>NC_057800.1:609084893-609447362 GCF_018294505.1 Triticum aestivum
AGAAGCTGCTTATATATTAGGCATCAAGATCTATAGAGATAGATCGAGATGCCTCATTGGTCTTTCACAGAGTACGTACCTTGACAAGATATTGAAGAAGTTCAAAATGGATCAGTCAAAGAAGGGGTTCTTGCCTGTATTGCAAGGTACGAGATTGAGCACGGCTTAATGCCCGACCACTGTAGAAGATAGAGAAAAGATGAGTGTCGTCCCCTATGCCTCGGCCATAGGGTCTATCATGTATGCTATGCTGTGTACCAGACCTGATGTAAACCTTGCTGTAAGTTTGGTAGGAAGGTACCAAAGTAATCCCGGCATGGAACACTGGACAGCGGTCAAGAATATCCTGAAGTACCTGAAAAGGACTAAGGATATGTTTCTCGTTTATGGAGGTGACGAAGAGCTCGTTGTAAAGGGTTACGTCGATGCTAGCTTCGACACAGATCTGGATGACTCTAAGTCACAAACCGGATACGTGTATATTTTGAATGGTGGGGCAGTAAGCTGGTGCAGTTGCAAGCAAAGTGTTGTGGCGGGATCTACATGTGAAGCAGAGTACATGGCAGCCTCGGAGGCAGCACAAGAAGCAGTCTGGGTGAAGGAGTTCATTACCGACCTAGGAGTCATACCCAATGCGTCGGGCCCGATGACTCTCTTCTGTGACAACAATGGAGCTATTGCCCTTGCCAAGGAGCCCAGGTTTCACGGGAAGACCAGGCATATCAAGCGTCGCTTCAACTCCATTCGTGAAAGTGTTCAAAATGGAGACATAGATATTTGTAAAGTGCATACAGACCTAAATGTGGCAGATCCGTTGACTAAACCTCTCCCTAGAGCAAAACATGATCAGCACCAGAACTGCATGGGTGTTTGATTCATCACAATGTAACTAGACTATTGACTCTAGTGCAAGTGGGAGACTGTTGGAAATATGCCCTAGAGGCAATAATAAAATGGTTATTATTATATTTCTTTGTTCATGACAATTGTCTATTGTTCATGCTATAATTGTGTTATCCGGAAATCATAATACATGTGTGAATACATAGACCTCAACACGTCCCTAGTGAGCCTCTAGTTGACTAGCTCGTTGATCAAAAGATAGTCATGGTTTCCTGACTATGGACATTGGATGTCATTGATAACGGGATCACATCATTAGGAGAATGATGTGATGGACAAGACCCAATCCTAAGCATAGCTCAAAGATCGTGTAGTTCGTTTGTTGTAGCTTTTCCGAATGTCAAGTATCATTTCCTTAGACCATGAGATTTTGCAACTCCCGGATACCGTAGGAGTGCCTTGGGTGTGCCAAACGTCACAATGTAACTGGGTGACTATAAAGGTACACTACAGGTATCTCCGAAAGTGTCTGTTGGGTTGGCACGAATCGAGACTGGGATTTGTCACTCCGTATGACGGAGAGGTATCTCTGGGCCCACTCGGTAATGCATCATCATAATGAGCTCAATGTGACCAAGTGGTTGATGACGGGATCATGCATTACGGTACGAGTAAAGTGACTTGCCGGTAACGAGATTGAATGAGGTATTGGGATACCGATGATCGAGTCTCGGGCAAGTAACGTATTGATTGACAAAGGGAATTGTATATGGATTGATTGAATCCTCGACATCATGGTTCATCCGATGAGATCATCGTGGAGCATGTGGGAGCCAACATGGGTATCCAGATCCCGCTGTTGGTTATTGACCGGAGAGGCATCTCGGTCATGTCTGCATGTCTCCCGAACCCGTAGGGTCTACACACTTAAGGTTCGGTGACACTAGGGCTGTAGAGATATTAGTATGCAGTAACCCGAAAGTTTTTAGGAGTCCCGTATGAGATCCCGGACGTCACGAGGAGTTCCGGAATGGTCCGGAGGTAAAGATTTATATATAGGAAGTCCAGTTTCGGCCATCGGGAAGGTTTCGGGGGTCGCCGGTATTGTACCGGGACCACCGGAAGGGTCCCGAGGGTCCACCGGGTGGGGCCACCTATCCCGGAGGGCCCCATGGGCTGAATTGGGAGGGGAACCAGCCCCTGGTGGGCTGGTGCGCCCCCCTTGGGCCTCCCCTGCGCCTAGGGTTGGGAAACCCTAGGGGTGGGGGCGCCCACCACTTGGCTTGAGGGGGAAGCCACCCCTTGGCCGCCGCCCCCCTTGGAGATTCATCTCCTAGGGTCGGCGCCCCCCCCAAGGCCCTATATAAAGAGGGGGAAGGGAGGGCAGCCGCACCCTTGCTCTTGGCGCCTCTCTCTCCCTCTGTAACACCTCTCCTCTCCGCTTGCGCTTGGCGAAGCCCTGCCGGGATCCTGCTGCATCCACCACATCGTCGTCGTGCTGCTGGATCTTCATCAACCTCTCCTCCCCCCTTGCTGGATCAAGAAGGAGGAGACGTCTTCCCAACCGTACGTGTGTTGAACGCGGAGGTGTCGTCCGTTCAGCACTAGGTCATCGGTGATTTGGATCACGACGAGTACGACTCCATCAACCCCATTCTCTTGAACGCTTCCGCGCACGATCTGCAAGGGTATGTAGATGCACTCCTTTCCCCCTCGTTCCTAGATGACTCCATAGATTGATCTTGGTGATGCATAGAAAATTTTAAAATTCTGCTACGTTCCCCAACAGTGACGCGCCTTTCCCTCCAAGGGGGAGGAGGCGGACAGTCATCCCGTCGTTCCACTCCTCTCAGGCGGCCGTCTTGGTCGCGCTCAATGGTGATGCGAGTCCGGCTACGGCTAGGAGTCGGCTCCTTGTCTCTTCTCCCGCGGACGTCACCAGTCGGTGTCCGAGAGGTCGCGCCCTGGTCTCGGCGAGGAGGCAGATCATCGTTTTGTTGTTGCGGCGCCTTAGTGCGGCAGCCGCGTCAAGGAGCCGCTGGACACACTCTGCCATTTGGCGCCGTTCTTCGCCCTCAAATTTGTCCAGCTCTTCTGCTGCCGCTTGGGCAGCTCGGATGTTTTCTGCAGGCATGGCGTAGATGGGGCAATCTGCCCCGAACAGGATGGCGATGGCCACGCTGCGCTGCTGGACCGTGTCAAGGTGGCTGGGTCCAGCTGGAGCCGGCGTGCCGCCCACAGCGCGGTCCATCTCGCGCTGATATGCTTCCGACAAGCGTCTCATGCTAGCCAGCTTCTTGGCGCCCTTGACAAGCTGGAGGTGGCGTCCTTCCAGCATCTCGGCGTCGTCGTCTTCTGGGATGGGCGCCGTCAGGTCTTGTAGGGCTGCATTGAGCGGGTCGTGAGCCTCTCCGCCAGAGTGCTTGCTGTGACCGATGACAAGCACTTCTGTGACGGTGCTTCCGCCGCTTTCTGCGTGAGGGAGCGGTTCGTCGTAGACTACCACGTTGGTAGGGAACGCGTCAAGCGACGCAGTGTCGGAGTCAACCAACATCGGGTCGGCGGAGCCTACAGACTCCAGGTCCACAACTGGCTCGCTGGCGACGTGGTGTTGACCGAGGAGGCCCACGAGGAGGCTCTCGGGGCCGTCTGTGCCTGCGTCGGACGTGGGCTCGCCGGAGAGGTGGACCTCGCCAACGAGATCAGCGTGAAGGAAATATGCCCTAGAGGCAATAATAAAGTTATTATTTATTTCCTTATATCATGATAAATGTTTATTATTCATGCTAGAATTGTATTAACCGGAAACATAATACATGTGTGAATACATAGACAAACATAGTGTCACTAGTATGCCTCTACTTGACTAGCTCGTTAATCGAAGATGGTTATGTTTCCTAACCATGAACAAAAGAGTTGTTATTTGATTAACGGGATCACATCATTAGAAGAATGATGTGATTGACATGACCCATTCCATTAGCTTAGCACCCGATCGTTTAGTATGTTGCTATTGCTTTCTTCATGACTTATACATGTTCCTATGACTATGAGATTATGCAACTCCCGTTTGCCGGAGGAACACTTTGTGTGCTACCTAACGTCACAACGTAACTGGGTGATTATAAAGGAGCTCTACAGGTGTCTCCAAAGGTGAATGTTGGGTTGGCGTATTTCAAGATTAGGATTTGTCACTCCGATTGTCGGAGAGGTATCTCTGGGCCCTCTCGGTAATGCACATCACATAAGCCTTGCAAGCATTACAACTAATGAGTTAGTTGCAAGATGATGTATTACGAAACGAGTAAAGAGACTTGCCGGTAACGAGATTGAACTAGGTATTGAGATACCGACGATCGAATCTCGGGCAAGTAACATACTGATGACAAAGGGAACAACGTATGTTGTTATGCGGTCTGACCGATAAAGATCTTCGTAGATATGTAGGAGCCAATATGAGCATCCAGGTTCCGCTATTGGTTATTGACCGGAGACGTGTCTCGGTCATGTCTACATTGTTCTCGAACCCGTAGGGTCCGCACGCTTAAGGTTTCGATGACAGTTATATTATGAGTTTATGAGTTTTGATGTACCGAAGGAGTTCGGAGTCCCGGATGAGATCGGGGACATGACGAGGAGTCTCGAAATGGTCGAGACGTAAAGATCGATATATTGGACGACTATATTCGGACATCGGAAAGGTTCTGAGTGATTCGGGTATTTTTCGGGGTACCGGAGAGTTACGGGAATACGTATTGGGCCTTATTGGGCCATACGGGAAAGAAGAAAAAGGGCCTCAAGGGTGGCCGCACCCCTCCCCTTGGTCTGGTCCGAATTGGACTAGGGAAGGGGGGCGCCCCCTTCCTTCCTTCTCCTTTTCCCTTCCTCTTTTCCTATTTCATATGAGAGGTGGAATCCTACTAGGACTAGGGAGTCCTAGTAGGACTCCACACTTGGCGCGCCCCCTCCTAGGCCGGCCTCCTCCTCCCTTGCTCCTTTATATACGGGGGCAGGGGCACCTCTAGACACAAGTTGATCCACGTGATCATATTCTTAGCCGTGTGCGGTGCCCCCTGCCACCATAATCCTCGATAATATTGTAGCGGTGCTTAGGCGAAGCCCTGCGACGGTAGTACATCAAGATCATCACCACACCGTCGTGCTGATGGAACTCTTCCCCGACACTTTGCTGGATCGGAGTCCGGGGATCGTCATCGAGCTGAACGTGTGCTAGAACTCAGAGGTGCCGTAGTTTCGGTGCTTGATCGGTCGGGCGTGAAGACGTACGACTACATCAACCGCGTTGTGCTAACGCTTCCGCTGTCGGTCTACAAGGGTACGTAGATCACACTCTCCCCTCTTGTTGCTATGCATCACCATGATCTTGCGTGTGCGTAGGACATTTTTTTGAAATTACTACGTTCCCCAATAGTGGCATCCGAGCCTAGGTTTTCTATGTTGATGTTATATGCACGAGTAGAACACAAGTGAGTTGTGGGCGATATAAGTCATACTGCTTACCAGCATGTCATACTTTGGTTCGGCGGTATTGTTGGACAAAGCGGTCCGGACCGACATTACGCGTACGCTTACGCAAGACCGGTTCTCCCAACGTGCTTTGCACAAAGGTGGCTAGCGGGTGACAGTTTCTCCAACTTCAATTGAACCGAGTATGGCTACGCCCGGTCCTTGCGAAGGTTAAAACAACACCAACTTGACAAACTATCGTTGTGGTTTTGATGCGTAGGTAAGATTGGTTCTTGCTTAAGCTCGTAGCAGCCACGTAAAACTTGCAACAACAAAGTAGAGGACGTCTAACTTGTTTTTGCAGGGCATGTTGTGATGTGATATGGTCAAGACATGATGCTGAATTTTATTGTATGATATGATCATGTTTTGTAACCAAGTTATCGGCAACTGTCAGGAGCCATATGGTTGTCGCTTTATTGTATGCAATGCAATTGCGCTGTAATGCTTTACTTTATCACTAAACGGTAGCGATAGTCGTGGAAGCATAGAATTGGCGAGACGACAACGATGCTATGATGGTGATCAAGGTGTCGCGCCGGTGACGATGGTGATCACGACAGTGCTTCGAAGATGGAGATCACAAGCACAAGATGATGATGGCCATATCATATCACTTATATTGATTGCATGTTATGTTTATCTTTTATGCATATTATCTTGCTTTGATTGACGGTAGCATTTTAAGATGATCTCTCATTAATTATCAAGAAGTGTTCTCCCTGAGTATGCACCGTTGCGAAAGTTCTTCGTGCTGAGACACCACGTGATGATCGGGTGTGATAGGCTCTACGTTCAAATACAACGGGTGCAAAACAGTTGCACACGCAGAATACTCAGGTTATACTTGACGAGCCAAGCATATACAGATATGGCCTCGGAACACGGAGATCGAAAGGTCGAGCGTGAATCATATAGTAGATATGATCAACATAGTGATGTTCACCATTGAAACTACTCCATCTCACGTGATGATCGGACATGGTTTAGTTGATTTGGATCACGTGATCACTTAGAAGATTAGAGGGATGTCTTTCTAAGTGGGAGTTCTTAAGTAATATGATTAATTGAACTTTAAATTTATCATGAACTTAGTCCTGGTAGTATTTTGCAAATTATGTTGTAGATCAATAGCTCGCGTTGTTGCTTTCATGTGTTTATTTTGATATGTTCCTAGAGAAAATTGTGTTGAAAAATGTTAGTAGCAATGATGTGGATTGGATCCGTGATCTGAGGTTTATCCTCATTGCTGCACAGAAGAATTATGTCCTTGATGCACCGCTAGGTGACAGACCTATTGCAGGAGCAGATGCAGACGTTATGAACGTTTGGCTAGCTCAATATGATGACTACTTGATAGTTTAGTGCACCATGCTTAACGGCTTAGAATCGGGACTTCAAAGACGTTTTGAATGTCATGGAACATATGAGATGTTCCAGGAGTTGAAGTTAATATTTCAAGCAAATACCCGAGTTGAGAGATATGAAGTTTCCAACAAGTTCTATAGCTAAAAGATGGAGGAGAATCGCTCAACTAGTGAGCATGTGCTCAGATTGTCTGGGTACTACAATTGCTTGAATCAAGTGGGAGTTAATCTTCCAGATAAAATAGTGATTAACAGAATTCTCTAGTCACCATCACCAAGTTAGTAGAACTTCGTGATGAACTATGATATGCAAGGGATAACGAAAACGATTCCCAAGCTCTTCGTAATGCTGAAATTGACGAAGGTAGAAATCGAGAAAAACATCAAGTGTTGATGGTAGACAAGACCACTAGTTTCAAGAAAAAGGCAGAGGGAAGAAGGGGAACTTCAAGAAGAACAGCAAGCAAGTTGCTGCTCAAGTGAAGAAGCCCAAGTCTGGTCCTAAGCCTGAGACTAAGTGCTTCTACTGCAAAGGGACTGGTCACTGGAAGCGGAACTACCCCAAGTGATTGTCGGATAAGAAGGATGGCAAAGTGAACATAAGTATATTTGATATACATGTTATTGATGTGTACTTTACTAGTGTTTATAGCAACCCCTTGGTATTTGATACTAGTTCAGTTGCTAAGATTAGTAACTCGAAACGGAGGTTGCAGAATAAACAGAGACTAGTTAAGGGTGAAGTGACGATGTGTGTTGGAAGTGGTTCCAAGATTGATATGATCATCATCGCACACTTCCTATAATTTCGGGATTAGTGTTGAACCTAAATAAGTGTTATTTGGTGTTTGCGTTGAGCATGAATATGATTTGATCATATTTATTGTAATACGGTTATTCATTTAAGTAAGAGAATAAATTGTTGTTCTGTTTACATGAATAAAACCTTATATGGTTACACACCCAATGAAAATAGTTCGTTGGATCTCAATCGTAGTGATACACATAATCATAATATTGAAACCAAAAGATGCAAAGTTAATAATAATAGTGCAACTTATTTGTGGCATTGCCGTTTAGGTCATATTGGTGTAAAGCGCATGAAGAAACTCCATGCTGATGGGCTTTTGGAATCACTTGATTATGAATCAGTTGATGCTTGCGAACCATGCCTCATGGGCAAGATGACTAAGACTCTGTTGTTCGGAACAATGGAGCGAGCAACAGATTTGTTGGAAATCATACATACTGATGTATGTGGTCTGATGAATATTGAGGCTCGCGACAGGTATCATTATTTTCTGATCTTCACAGATGATTTGAGCAGATATGAGTATATTTACTTGATGAAACATAAGTCTGAAACATTTGAAAAGTTCAAAGAATTTCAGAGTGAAGTGAAAAATCATCGTAACAAGAAAATAAAGTTTCTACGATCTGATCGTAGAGAAGAGCATTTGAGTTACGAGTTTGGCCTTCAGTTAAAAACAATGTGAAATAGTTTCACTACTCACGCCACCTAGAACACCACAATGTAATGGTGTGTCCGAACGTCATAACCGTACTTTATTATATATGGTGCGATCTATGATGTCTCTTACCGATCTACCACTATCATTTTGGGGTTATGCATTAGAGACAACTGCATTCACGTTAAATAGGGCACCATCTAAATCCGTTGAAACGACACTGTATGAACTATGGTTTGGCAAGAAACCTAAGCTGTTGTTTCTTAAAGTTTGGGACTGCGATGCTTATGTGAAAAAGTTTCAACATGATAAGCTCGAACCCAAATCGGAGAAGTAAATCTTCATAGGTTACCCAAGAGAAAATGTTGGGTACACCTTCTATCACAGATCCGAAAGCAAGTTATTCATTGCTGAGAATGGATCCTTTCTAGAGAAGGAGTTTCTCTCGAAAGAAGTGAGTGGGAGGAAAGTAGAAAACTTGATAAGGTAATTGTACCTTCTCCCTTATTGGAAAATAGTTCATCACAGAAATCTGTTCTTGTGACTACTACACCAATTAGTGAGGAAGCTAATGATGATGATCATGTAACTTCAGATCAAGTTACTACCGAATCTCGTAGGTAAACCAGAGTGAGATCCGCACCAGAGTGGTACGGTAATCCTATTCTGGAAGTCATGTTACTAGACCATGACGAACTTGCGAACTATGAGGAAGCGATGATGAGCCCAGATTCCGCAAAATGGCTTGAGACCATGAAATCTGAGATAGGATCCATGTATGAGAACAAAGTATGGACTTCGGTTGACTTGCCCGTTGTTCGGCAAGCCATTTAAATTAAATGGATCTTCAAGAGGAAGACGGACGCTGATAGTAGTGTTACTATCTACAAAGCTAGACTTGTCGAAAAAGGTTTTTGACAAAGTTCAAGGTGTTGACTATGATGAAATTTTCTTACTCGTAGCGATGCTTAAGTCTGTCCAAATCATGTTAGCAATTGCCGCATTTTTATGAAATCTGGCAAATGGATAAACAAAAATACATTCCTTAATGGATTTAAAGAACAGTTGTATATGATGCAACCAGAAGGTTTTGTCAATCCTAAAGGTGCTAACAAAATATGCAAGCTCCAGCGATCCATCTATGGACTGGTGCAAGCATCTCGGAGTTGGAATATACGCTTTGATAAGTTGATCAAAGCATATAGTTTTATACAGACTTGCGGTGAAGTCTGTATTTACAAGAAAGTGAGTGGGAGCACTACAACATTTCTGATAAGTATATGTGTATGACATATTGTTGATCGGAAATAATGTAGAATTATTCTGCAAAGCATAAAGGAGTGTTTGAAAGGATTTTTCCAAAGAAAACCTCGGTGAAGCTGCTTACATATTGAGCATCAAGATCTATAAAGATAGATCAAGACACTTGATAAGTTTTTTTCAATGAGTACATACCTTGACAAGATTTTGAAGTAGTTCAAAATGGAACAGTCAAAGAAAGAATTCTTGCATGTGTTACAAGGTGTGAAATTGAGTAAGACTCAAAGCCCGACCACGGCAGAAAATAGAATGAGAATGAAAGTCATTCCCTATGCCTTGGCCATAGGTTCTATAAAGTATGCCATGCTGTGTACCAGACCTATTGTATACCCTACACTAATTTTGGCAAGGGAGTACAATAGTGATCTAGGAGTAGATCACTTGACAGCGGTCAAAATTATCCTTAGTGGAATAAGGATATGTTTCTCGATTATGGAGGTGACAAAAGGTTCGTCGTAAAAGGGTTACATCGATACAAGTTTTGGCACTGATCCGGATGACTCTTAGTCTTCATCTGGATACATATTGAAAGTGGGAGCAATTAGCTAAAGTAGCTCCGTGCAGAGCATTGTAGACATAGAAAAATTGCAAAATACTTACGGATCTGAATATGGCAGACCCGTTGACTAAACTTCTCTCACAGGTAAAACATGATCACACCTTAGTACTCTTTGGGTGTTAATCACATAAACGATGTGAACTAGATTACTGACTCTAGTAAACCCTTTGGGTATAGGTCACATGACAATGTGAACCATGGGTGTTAATCACATGGTGATGTGAACTATTAGTGTTGGATCACATGGCGATGTGAACTAGATTATTGACTCTAGTGCAAGTGGGAGACTGAAGGAAATATGCCCTAGAGGCAATAATAAAGTTATTATTTATTTCCTTATATCATGATAAATGTTTATTATTCATGCTAGAATTGTATTAACCGGAAACATAATACATGTGTGAATACATAGACAAACAGAGTGTCACTAGTATGCCTCTACTTGACTAGCTCGTTAATCGAAGATGGTTATGTTTCCTAACCATGAACAAAAGAGTTGTTATTCGATTAACGGGATCACATCATTAGAAGAATGATGTGATTGACATGACCCATTCCATTAGCTTAGCACCCGATCGTTTAGTATGTTGCTATTGCTTTCTTCATGACTTATACATGTTCCTATGACTATGAGATTATGCAACTCCCGTTTGCCGGAGGAACACTTTGTGTGCTACCAAACGTCACAACGTAACTGGATGATTATAAAGGAGCTCTACAGGTGTCTCCAAAGGTGAATGTTGGGTTGGCGTATTTCAAGATTAGGATTTGTCACTCCGATTGTCGGAGAGGTATCTCTGGGCCCTCTCGGTAATGCACATCACATAAGCCTTGCAAACATTACAACTAATGAGTTAGTTGCAAGATGATGTATTACGAAACGAGTAAAGAGACTTGCTGGTAACGAGATTGAACTAGGTATTGAGATACCAACGATCGAATCTCGGGCAAGTAACATACCGATGACAAAGGGAACAACGTATGTTGTTATGCGGTCTGACCGATAAAGATCTTCGTAGAATATGTAGGAGCCAATATGAGCATCCAGGTTCCGCTATTGGTTATTAACCGGAGACGTGTCTCGGTCATGTCTACATTGTTCTCAAACCCGTAGGGTCCGCACGCTTAAGGTTTCGATGACAGTTATATTATGAGTTTATGAGTTTTGACGTACCGAAGGAGTTCGGAGTCCCTGATGAGATCGGGGACATGACGAGGAGTCTCGAAATGGTCAAGACGTAAAGATCGATATATTGGACGACTATATTCGGACATCGGAAAGGTTCCGAGTGATTCGGGTATTTTTCGAAGTACCGAAGAGTTACGGGAATACGTATTGGGCCTTATTGGGCCATACGGGAAAGAAGAAAAAGGGCCTCAAGGGTGGCCGCACCCCTCCCCTTGGTCTGGTCCGAATTGGACTAGGGAAGGGGGGCGCCCCCTTCCTTCCTTCTCCTTTTCCCTTCCTTTTTTCCTATTCCATATGGGAGGTGGAATCCTACTAGGACTAGGGAGTCCTAGTAGGACTCCACACTTGGCGCGCCCCCTCCTAGGGTCGGCCTCCTCCTCCCTTGCTCCTTTATATACGGGGGCAGGGGGCACCTCTAGACACAAGTTGATCCACGTGATCATATTCTTAGCCGTGTGCGGTGCCCCCTTCCATCATAATCCTCGATAATATTGTAGCGGTGCTTAGGTGAAGCCCTGCGACGGTAGTACATCAAGATCGTCACCACGCCGTCGTGCTGACGGAACTCTTCCCCGACACTTTGCTGGATCGGAGTCCGGGGATCGTCATCGGGCTGAACGTGTGCTAGAACTCGGAGGTGCCGTAGTTTCCGTGCTTGATCGGTCGGGCCGTGAAGACGTACGACTACATCAACCGCGTTGTGCTAACGCTTCCGCTGTCGGTCTACAAGGGTACATAGATCACACTCTCCCCTCTCGTTGCTATGCATCACCATGATCTTGCGTGTGCGTAGGATTTTTTTTGAAATTACTACGTTCCCCAACACAGCGAGGCAACTTGCCGCACAAGCGACTTCCGCGCCATGCAGCGCGTCGGCGCAGACTCCGTCTGACGTGCCGGGCTGGCTGCGCTCGCCAGGGAGAAAAAGGGTTCCTATCCAGAACAGGTCTCCGGACGACGGTGCACCTCGCCCCACAGTGGGCGTCAAATGTCGGGGGTTGGGTGCGACATATGCCAAAGGATGGCTTATCATGGTGGGAGCGAGTAGAACGTCGCCGGTGCCCGGAAGCGGGATGAGGCGTAGACACGGACGCCGGCGTACTTTACCCAAGTTCGGAGCTCTCCTAGGAGATAACACCCCTAGTCCTGCTCTGCGGGGTCTCCGCATGATCACTAAGGCACAAGTGAATACAAAGGCGCTCCTTGAGCTGTATGCTAGAGGTAGGAGAAGGCAGGGCTAGCTCTCTCCTTCCTCTATGATCTGGTCTAATTCTAACAGGTTCGGAACCCTTTGCATGGGTGCCCTGGGGGTTTATATAGGCAAACCCCCCAGGGGTACAATGGTAATCCGGCCAGGCGCAGGGCCCGGCTGTGAGTCTCTCTGGTCGCCTGCTTCCCCGCCGACTGCTGGGGCCCGCCACCGAGTGGGCCCCGCCGACTGCTCTGGTACGGAGCCGACAGGCCGCCCCCGCCGCTCGCGGGTCCTACCGGTTGTGGATCACAGTTGCCGCATCTCTAATGACGCAGGCTTGGTCATGGGGTTGTGGCTACAGCTCCGCTGCCTGGCGGGCGATTACTGTCGCCACTCCGCGTCTCGTCTGGTTGATGGCGAGTGGGTCCCGAGGAGGGGGCGGGCCGACTTCTGGGGGCCGACCTCCCTCGGGTCCGACTGGTGGGATTGCCGTCGTCTTCCGGGCTCTCGCTGACTGGTAGGGCCCGTCGTCCTTGGGCCGTACCGACAGGCCGTCGTGGGAGCAGGACTCCGCCTACCTATGATGATGTCAGGGATGGCATGGCAACAGTGCTGCACCGGGCAGAGATCTCCATCATACAACATACTGTGGCCACGCCAGCCCCTGGAAAGGGGGAGGGGATGGGCTACATTGTAGCCATTCCCAGTCCCGTCCCTCTTGATGAGGGTATGGGCTTCGCTGGTGCCGTGGGCCGACTTCTCTGGAAGCCGCCGAGCAGGAGTCGGCCCGTCTTGGTGTTGCCTCTAGGACTCGGCCGTATACGGGCAGCCGGCCCCAGAAGACGGCTCTTCACCTTGGTATCTCGAGGGGCGCAGTCTGCCCCGATGTCTTGAAAGATTCTGGGCCTCGAGTTAGCCTACCCGTGGCCCATTAATCTGACATTGAACATTTATTGTTTAGGCGTTTTTTGCAAATTTTGTCTTGAAGTGGTTGATATTTCCGTGAATCTCAGAATAACCCCCTCTGAGGCAGATCATATGTTTGGGGATTGGTTAGCTTCTTTTCCAGCTCAGCAACACAAGCTCATATTTTGGTGGGGCTGTTGTTATTATTTGGGTAACCTATAAAACTAGAAACAATGCTTTCTTTTGACAGAAATTATGTTATGACCCTATTGCAACTATATTCATTTTGTGTAATCATATACTCCCTCAATTTCATAATGTAGTGCATATATTTTTTAAAAAAGTCAAACTTACAATCGTTAACCAAGTTTATCAAGAAAACTATTTATATCTACAGTACCAGATATAGACAACATGAAAGTATGTCTTGGGATGTATCTAAGGACATGTATTTCGTATTCTAAATGTATATGTTTTTCTCTAAAAATTTGGTCAAATTTTGTAAAATTTGACTTTTTAAAAAATCTACACGCACTACATTGTGACACGGAGGGAGCGGTAGAAGGTCCAACAACAGAGAAAGCTCGAGGAGGGTGTTGAGATGACAAGGAAGATGACGAAAAAGGCATTATATTCATGGATGGGCACCAATTACAAGGAGAATAGAGGGAGCCTCATGAACATGTTAAGATCCCGATACTCATGTAGTGTTCTTTTTTATTTCTCTTGCTCGTTTTGTTTTCCCGGCTTGGCCTTTAGGGTGCTTTGTTCCCCCATGTGATGTAGTGAAGTTAGTTGATGTCCATGTGGTTGTTTCCTTATTTCGGGCAACTACAAGATTGTAGTGACTTGCTTGTGATTTGTGTATCTTTGAAACAACTATAATTTGTGGAATTTCTTAATGAAAATTTGGGTGCAATGCCTGTTGTTTGAAGTTTTTCAAATGCTTGATTAACATTTTTTAAATAAAAGATTTAAAAATTGAATACATGGTTCATATTTTTCTATACACACTTAACATTTTCAAATGCTTAATTAATATATTTTTAAACAAGGTCAACATTTTTCTATACACATTTAAATTGTTTGAAATGCTTGATTAACATTTTTTAAATACATAATCAAATTTTTTCATACACATTTGTATTTTCTGTATACTTTTTTTGGATATGTGAGAAACAGTTTCTGTTTATGCATTTAACATTTTTCAAATGCCTGGTTACCATTTTGTTTCGGAGTTTTTTCGTAATGTGTTTTTGTAATATATTTATTTATAATATTGAAGTATAAACATTTTTTATAGTTGCACCAGCCTTTTTGTAACACTGCACATACATAACTTAAGTATTTTTTGGAATATGTGTATTTCAGTTTTTTTTCTGAAAGTAGAAAAAATAAGAAAAAGTAAAAAAAATCAAAAGAGAAAACGAAATCGAGTGAACAAACGAACGAAAAACGATCAAGCAAAGAGCGCCACTGGGCGAGCTCATTATTCCGTCACTTCAGGCGAGCGGGCGGTTTGTCTCGCTAGAAGCGAGGCATAGCCGCGCCTGCTTTCCGCATTCTGTTCGCTTGATCAAAGTGGGTGGACTAACGAGCAGCTCGGCTCGTTAAGCTCGTACTCGTTAAGGCTCGGCTCGTTAAGCTTGTTAAAATTAATGAGCAGAAAACCCTACTCGGCTCGGCTCGTTTGAAGCTCGTTAAGCTCGTGAGCGCTCGTTAACAGATTATAATATGTTATGATATACATGATGAATGTGTAGGTATGGTTTTCAAGATGAAACATGGTGACTACAAAAAGAAATGAAGTAATTTATTGCCTCATATGTCGATTAGATTAAATAGATGGGCTGAGGTGCTACAAAAAGTTTGTCACATAAAATAAAAATATGTGTTGTGTTGTTACTAACGAGCTTAACGAGCTACTCGTGAAACTCGTTAGCTCGCTCGTTAAGCTTAACAAACTAAAATCAATGATTGGCTCTGTTCATTAAGAAGCGAGCTATGAGCTTAACGAGCCGAACTATCGAGCGATCATTAAGCTCACGAGCTACGAGCTTTTGGTCCAGCCCTCATCAAACGCACGTCAGCAGTGCGCCAATGTGCTCTCGAAAAAAAATCATGAATCTGAAAAAAATCAAAAGTTTGAAAAAACTCATGAAATTGAGAAAAAGTTCAAAAATCTTGAAAAAACTTCCGCGAATTTGGGAAAAAATAAAAAATGTAAAGATAGTTTACGAATTTTAATAAGCTCTTGGATTTGAAATTTTCACTAATTCACAAAAAATCGTGATTTATTTTGTAAATTTAAAATGTTCATAAATTTGGCAAAAGATTGTTAATGAATAAAAAAAATAAAAAAATGAGCAAAACAGGTGAAAACACAAATCAGATAAACTCAACCCGAATAAACCAGAAAAAACAAAAGAAGAAAAACTGCATGAAGGAATGTTCCCAAATGGTCATCATCGAGGTTCTACACTGCCGCCCCGAGCTGTATAACTCGCCTCAGGGTGCCATAGCCCCACTGTCCCTTCCCATTCACCCACTTCTCTCCCTCGCTGGCGGCGCGAATCACGTTTCTCGCACGCGCTCGTGTTGCGGTCACCGTCGCCGTCATCGCCACCCACACGACCACCAGCCAACTCGAGCCACGCCACATCTAGAAGTTTCGCCGCGCCACCCTCGCTCCCAATTTACAGCCTGGACATCATCCCTTCCTCGTCTTCGGCCTGCTATCGTCGTGCCCGATCCCCTAGCTCTGATGAGTCTCGGAGCTTCTGCCGCCTTCCCTAATTTCCCTCTGGGTTTTCCGACGCTCAGGTGCCTCCCCAACAAGCCCATCAACCCGAGCTCCTTCCTCCATGACGCCGTGCTTTGTTAGCCACCGCATCCCCCCGTGGCATTGTTGCGGGGGGGGGGGGGGGGGGGGGGGGGGTTGAAATAGACATATTTTACAAGTATGTTCCCGTCTCCTCCCTATGTCCCTCCTCCAAGAAAAGGCGCCTAGGGTTTCTGCCTCCCGTCGGCGGCGCCGCTGATCTCCCACGTCTCTTGTGGCTTTAGGGCCATGGGTGCGCGGTGGATCTCGGCCCTTGCCGACGGGGGGGGGGGGGGGCTTTGTTTTCAGGTGCTTCTTCAAGTCTTGTTAGGGTTTGTGTCCTGTTCAAGAAGACGAGGCGACGACGGCTTCTTGAAGATGGAATAAGGTTCTCCCCGCCTAGCCCCGCCCCAGTGGTGTGACTAGCATCATCGGAGGGTGTTTGGAGATGTGTCTCTGGCGGATCTCGCGAGATTTGATAGGTGGTTGTCTTTGGTGGATCCGCTCGGATCTAGTCTTTGTTCATGTGTCTTCAGGTTGGATCTTTCGGATCTAAAATTCTCTTCATTGGCGACGGTTACTGTTCTGGGTCGTTGGTCTTATGTGACCTTAGCACAACGATTTTTCGACTGTCTACTACAACCAGTTGTGCCCGGCTCTCGTGAGGGAGGGGCGATGACGGCGACGCGCCTTCGGCTCGCTTCAGTGCTTGTAGTCGTCGCTAGTGATCTATGAATCTGGATGTAATTTTTGTTATGTCTGATGTTCATTGTACTACCATGATTGAAGATGAATAGATCGGCACTTTCCCGCAAAAAAGAAAAAGAAATAAACATCTTTCCTGAGAGAAAGGAACACCTACATTAGCCGGGCCGTATATGCTCCCGGTTGCATATCAACACAAGCAACACTGGGCTGTTGTAGGAAAGGCCTGTGGACAGAGCCGGGCCCACCAAGGGGGGAACCGTCACGCATGGGGTCAACGCGCAGAGCTGCCGTTTCACACGAGACCGTCCAAGCTCCTTCCACCGCGGGGCCCACGCGGCCCGGGAATCCGAGGCGGAAGGGATCATTCCAACAGTCGGAAATCGCGACCCCCCCCCGCGCCCGGTCTTTCATGGACCACGCCGCGGACCCACCGCACAGCGCCAGACAAGGTGCGCCGCGGCGCGCGGCGCACCGAGGACCCCGACCAGGTCGCGTGACGGGGTCGTGGGTACGCGCGGGCCCACCGCGCCCGCTAACCCATCACTTCCCCGTACACCTGGCGCCCTACAGCCCGCCGTAACGCAGTGGAATCCAATGCGGCATATCCCCACAAACTTACCCCACCATCCCTTTACAGATCATTTTTTGCACAAAATACCTAACATTGTGGCCCACCAGGGGCATATATGTGAGAGTGGAAACCTCAGGTCCCTGGGAGGAAGAGTTTTAAATCGAACAGTGGCCCGCGGTTTCCCGCCCACTTGGCGCGCAATTTCCCGCTTAATTCCGCGCCGGCGGATCGGAGGGACGGGAGGCGGCCACGTCACCGATCCCGCCCCGCCTTCCCCCGCACGGCGCCGTCCGTTGGGAGGCGGGGATCCTCCCGCCGCGGGCGCGCCCGTTATAAGCCGCCCCCGCCCACGACGCTTCCCTCCCAAATTCCCCTTTGAAAACAAGGAAGCCCAAAATTTCTCCCCCCGAAATAAAAGCATCCAATGGCCATGGAGAGCGGCTCGGAGGCGGCGGCGGCGGCGGGCTACTACGGCGGCACCTGCGGGTGGGAGACGCCGAAGCGGGAGGAGTGCCGCATCCTGGCGACGCTGCCCTGCCCCGCGGCGCCGAGGAAGGCCGCGGCCGACTTCGGCACGCCCCGGCGCCCGCCCAAGAACGGCTACTTCCAGCCGCCGGACCTCGAGGCCCTCTTCGCGCTCGCCCCGCGCCGGCAGGCCTCGTGCGCGTGATTCGGCCCGCTCCGAAGGCATGCGGCGGAGAGCTGTGTTTTGGATTGATTTTGGGAAGTGTAGATACTCAGCCGGTTTCTCCTCTGTTGTACTATTAGCGGTAGCGGATTAGGGGGTGTTCTAGGGGGTAGTAGTATGTAGCTAGGTAGGCGGGCAGAGGAACTGATATGGGCTGGGAGCTGATGAGCATATGGTTTTTGTATCGGCTGGAATGAGAAATCCTTATTTGTTTCTTGGCACTGATGTCACTCTGCTTGCTTATTGCGCACTTCTGTATCCGCTCAAGTGCTGATGTTGCTGAAGTTCTGACGTTGTTCTTCATGATGCCATCACGACGTCGATTGTTGAGCTACGATTAATTTTCACTGCAAAGAATCCAAGGTCAATAATGGCGGCCACTGTAAGCTGAATGCGGCCGCTGACCCTGTGCGGCCGGCTCCTCACGGAGGGAACCGTCGCTGTATGCACTGCATGCCAGTGATTTCTTGCTTGGCTTCCATGCGAGGCATCAGACGGTGTGACCACGAATCAAGCTGTAGCTTCAAGGTTTGAAATGCCTCCTGTCCAGCCTGCAATCAGAAACCACAGTGCAGTGACTCGATCCCACAGTGCCTCCACTGTTCGTACTTTGTTCGTTTGCTTCAGTGTTTTGGCCTTATGGGCCATCTGATTAGTACTAGCATTAGGAGTTACACTAACGCTTGCAAAGTGTGGTTGACTGTCGGCACTGTGCCGCTGTTTTGTTTTGTTTTGCCAAGGAGAGTTAATACGGGCGACATGAAGCAGTGCGCGGTCTTGAAGACGCAGTTAATGTGGGTGCGGGTGTGGGAGATCCGGCAGCATGATGTGGCTTTCTTCGCCTCGCATGCCCGCCTGCCTGCCTCCTGGTGAAGCGTATTGCAATGCGAGGTGTGTGGCCGTGCGTGTGACCGGTGTCAAGGCTTCATTCAGGCTGGCCATAATGGGGTAACATAACCTTAACATAATAAATGTTATACTACTATGTGTCATGCATGACAATAAATAAGATCATCTATGATACAATTTTATAATACTATGCACTATGGATGTACTCCCTCCGTCCGGGTTTATTAGGCCTCTCAGCATCACAAGCATGTCCCCTTTTATAAGGCCCCGTGTTGGAAAGGTGCATGCATGCAACAATTTCATTGGTTGTATTGAAAGCTATTGTTGTTGGTGCCATGGCTGAAAAGTTAATACACTTCATGTGTGCTTTTTCATTGGCTGCATACATGTGAGATAGTGCATTGGGAGTGGAATGGAAGAATTAATGTGAGCAAATTAGTATGTGTTGTCTTTAGGCCTAATAAACCCGAACGGAGGGAGTAGTATCATACACTAGTATCATATGTATGATACTAATATATGTTACTCCTCACTATGACCAGCCTCAGAGCAACACCCCGTGGTCCTGAAGCTGAAAGGAATGGAGGGGAGGAGATCACGGTGACGCCGACAGTCTCCAGATTCTATGGACGAACCACGACGACGAGTTGCCGTTGGCGCCGCCCGCCGGACCCTTACAAGCACACTGAAACACAAACACAAAGGACCATGAACACCTAGAGTACCCCAAGACAACCATAACACAAGAAGATCTCTGAAACCCCGTGTCATCATTTCTGGATCTTGAGAGAAGACCCCTGCAGTAGAAGGATCTACAACCAGGCGCAAGCAGGTCATCATCTTCGACCACGATACAATTGCCGCCGCGCTGCTTCCTCCTTTCTTAACACCAATGCTGAGAGGGCATGAATATCAATCTAACACACCCGCAACAGCCGTCGCCATCTTTGGCTTTCAGTACCGTGAAAAGTGTTCCTTCCGGGAAGAGAACTCGAGTCAACCAACCAGTCCAGCACCGCGGCCGGGCCTTCCGCCTGGACAAAGCAGGATCTCCCACCAGCATCGGCGCAGAGAAAGAAGAAGAACAGCAGCAGCAAATCATACCGACAAGGAAGAAGAAGGGTCTTCGTCTCCCTGCATCCATCGCCCATCTAAGAACCCAAACGGCCAGTGCCAATGGACCTCCACCCACCATAGCCCACAACCTCGACGAGATCCGGGATCCCCCACCCCGTTGGCTCCTAGACGAAGGCAAAAGCCTCACCTCACCGCGAACGAAGCCCAAAAAAACTTATTCCGACGCAACACCACTGCAAACAGCCTTAACAGCGTCTCCCTCAACCCTAACGCTACCACACACCCACCAAGTGGACAGACCCGAGGTCCCCCCTCTTTCCCGCCACCGGAACGACCGATGGAGAAAGGGAACCGGCGGCGCCACCGGCGACGCGCAAGGGAACCCTTGTCGCCTGCCTAGATCGCCTCCTGCGATCATATTTTCCCGCTGTGGTCGTTTTTTTCGTGTGTGCACGGTGTGGAACAAACAATCATGTGCCGTGATTTGTTATGCTGCAACTAGAAGCACGTACTAGTACAAGTGCTGTTTAGCTTCGCTACTGCAGCTTCCACTGCCATAATGATATAGGAGTAATCTAATGATGCTCATACCGTACTCATGTTTGGGATTGGCCGCGAGTAGTTGTCCTTTTCTTGCGTTTTCTCAACGACAAGCACACTCGAGGCTTAGGCCATCTCCAGCCGCGCCTTTAAAAAGGCACCCCAGACGTTTTTTCGTCTGCCAGTGTCAAAAAATCGTTTTAGTCGCGTCCTCAAGAGTTCAGTTTTTGTCGGCTCGGACAGAAATTAACGCCGGCGGACCCAACCCGAACCCGACGCGTTGGGGGTCGCTCGGGGGTGCCGGGCGAATCGTTTTTGGCGCGAAGAGCCGCGGACCCGCCGCGTCAGCGACTCTACCCTTTTCTCGCCCCTTCGTCGTCCTCATCGCCTCGTTTCCCGCGGTGAATCAATGCCAAAGCTGCCGCGCGCTACCGCGCCGGTCAGCCTCCATTGATGCCTCACGGCGGGTGCAGTGAAGGCTGGGTGGTGTGTCCCTCGGCTGCCACGCAATTACGCCACGCGTAACGCGTCGGCCAAGCCTACCACGCGGCGTCTCCGCCTATAAAAGCCGACTGCAAGCGCGCCGGAGAGACTCACCCCGATCATCCACCGACGACGCGCTCATTTCTCCCCCTTTCCTCCTCTCGCCGTCCCCAGTTGAGAAAGCATGGCCGAGCGTTTCCCAGGCGACGGCGAACGGATTCGGGCGCCGTCATCTGCACGAGGACGAGGCTCGCCTCCTTTTCGAGGCCGAGTACCCGGTCCCGCCGGACATGCGGGTGCCCGGGGCTTGGAGGATCAGCGCCGGCGGCGTGCCGGTGCCACCACCACCCACCGGGGCGACGCGGCGTGCGGAGATCGCACGCATCCGCGCGTCCCTGCCGTGGGCGACGAGGGAGGGGCCACGGTACGTCCCCGACAGCCCGCTCTGGGAGCCCTACTTCCGCCGCCGTCACGCCGAGCAGCTCGAGGCCACCAACGGCGTCGTGCCCTCCGGCAGGCTCAACTCCGATGGCCGGCGCCGGTGGTGGGGCGTGCCCGGTCGCACGTTGGAGGCCGTCCTCGAGTACATCGAGGGCGGCAACACGCTGCGCCTCGAGTACCTCGCTTCCCCGTCCTTCTCACGCCGCCGGGGAAGCTCCTGGACGCCGAGGCGCATGGAGACCGTAGCGTCCTCCTACTCGTCCGGCGGCTCTCCCTGCCTCCACCTCCGCCCTGTCAAGCCGGAGCCCCAGGACACGCTTGTCAGCGCGCGTACCCGCAGCTCCGGCGGCTCTCCCTGCCTCCACCTCCGCCCCGTCAAGCCGGAGCCCCAGGACACGCCTGTCAGCGCGCGTACCCGCAGCTCCGGCGCCCTCGTCGAGCCCAAGGTGGAGTCCAGCCTTCCCCCGGAGTACGAGGAGATAGCCCGACGCGCCTTCTCCGACGAGGACGCCATGCGGTGGTCGCGCGACGACTACGTGCGCGAGGAGATGGTCCGGCAGCGCCGGGCCCTGGAGGAGATCGCCGCCCGCAAACGTGGGCGCGAGGACGAGGACGGTGTCGTCGTCCTCGATAGCGACGACGACGACGCCCCCGGACCGTCCAACTCGCCGTGCCAACCGGGGGAGGGGTGCAGTAGGAACGGCGGAGGCGTAGGCGGGGGCGACGACGACGACGACGACGACGGCGGTGACTACACGCGGTTCTACAGCCTCCTCGGTAAGTAGAACCGCGTGGGCGGGCGGCGAGGGAGACGGCGGGGGTAGCCCGCAGTAGTGTTTTTTTTTTCTTTTTTTGTAAAATATGTTTAAATTTGAACGAACCCGCCCGTGTTTGCGTTGTGTTTGCGCCGAATTTGAACATTTTAAAAACCCGTGGGGGGCCGCGACTGGGGGGCATCACGCCCCCAGTGCGCTGTTTAGCGCCGGTGCGCCTCGGGGGCGATTTTTTGCCCCTCCTGGGGGGCCAACGGCTGGAGATGCCCTTAGACGTATCGTTCTTTCTTCCTCGAGAAGAAAAAGGCGATTTAGCCGGTGCCCGTCGCCAGGGGCTTCCTTTGCCGCCGTCCCCCGGTGGCTCCCTTCCGTTGACGATCTCGGTCGTTAGTAGTGAGGGGGTCATCAGATCCACGCGTGTGGATATATTTAAGGCCAAAATAGCTTAGTTTTTCGGTTGCTCATTGTCGCGATGACGACACTGAATAAAGTTTCTTCAGATTCTACTTCGATGAGATGATCGGTCCTACGGTTAGGGATGAATTTGAAATCCACTTTGTTCAAGCAAGAATGGTGCAGCGGCAACGACATCCTCGTGGTGGAACCGTGTCCTCAGGCTCCGTCGATGCGACGACGTTTGCTCCAGCGCCGGCGTGGAGCCTGGGAGGTAGTCTAGGAGCGGATGCAGATTATGATTTGCATCGGCGGCATCGAGAAAATGGTGGGTCGTGCGCTGAGTTCGTGGTATGTGGATGTCAGGTATGCTTTCCTCCTCTGACGTCTTGTCCCGATTTAATTCGTTCAACGGTAATGGTTTCGTCTTTGGCGAGTCTCCTTGAAGGTCCGCAAAGCTGCATATCAACGATGGAGCTGCGTTGATGTCAAGCTTAGAGGTTTCTTTGGTCTTGTTTGTACTTTTTACTTTTTGGCTAGTGTTTCTTTATTTAAAGGTTAGCATTCTGCTATTTTTTAGTTTTGTCGTCGATATGTATGTAACTTGTACGATGATCCTTATGTCGTATAAACAAGACACATATTATGATAAAAGAAATGCACGCTCGAGGCTTGAAGAAATGCCATGAGGGATCCGAGACAGCAACGCGGCACCGGCGAAACTTGGAACCTGATTTGATCGACGCAGGGAATTTCGGCCTTGACGTACGGCTTTGCTCTGCTTTCCTTTTCTTTTCCGTTTAGTCGAGGGAGTTCGTTGCTGCGCAAGCGCCCCCAACCACTCCATGACGCTGAAGGACACGAGGCATAGGGGAGGGGAGACCCAAGTCAAATCCTTCAGACTGAAGCCAGATACGATTCGATATTAACACCACATCTAACTGGCCGCAGAAAAGAATTTGCCATTTTTGTCCCATCGCGATAGACATGTAATCCTTCAGACTGTAAAAGCAGTGGCTTTGCACACATTATGTCTGTCTAAGGGAAAGAGGTGTCGGTATGCTAATATTCACCTGTTTCCCCTCTTTTCGCACTGATGGTGAAGAGTTGTAACAGTCAAGGGTATACGGAAAAAAATTATATGAGACTAGGGCTTCCTTTGGTTTAGAGGAATTTCATAGGAATTCTAAATGATAGGATTCTTATACGATTTTTTTGAGCCCTTTGGTTCATAGGAATGGATTCCTATTCCTACATAGGATTGGTTCCTATCCTTCACATTTCATAGGAAAATAAAAAAGAACCCAGACTTAATGAAAAAATTCCTTTGATGTCAACCAAATGACATCTTGTTTCCTATTCGAGTTAATTGCAAGAAACCACCACATTTAGGGTTTCGTTTGCGGAAAAATACCTGGTCCTTAATTTTTTTGCAAAAGTCACCGCATATCTAGTAAACTTTTTGCATATTGCACTGATCAGGTGATTGACAAGTAGGGTCGAATTGTAAGAAGCGAACTTAGCAAAAAAAAAAATTGCACACACATCCCTCGATCTATAAACAGAAAAGCAATCCAGCCCTTGTTCCCGGCTGGTAGTCGTCGGACGGCGCACCGCACTAGCACCTGAACACGGCTGCTATGTGCTGCCTCCCTGCAGCTGCTGAGTGCCGCTGCTGTTGTTCCATGCTGCATGCTGCTTCTCGGCGCGGCAGTTCCCCGCCAGTGTGGCTGCCTGCGGATGTTGCTGCTCATCGCCGTAGGTCCTCGCGACTGCGCCCCGTGCCTGCTGCTGCTTGTGGCAGCTGCTGCACGCCGCAGCTCCGCTACCATGGCCGTCGCTGAGTAGTGTGGCTCTCAGGCGAGTCGGGTTCATATACGAGGGCGCCGCCGTGTGGTCCACGGCCTGCCGGAGCTTCAAAGCACGACCCGGGCGCGCCGAGCAGGAGGCCGAGTCGCTGTGCCGCGGGCACGCCGAGCAGGAGGCCGTGAGGCTGTGCCGCGGACGCGCCGACCTGCTCGCGGTCA
Organism: Triticum aestivum; assembly: GCF_018294505.1. Lineage (NCBI taxonomy): Eukaryota > Viridiplantae > Streptophyta > Magnoliopsida > Poales > Poaceae > Triticum > Triticum aestivum. Next base: position 609,109,637 of record NC_057800.1, read on the forward strand.
CCGTCCGCCACCGCGACGCGCTCAGGGGCGCGCACGCCACACTCGACTGGTCGCTCCTGCCCATCTCCTCCCTGCTCTACCTCCTCCTCGTCTCCATGTCCGCCCTGCCGGGGCTCACGCTCCCCGCCACGGCCATCCCGACGGCCGGCAGGGTCAGGGCGCCGCCGTGTCACCGAGCTCGCACTGCTTCGGCAGTAGGCGCTGCTCCACGGGGGGAGGGGTTGATTGCTTTTCTTTTTTCGATATAGGGGTGTATGTGTTAATTGTTCGCTGAGTCAGCTCCTTACAACTGGGTCCCACTTGTCAGAAAGTGATTAAACGGGCTAAATTATCCGATCAGTGTTTTCTGCAAAATGTTTACCAGAAATGCGGTGACTTCTGCAAAAAATTAGGGACCAGGTAGTTTTTGGCAAACGAAACCTCAAATGTGGTGGTTTTCTGCTTTTAACTTTTTCCTATTGCTACTCATAGAATTTGAGATACATGTCATCTCATTTCCTATAAGATTCCTATTTCTATGATAATCCTATCCTATGAACCAAAAGAGGCCTAGAATTATATGAGACCAGGTCTCACGGGTTAGCATGTGAGACCCACCCTGATAAATGACACGTGACATTTACAAATCACAAATCATTTACCCCTCTCCCTAATGTTCAAACATAACTGTATTTTGTAGTGTCCAGAACTCCAGATTCGATCTTAGGGCATTTCTAACCGAACCCCTATGACCGGTTAGTGAAGTATATTTAGCTTTTTACTCTACTAACCGGCACCTAGCCGATCCCCAATCCGGCCTAACGAAGTAAAATTTTACTCCTCTTCCTATTTTTTTTCCTATTTGTACTCCCTCTTTGCTCCACCGAGTAAAACGGCACGGCTCTCCTCTGCTGCCTCTCCTCCCCCCCCCCCGCGCTGCATCTTCGCCCCTGCCATCCCTCCTACCCCTCCCCCCTCCCCGCTGGCACCGGCTGACCGTCGGGGAAGCCTTGTAGGCCTCCGTCGCTGTCCTCCACCACCTCCTCGTCCCGCCGCCAGCCAAAAATTGAGGGGATCTGCGGTTGCTGTCGCCGCCATGGGATTTGGCGTTTTCGGCCACCGACGGCTGCGGCTTGCCATGGATTGCCCGTGAAGCGGCCACACAACCCGGCAAAGCCTCAGCGCTGCATGCAGGTACCGGTTCTTCCTCTAGCCCCTCTAATCGCTCCCGCTGTCGGTTCTCCGGCAACTACATGGCCGACCGTCACCCGGGCTCGGCGCTCGCGCAATGGCTCACCGGCTTGTAGCTGCCGGTCATACAATGCGACGACTGCACACGACAAGTGGTGCGCCGAGTTCTACCACGCCGAAACATCCCGGATGAGTGTTCTTCAAATGCACAAACGATGGGGTATGTGCTTGTTTTGATTATGTTTTCACCGGATTTGGTTCAATTTCGGTAGCTCAATGATGCTCATCTATTTGTGTAGGATGATGGATGCTTGTTTTGGTAGTGAGAAGAAGAATACAACGATCTATTGATAGCATGAAAATTAGTAGATGTTCGTGCACTCGTTGTTAGGATTGAGGCTAAACATGAGACTAGATGTGATATTAGAGAAGAAATCAGAGGGGAAGCAATGTCTATTTCTCTAGAATCAAAGAAGAATGAAGTATGTAAAATCGAGAATCCGCAGATCAACGATGAAGGCATCGAGAGGATATTAATCCAACGAATGGAAGTAGTCATGGAACTTGGATATCTTCTAATATTGTCATTCTTGTTTTTTTTTTGGTCTTGCTCTTCTAGCAAAGAATTGGTGAATTATTATGTAATCCAAAGTCGTTGAATGAAATAAAGAAGTAAAGAAATGTGTTTGAGTGGCCGAAATTGAAATGCAAATGATTTTTTTACTCCGCTAAATTTAGAGGATCGGCTAGATCCAGCCAAAACTTAGTGAAGTATTTATACTCCACTAAGCCTTTTACTCTGTAACTTTTAGGGGATCAGTTAGAGTTGGCCTTACAATTGGGCTCACAGCTTCCTCGGGTAGTGAGTGTGAACATATATACAACAATGTCCCAGTGTCTTAGTCCTACTGCACTCATGTTTTAGCCATTGCGATCTGTGAAGATACAAGATGCAAGCTTACGTTGCACACGCCCAGTTACATCAGAATCTGGTCGCCGCACAATATGTTTACACTCTACACATTCGGTGCCCTGGTATTTCATTTCTTGGACTGGAAGCATGGGCCGCTTTGATGTTTTTCCTTTGTCATACAAAATCCACTATTCTGGTTTGTTCGACTGTATCATCTGCGTAGCTGCGTATTTAAATGCTCCTATCTTGATAGGCTTCCCTTGGTTACCAAGACAAACACAATTTGCATCCATTACTTTTACAATGGGCCCCAGCTGAAATATCGTACTAGCACTAGATGATCACATTCACATTAAGATGGCACGAGCATGCCACTCTAACACCATCTGCGGAATGAAATGAGGGTTTTCTAACTAGATGATTGAGTAGAATCTCATAAACTGAGGGTCTTTAGAAAAGCAGAGAAGATATGAAGAAGAAAAGAAGGGCCAGATTCTGCTCCACCTCAACAACCACGCAGCTGTTGTTAGGAACGTTGCGACCCTGTCGCCCATGTTTATGCTCCGACAGCAGTATCTCGAACCCAAATCCTGTGGGAAAATGTGGGGAAAAGTGCGTCTCCATAGAATTGGTCTGATGGTTAGCTTCAAAGATTCACAAATAAAGGCACATGCAAGGTAAACTGTGGAAGTTGATATCGGACAAGAAAGGTGTGGATTGGAGTTTTTTGCAAGCAGACAGAGTGCGCCTCTTGAAGCAAACTTTCGCATGTGCAAATCATTTTTACGGGGGCTCGCGTGTGCAAATTAGGAAGTGATATTTCACCTCTTCAACTAACAAATGTAAACATCACCCCACATTCTTATAACAATAATCTTCATATGTAGTATGTACGTAGGATAACACTGAACAAAACAACTCTTAACAATAACTCATGCAGATGTGCTCTGATATGTTTTGTTCATGGCACACTAAATTATCATTTATTTGTCGGCATTTATGAGCACGATATAGTTGCATAATCAAAGAAATGTGATCATCTTGTGTCTATAGAAATACATAGAAAGTAACCGACTTCCACCGCAACAAATGGATCCACGTCCAGAAGTTAAAAGGAGCCACACAACGGCCATCCCTCCTATGGTAATTTACGGTTTCCACGGCGGCACCCCTACTCTGTTGGTGGATCACCTTCCTCCTCCTCTGTTGGTAGATCGCTGCCCTCCTCCTATGTCGGCCCCGTTGGTGCGGGAGTGCCTTGAGACCCTGATCTACCGAAGGGAGCCATAGTCTTTCCCCATCTCGAGGTTTATGTTTTGACCCAAAATTCCCCATTTAGCTGACTTTTCTCATTTTCATCCAATTTAAGCAAACTTGTGCCATCGCTTTTATTTTTTTATTCTGAATGCTTGGACCCTGGTCTCAGTGTTGTCCAGGCTTGCCACATCGGCTGGTTTATTTCCTCGATCAGTTTTTCTCGGTCTGATTCGATTTTTATGACCCGCCTTCCACTCTCTCCCCACTCCCCACGGTTGGCGATGACGGCAATACAGGGCCCGACAAAGTTGGTTGTTGTCGCCCTAGTGCCCACCTCGGTGCACCTAGCTTACCTGTTCGATGACCTCAACATCGATGCACAGGCACTGCGCACCGCGGTGGCTGGTCCGCGCTTCTGTCATGGAACAACGACACACAGACGTGCCAGTGAGAGGGGGGTTGCCTGCGAGAACGGTAGCATCGTCGAGGCTCGCCTCCCTTGCGTCGACCACATGGGCACACTCCCTTGGGCATGCTCGACAATCTCACAGCGCTCCGCACACTCTCCCTCCATTGGAACACACTCATGGGCCCCATGCCCAATGACATCTCTAACATGATCGAGCTCTGGGCCATGTAATTCCAGCACAACGGCTTCTCCGGCGAGATCTCAGTGTCGCTCTTCACGCTGAAGATCCTAGTGTGGCTCAACGTCGGGGAGAAGTTTTCGAGCGAGATCTAGCCGGACTTCAACAAGTTGAACCGGCTCAAGTCGTGGGTCCTCGACAACATTGACTTCTTCGGCGAGATTCCTAAACTGGACCTACCCACATCAACACAGCTCAACATCCCGTACAACAAGCTCAATGTTGGTTCCAACCCTACCCGAACTTCGGAATGTTTTGAAGGACTCCTTCATGGGCACCGAACAGTGCGGTAGCCCGACCGGTCAGTGCCCCGGCAAGATAGCGGAGACGCTGACCGGATAGCTGGGGTCCCAGCAAGGTGTCGGCGATTGCACTGACATCGGTGGCGGCAAGAAGAAGAAGAAGTAGCTTCCTTGCAAAAACCATAAACCAGCCTATGTGGCAAGCCAAGTCAACAGAGGAATGTTGGTCCAAGCACCTATAACGGTTTTTTTAGGGGTAGTTTGTTTTTGAAATTTTAAAAGGGGTAGTTAGCGGCACAAATTTACTTAAATTGGATAAAATGTGAACAATCTACTAAATGAGGTATTTTGTGTGACAAAGGTGAAACTAAAGGGTAAAAAGTGAAATTAACACAAGAAAGAAGAGCAACGGACGAGCAAATGGGCCAATGCCAAGTTTTCCTGTGCACCTGCACCAACTCGATCGGCCAACCACTACCACGGGTGTGACCTCCTACCATGCAGAGCACGAAGCGCTCATGGCCCTATATAGACCCCGTACTCATTTCTCGGTAAGTGCACCACTTCACTTGCTTCGAGGCGCAACCAAGCCACACAAATGGGTGCTCCTCGCGGCCTCCGGCGACACGCTGCCGCCTCCGCATGCCCCCTCCTCGCGTTCGCCGTCCTCCTCGCGTTGCCGGGCCTCGCCGCCGGCGCCGTCACCCGGCGCTACACGTTCAATGTAGTACTCACGACGTCCGTCACCTCTTTGAAGACCGAACGATGCATGCATCGTTATTCATTGACCGTTCGTGCCGTGTCATCTTCAGGTGGGGATGACGAGCGTGACGCGGCTGTGCGGCACCAAGAGCATCCCGACGGTGAACGGGCAGTTCCCGGGGCCGAGGCTGGACGCGCGGGAGGGCGACCGGCTCGTGGTCACCGTCCACAACCACATGAGCCGCAACGTCTCGTTCCACTGGTGAGGACCGCCGTCGGTGCCTGCACGGTACGCATGCACGGTGCTGTATGATCTATGATGGTGTTTCAGTAACGGGCGTGCGTGTGCAGGCACGGGCTACGGCAGCTGCGCAACGGGTGGGCGGACGGGCCGGCGTACATCACGCAGTGCCCGATCCAGCCCGGGCGGAGCTACGTGTACGACTTCACCGTCGCCGGGCAGCGCGGCACGCTGTGGTGGCACGCGCACCTCTCCTGGCTCCGCGTGCACCTCTACGGGCCTCTCCTCATCCTCCCCGAGCTCGGCGTGCCCTACCCCTTCGCCGCCCCCTACAAGGAGGTGCCCATCATGTTCGGTACGTGCGTGCTTTGTTCGGGATCTTACATCTTTTTTTTTGAGGGGATGCTCAATTGCTCATTGGAATGGATGTTGGCAGGCGAGTGGTTCAAGGCCGATACGGAGTCGGTGATCAGCCAGGCCCTTCAGACTGGCGCTGGCCCAAATGTCTCCGACGCCTACACTTTCAATGGGCTCCCCGGCCCAACTTATAACTGCTCATCCAAAGGTACTTTTACTTCTCTCCCAAATCATCAACATGGCGGGCCTGCAAGCCCACAAGTTAATAAAGCTAGTCGTCTACTTATTTTCTGAATACCCCTAAATACACTTATTTTCTGAATGGAAATGTCTGCAACTGAAATGCACGTGCCAGACACGTACACGCTGAAGGTGCGGCCCGGGAGGACGTACATGCTCCGGCTCATCAACTCGGCGCTCAACGACGAGCTCTTCTTCGGCATCGCCGACCACACGCTCACCGTCGTCGAGGCGGACGCCAACTACGTCAAGCCCTTCACCGTCAGCACGCTCGTCATCTCGCCGGGGCAGACCATGAACGTGCTGCTCACCACGTCCGCCAGCCCTTCGTCCCAGGCCTTCGCCATGGGCATCGCGCCGTACACCAACACCCAGGGCACGTTCGACAACACCACCGCCGCCGCCGTCCTCCAGTACGACGCCCCGACGCCGCCGAGCTCCGCCCAGAGCCTCCCCCTGCCGGCCCTGCCGCGGTACAACGACACCAACGCCGTGGCCAGGTTCACGAGCAACTTCCGGAGCCTCGCGAGCGCGCAGTACCCGGCGCGCGTGCCGCGGGCCGTGGACCGGCACGTCCTGTTCACCGTCGGCCTCGGCACCGACCCGTGCCCGTCCAACCAGACGTGCCAGGGCCCCAACGGCACCAAGTTCGCCGCGTCCATCAACAACAACTCCTTCGTCCGGCCCAGGACCGCGCTCCTCGAGGCGCACTACCGGCGCCGCTACGCCGGCGTGCTCATGGCCAACTTCCCGACCACGCCGCCGCACCCGTTCAACTACACCGGCACGCCGCCCAACAACACGTTCGTCGCCCACGGCACGAGGGTGGTGCCGCTCAAGTTCAACACCTCGGTGGAGCTGGTGATGCAGGGCACCGCCATCCAGGGCGCCGAGAGCCACCCCCTGCACATGCACGGCTTCAACTTCTTCGTGGTCGGGCAAGGGTTCGGCAACTACGACCCCATCAACGATCCGGCCAAGTACAACCTCGTCGACCCCGTCGAGCGGAACACCGTCAGCGTGCCCACCGCCGGCTGGGTCGCCGTGCGGTTCCTCGCCGACAACCCAGGTAATCTTTATTCGACACTTGTTGGCATGCTTGACTTGCCTGTACTCTTGTTTACTCGGCAGTGGCCAATGTCGACTAATTCGATGTGCATCCATCCATATGTGCGGCAGGTGTGTGGCTTATGCACTGCCACTTCGACGTCCACTTGAGCTGGGGCCTCTCCATGGCGTGGATGGTCGACGACGGGCCGCTGCCCAATCAAAAGATGTTGCCTCCGCCGTCCGATCTTCCGAAATGCTGATGACTCGTACAAGGGCGAAGATCTGCGCATGATTTCTTGCCTGCCGACCGCATTTCTATCTTCATGGTCGACGTACCAACTACCAACTCCTTGATCTGGACTGTTTAATTTGTACTGTTGTGCTGATTTTCTGGGAAGTCACTGGACTTTGTTTCCACGCACTTGAATTCCCGTTTTGAATCCGAATAAGAAGTGACAAACTGTTTTTTCTTGGACACCTTTTCTTGGTGTGTACACCCCATGTAATATGAGTTACCACCTCTTGATCACTTATAGTATCCCAAACATCCGACTGCATTATAACCAAACCATACATTTACTTAATCTTCTGCTACTGTTTTTACTTTTTGGGGGATAAAGGTGCATTTTGCGAAGAATGAACTTCATAAAGTAGGTTGTAGACATGGACAATTAGACTGCTGGTATGAATAATTGAGGATTAGCTAGGACATTCATTACGGCCTATGGCGGCGTCTACGATGATTGTTTATTCCTTTATCATGAGTTAGTGACGTTTCCATTGATTTTGTCTTAGGGGAGCCAATATGGCGCACATGCTTTAGCTAGTAAGTCGGGAAATTCTAGCCCTTCTGTTTGGCAAGAGGAATCTCTTGAATTTCTTCTGTCTATCATGTCAAACGATGTAAGCGTTTTCCCTTATGAATAAAAACATTCATGAATGCTTTTCCTCTTTCTTTAGGATTAACTATGATAAAATGTGAGGCCGTTGACGTGACAAACATGCGAGATTTGCTGATGTAGAAGAGTTGCACGCATAGGAAAAATAGGCAATTAGATTTAGATGACAAGTTGACGACCATTCGACGTGAATGGTGAGCTATATAAAAAGATAGGATGGTAGGTTGATCGCTTGGCAGACATACATGATTTGTCGAGATTTGCTGAATCTGTGTTCTTTACTACAAACTCTTTCTCGATTGACGATGTACGAACTATGAGATTTTCGGAATAGACTTAGCTCAGGGGCGCTCCATTAACCGTTTAGCATGTAAGCTTTTACATTATCGTGCAACGAAAAGATGTTTTGGTTGCTTTAGTATTTTGAGTGAGCCGGTTAAATATACAATTCCTTCAGGCTTTGATAGGGGACAGGTGGACTTTGTGGCTTCACTTGGCGCATCGGATGATGTCGGTCCAACTTAACAAACAAACCTAATGTATTACAATGGATGGAATTACAGTCCTCTAGTTTTCTCTAGTAAATCGATGTACGCTGACCTAATCAACATTGGCCGGTTTTTAGACGTCATCACATATGAAAGACTAAGGTGCCATTAAAGTACAAAATATCTATGTGGTTCCTTTACCGAAGGATTTTGATAAAAGGGTGAGCCTAAGATCATGGTTAATAGCATAGCCAACTCTTGGCTATATGTTTTTTTTACTATTTCTTGGCAATATGTTGTTGCCATGTCATCTATAGTCAATCTTAATTGTAGCCAACATAAAAATAGTTAGCTATGAACATATACTACCATGGCCCACCTTATCTCTCGTAGAGTTCCGAGAAACACGTGCTATAGCTGGTTGTTAATCTACTGTTTGCTTTTCTTCTCCCTCCTCTTACTATGGACAATAGGGAATACCCCGTGCGTTGCTGCGGGAATTGGTTGATGAAAATTTGATTGATAATATAAGTGTTGGGGAACGCAGTATTTCAAAAATTTTACCTACGATAACGCAAGATCTATCTAGGAGATGCATAGCAACGAGAGGGGAGAGTGTGTCTACGTACCCTTGTAGACCGAAAGCGGAAGCGTTTAGTAACGCGGTTGATGTAGTCGAACGTCTTCGCGATCCAACCGATCCAAGTACCGAACGTACGACACCTCTGCGATCAGCACACGTTCAGCTCGATGACGTCCATCAAACTCTTGATCCAGTTGAGGCCGAGGGAGAGTTTCGTCAGCACGACGGCATGTCTACGGTGATGATGAAGTTACCGACGCAGGGCTTCGCCTAAGCACTACGATGATATGACCGAGGTGTGTAACTGTGGAGGGGGCACCGCACACGACTAAAAGATCAACTTGTGTGTTCTAGGGTGCCCCCTCCCCACGTATATAAAGGAGGGAGGAGGGGAGGGTCGGCTGGCCCCTAGGGCGCGCCCAAGAGGGGAGTACTACTAGGACTCCTAGTCCTAGTAGGATTCCACCAAAAGGGAGAGGGGGGAAGGAAGGAGAGGGAGAGGGAGTAGGAAAGGGGGCCCTTGTCCAATTCGGACTACAAGGGGGGGGGGGGGCTGCCCTGGCTGCCCTCCTCTCTCTCCAATAAGGCCCATGGTGGCCCATTAGTTCCCCCGGGGGGTTCCGGTAACCCCTCCGGCACTCTATTTTTACCCGAAATGATTCGAAACACTTCTGGTGTCCGAATAACATGGTCCAATATATCAATCTTTATGTCTCAACCATTTCGAGACTCCTCGTCATGTCCATGGTCTCATCTGGGACTCTTAACAAACTTTGGTTCATCAAAACACGAAACTCATAATATAAATCGTCATCGAACGTTAAGCGTGCGGACCCTACGTGTTCGAGAACTATGTCGACATGACCGAGACACATCTCCGGTCAATAACCAATAGCGGAACCTAGATGCTCATATTGTCTCCTACATATTCTATGAAGATCTTTATCTGTCAAACCGCATAACAACATACGTTGGTCCCTTTGTCATCAGTATGTTACTTGTCCGAGATTCGATCGCCGGTATCATCATACCTAGTTCAATCTCGTCACCGGCAAGTCTCTTTACTCATTCTGTAATGCATCATCCTGTGGCTAACTCATTAGACACATTGCTTGCAAGGCTCATAGTGATGTGCATTACCGAGAGGGCCCAGAGATACCTCTCCGATACACGGAGTGACAAATCCTAATCTTGATCTATGCCAACTCAACAAACACCATCGGGGACACCTGTAGAGCATCTTTATAATCACCCAGTTACGTTGTGGCCTTTTATAGCACACAAGGTGTTCCTCCATTATTCAGGAGTTGCATAATCCCATAGTCTGAGGAACATGTATAAGTCATGAAGAAAGTAATAGCAGAAAAACTAAACGATCATTATGCTAAGATAACTGATGGGTCTTGTCCATCACATCATTCTCTAACGATGTGATCCCGTTGATCAAATGAAAACACATGTCTATGGTCAGGAAACTTAACCATCTTTGATTAACGAGCTAGTCTAGTAGAGGCATACTAGGGACACTCTATTTGTCTATGTATTCACACATGTACTAAGTTTCTAGTTAATACAATTCTAGCATGAATAATAAACATTTATCATGATATAAGGAAATATAAATAACAACTTTATTATTGCCTCTAGGGCATATTTCCTTCAGCCTCCCACTTGCACTAGTGTCAAGAATCTAGTTCACATCGTCACGTGATTTAATACCAATAGTTCACATCTTCATGTGATTAGTTCACATCGCCATGTGACTAATACCCAAAGGGTTTTACTAGAGTCAATAATCTAGTTCACATCGCTATGTGATTAACACCCAAAGAGTACTAAGGTGTGATCATGTTTTGCTTGTGAGAGAAGCTTAGTCAATGGGTCTGTCACATTTAGAGCCGTATGTATTTTGTAATTTTTTTATGTCTACAATGCTGTGCATGGAGCTACTCTAGCTAATTGCTCCCACTTTCAATATGTATCTAGATTGAGACTTAGAGTCATCCGGATCGGTGTAAAAGCTTGCATCGACGACACTCTTTACGACGAACTCTTTATCACCTCCATAACCGAGAAATATCTCCTTAGCCTTCTAACGATAATTTTGACCGCTGTCCAGTGATCCACTCCTGGATCAATATTGTGCCCCCTTGCCAAATTCATGGCAAGGTACACAATATGTTTGGTACGCAATACTTTATAGAACCTATGGCTGAGGCATAGGGAATGACTTTCATTCTCTTTCTATTTTCTACCGTGGTCGTGTTTTGAGTCTTACTCAACTTTACACCTTGCAACACAGGCAAGAACTCCTTTTTTGACTGATCCATTTTAAACTATTTCAAAATCTTGTCAAGGTATATACTCATTGAAAAAAATCTTCTCAAGCATCTTGATCTATCTCCATAGATCTTGATGCTCAATATGTAAGCAACTTTACCGAGGTCTTTCTTTGAAAATACTCCTTTCAAACACTCCTGTATGCTTTCTAGAAAATTCTACATCATTTCCGATCAACAATATGTCATTCACACATACTTATCAGAAAGGCTGTAGTGCTCCCACTCACTTTCTTGTAAATATAGGCTTCACCGCAAGTCTGTATAAATCTATATGCTTTGACCACACTATCAAAGTGTGCATTCCAACTCTGAGATGCTTGCACCAATCCATAAATGGATCACTGGAGCTTACACACTTTGTTAGCACCTTTAGGATTGACAAAACCTTCTGGGTGTATCATTTACAACTCTTCTTTAAGAAATCCATTAAGGAATTCAGTTTTGACATCCATTTGTCAAATTTCATAAAATGCGGCAATTGCTAACATGATTCGGACAGACTTTAAGCATCGATACGAGCGGAAAAATCTCATCGTAGTCAACACATTGAACTTGTTGAAAAACCTTTTTGTGACAATTCGAGCTTTGTAGATAGTAACATTACTATCAACGTCCGTCTTCCTCTTGAAGATCCATTTATTCTCAATGGCTTGCTGATCATCGAGCAAGTCAACCAAAGTCCATACTTTGTTCTCATACATGGATCCCATCTCAGATTTCATGGCCTTAAGCCATTTTGTGGAATCTGGGCTCATCACCGCTTCCTCATAGTTCGTAGGTTCGTCATGGTCTAGTAACATGACTTCCAGAACAGGATTACCGTACCATTTTGGTGCGGACCGTACTCTGGTTGACCTACGAGGTTCGGTAGTAACTTGATCTGAAGTTTCATGATCATCATCATTAGCTTCCTCACTAATTGGAGTAGGAATCATTGGAACTGATTTCTGTGATGAACTACTTTCCAATTCGCGAGAAGGTACAATTACCTTATCAAGTTCTACATTCCTCCTACTCACTTCTTTCGAGAGAGACCCCTTCTTTAGAAAGGATCCATTCGTAGCAACGAATATCTTGCCTTTGGATCTGTGATAGAAGGTGTACCCAACAATTTCCTTTGGGTATCCTATGAAGACACATTTCTTCAATTTGGGTTCGAGCTTATCAGGTTGAAACTTTTTCACATAAGCATCGCAGTCCCAAACTTTTAAAAACGACAAATTATGTTTCTTGCCAAACCACAGTTCATACGGTGTTGTCTCAACAGATTTAGATGGTGCCCTATTTAACGTGAATGTAGTTGTCTCTAATGCATAACCTCAAAACGATAGTGGTAAATCGGTAAGAGACATCATCTATCGCACCATATCTAATAAAGTTCGGTTACGATGTTCGGACACACCATTACGCTGTGGTGTTTGTAAGATGATAAGTGTTCCCTACCCCTTGAGGGGGAGTCGCGGGCTGTATATATTGATGTGCCGAAGCCAAGCCTTGGCGTACAAGGAAGGTTTACAAGAGTTTGAGTAGAACAAGTAAAGGAAAGAGTTGGAGGTTGCTACGGAAACTATATTCGCTAACACCCTCCCTTAATCTTAACTACCCTAGATTAAGATTACTCTTGAACTCCTCAAACGGTCTTGCTGGTAAAGCCTTTGTAAAGCCGTCCGCCACTTGATCCTTAGAGGGAATAAACCGTATCTCAAGTTTCTTTGCTGCAACCCTCTCTCGCACAAAGTGAAAATCAATTTCTATGTGCTTTGTTCTTGCATGAAACACAGGGTTTGCAGACAAGTATGTTGCTCCCAAGTTATCACACCATAAACATGAGATACGATTTTTCTTGATCCCCAATTCCTCAAGAAGTGATTCAACCCAAATGATTTCAGCAGTTGCATTTGCCAAGGACTTGTATTCAGCTTCTGTGCTTGATCGTGACACAGTTGCTTGCTTTCTAGCACTCCAAGAAATAAGATTGGACCCAAAGAACACTGCAAAACCTCCAGTTGATCTTCTATCATCACTGCATCCTGCCCAGTCAGCATCAGAGAATGCACTCACAAGAGAGGAGCCAGAATGTTTGAAGTGAAGTCCTGTTCCCATAGTATGCTTCACATATCTTACAATTCTCTTGACAGCTGACCAATGTGCGGAAGTGGGAGCATGAAGATATTGACAAACTTTATTAACAGCAAATGAGATATCTGGACGCGTGAGAGTTAGATATTGTAATGCTCCCACAATACTTCTGTACCTTGTGCTCTCTTCTTCTTGAAGTGGCTCACCTTCATATGCTGAGAGTTTTTCTGGGGAAGATAAAGGTGTAGGTACTGGCTTGCAATTCTTCATTCCCATGCGAGACAAAAGCTCAGTGATATATTTCTCCTGATTTAACACAATACCATCTTGAGTTTTTCTAACTTCAATCCCAAGGAAGAAATGCAAGTCACCCAGGTCTTTCAAGGCAAACTCTGAGCTCAAGTCATGCAGAAGTGCATTAGTAGCATTTTGTGAAGAACTTGCAACTATGATATCATCAACATATATAAGCACAAAAATGACTACTCCAGCCTTGTTATAAATAAACAAAGACATATCAGCTTTAGAGGCAATGAAACCAAGATATTTCAACTGTAAGCTTAATCTGGAGTACCATGCTCTGGGTGCTTGTTTTAGACCATAGAGTGCTTTGTCAAGCTTGCAAACATAATGTGGTGATTCCTTATCCTCATATCCAGGTGGTTGTCTCATGAACACTTCCTCTTCCAGAACACCATGCAAAAACGCGTTCTGTACATCTAGCTGTGTTAGGCTCCAACCCTTGGATACAGCAATGGCTAGCACAAGTCTGATAGTTGCAGCTTTCACAACAGGACTAAAGGTGTCCTCGTAATCAATACCATAACGTTGCTTAAAGCCCTTTGCAACTAGACGTGCTTTATACCTGTCAATGGAGCCATCTGCCTTCTTTTTGATTCTGTACACCCATTTGCAATCGATGATATTTTTGCCTTTTTGGTTTGGTACAAGATGCCAGGTTTTGTTCCTCATAAGTGCAGAATATTCCTCATCCATTGCCTTCTTCCACTTAGGATCGTCAAGTGCACTACTCAACGTTGTTGGCTCTCCTGAAATACACAACATTCCATATGGTATAGTTCCATCTTTTCTTATTTTAGGATTCCGTATACCTTTCTGTAGATGTGTCATAACCCGTGAAGAAGCTGCTGGCTGAACCTCAGGAATGCTGGCCACGGAAGATCCTGACGAGCCTGCATGTGCTGACACAGGGGAATCTGCTGCCTCCTGCGCAGATGATCCTGCAGCCGAAGGTGTGGCCGCCTCCCCAGAGCGCACACAAGGGCTAACTGCCCGGTCCGGCACAGCCGATCCGCTGCCCGACCGCGGTTGCAGGCGCATGTGGGGCGAGGGGGATCCGGCCCCGCTGCTGGTCCCGCCTGTTGCTGAGGTGGCGGCGCGGGAGTGGCCCTCCCTGGATTCGTTGCCGCAGCTGACAGAGGCGCGATCCGAGGTGGATCTGCTCGCGCGATTCGAGGTCTGCCCGCACACAGGAGTTCCAGGCGCCGCCGGATCACCTTCGTTGTCCGTGCCAGGTTCATCTTCTTCCTCAGCATGCAATATAGGATCAATTTGAGCTATATTTTCAGGATTTTGATCAATTTGAGCCCTGTTTGTTGGGGAACGTAGCAGAAATTCAAAAATTTTCCTACGCGTCACCAAGATCTATCTATGGAGAAACCAGCTACGAGTAGAAGGAGAGTGCATCTACATACCCTTGTAGATCGCTAAGCGGAAGCGTTCAAGTGAACGGGGTTGATGGAGTCGTACTCGTCGTGATTCAAATCACCGATGATCAAGTGCCGAACGGACGGCACCTCCGCGTTCAACACACGTACAGCCCGGTGACGTCTCCCACGCCTTGATCCAGCAAGGAGAGAGGGAGAGGTTGAGGAAGACCCCATCCAACAGCAGCACAACGGCATGGTGGTGGTGGAGGAGCATGGCAATCCCGCAGGGCTTCGCCAAGCACCTACGGGAGAGGAGAAGAACTTGGGAGAGAGGGAGGGGCTGCACCAAAGGCATAAGGTGTGTTTGGGAGGCCCTCCTACCCCACTATATATAGGGATCCCAAGGGGGGGGGGGTGCGCCAGCCCCTAGGAGATCCAATCTCCAAGGGGGCGGCGGCCAGGGGAGGAGTCCTCCCCCCCCAAGGCATCTAGGAGGTGCCTTCCCCTGCTGGGACTCTTCTTTTAGGGTTTCCCCAGGCGCATGGGCCTCTTGGGGCTGGTGCCCTTGGCCCATGTAGGCCAAGGCGCACCCCCTACAGCCCATGTGCCCCCCCGGGGCAGGTGGCCCCACCCGGTGGGCCCCCGGGACCCTTCCGGTGGTCCCGGTACAATACCGATGACCCCGAAACTTGTCCCGATGGCCGAAACAGGACTTCCTATATATAAATCTTTACCTCCGGACCATTCCGGAACTCCTCGTGACGTCCGGGATCTCATCCGGGACTCCGAACAACATTCGGTAACCACATACAAGCTTCCTTTATAACCCTAGCGTCATCGAACCTTAAGTGTGTAGACCCTACGGGTTCGGGAGACATGTAGACATGACCGAGACGTTCTCCGGTCAATAACCAACAGCGGGATCTGGATACCCATGTTGGCTCCCACATGTTCCACGATGATCTCATCGGATGAACCACGATGTCAAGGACTTAATCAATCCCGTATTCAATTCCCTTTGTCTATCGGTATGTTACTTGCCCGAGATTCGATCGTCGGTATCCAATACCTTGTTCAATCTCGTTACCGGCAAGTCACTTTACTCGTTCCGTAACACATCATCCCGTGATCAACTCCTTGGTCACATTGCGCATATGATGATGTCCTACCGAGTGGGCCCAGAGATACCTCTCCGTTTACACGGAGTGACAAATCCCAGTCTCGATCCGCATAAAACAATAGATACTTTCGGAGATACCTGTAGTGCACCTTTATAGTCACCCAGTTACGTTGTGACGTTTGATACACCCAAAGCACTCCTACGGTATCCAGGAGTTACACGATCTCATGGTCAAAGGAAGAGATACTTGACATTGGCAAAGCTCTAGCAAACGAACTACACGATCTTTGTGCTATGCTTAGGATTGGGTCTTGTCCATCACATCATTCTCCTAATGATGTGATCCCGTTATCAATGACATCCAATGTCCATAGTCAGGAAACCATGACTATCTGTTGATCACAACGAGCTAGTCAACTAGAGGCTCACTAGGGACATATTGTGGTCTATGTATTCACACGTGTATTACGATTTCCGGATAATACAGTTATAGCATGAATAAAAGACAATTATCATGAACAAGGAAATATAATAATAATACTTTTATTATTGCCTCTAGGGCATATTTCCAACAGTCTCCCACTTGCACTAGAGTCAATAATCTAGTTCACATCGCCATGTGATTAACACTCACAGGTCACATCGCCATGTGACTAATACCCAAGAGTTTACTAGAGTCAGTAGTCTAGTTCACATCACTATGTGATTGACACTCAATGTGTTTTATGTTTCATCATGTTGCTTGTGAGAGAGGTTTTAGTCAACGGGTCTGAACCTTTCAGATCCGTGTGTGCTTTACAAATCTCTATGTCATCTCCTAGATGCAGCTACCACACTCTATTTGGAGCTATTCCAAATAACTGTTCTACTTGGAGCTATTCTAAAAAAAAGTTGCTCCATTATACGTATCCGGTGTCTCTACTGAGAGCTATCCAGATAGGTGTTTAAGCTTGCATCGACGTAACCCTTTACGACGAACTCTTTTACCACCTCCATAATCGAGAAAATTCCTTAGTCCACTAGTTACTAAGGATAACTTTGACCGCTGTCCTGTGAGCCATTCTTGGATCACTCTTGTACCCCTTGACTGACTCATGGCAAGGCACACTTCAGGTGCGGTACACAGCATAGCATACTGAAGATCCTACGTCTTAAGCATAGGGGACGACCTTCGTCCTTTCTCTCTATTCTGCCGTGGTCGAGCTTTAAGTCTTAACTTCGTACCTTACAACTCAGGCAAGAACTCCTTGTTTGACTGGTCCATCTTGAACACCTTCAAGATCATGTCAAGGTATGTGCTCATTTGAAAGTACCATTAAGCGTTTTGATCTATCCTTATAGATCTTGATGCTCAATGCTCAAGTAGCTTAATCCAGGCTTTCCATTGAAAAACACTTTCCAAATAACCCTATATGCTTTCCAGAAATTCTACATCATTTCTGATCCTTAATATGTCAACAACATATACTCATCAGAAATTCTATAGTGCTCCCACTCACTTCTTTGGAAATACAAGTTTCTCATAAACTTTGTACAAACCCAAAATCTTTGATCATCATCAAAGCATACATTCCAACACCGAGATGCTCACTCCAGTCCTTAGAAGGATCGCTGGAGCTAGCATACCTTTTAGCATCCTTAGGATCGACAAAAACTTTCTGATTGTATTACATACAACCTTTCCTTACGAAAACTGGTAAGGAAACTCGTTTTGATATCCATCTGCCAGATTTCATAAATACAGCTAATGCTAACATGAATCCGACGGACTTTAAGCATCGCTACGGATGAGAAAATCTCATCGTAGTCAACTCCTTGAACTTGTGAAAAACTTTTTGCCACAAGTCGAGCTTCATGGACGGTGACATTACCATCCACGCCCGTCTTCTTCTTAAAGATCCATTTATCTTAATGGCTTGCCGATCATCGGGCAAGTCCATCAAAGTCCATGCTTTGTTCTGATATATGGATACTATCTCGGATTTCATGGCTTCTAACCATTTGTCGGAATTCGGGCCCACCATCGCTTCTCCATAGCTCGTAGGTTCATTGTTGTCTAGCAACATGACTTTTGAGACAGGATCACCGTACCACTCCGAAGTAGTACGTGTCCTTGTCATCCTACGAGGTTTGGTAGTGACTTGATCCGAAGTTTCATGATCAATATCATAAGCTTCCACTTCAATTGGTGTAGGTGCCACAGGAACAACTTCCTGTGCCCTGCCACACACTAGTTGAAGAGACGGTTCAATAACCTCATCAAGTCTCCACCATCCTCCCACTCAACTCTTTCGAGAGAAACCTTTCCTCGAGAAAGGACCCGATTCTAGAAACAATTCATATTGCTTTCGGATCTGAGACAGGAGGTATACCCAACTGTTTTGGGTGTCCTATGAAGATGCATTTTATCCGCTTTGGGTTCGAGCTTATCAATCCTGAAACTTTTCCACATAAGCGTCGCAGCCCCAAACCTTTAAGAAACGACAACTTAGGTTTCGGTGTCATCTCAACGGAATTACGTGGTGCCCTATTTAAAGTGAATGTGGTTGTCTCTAATGCCTAACCCATGAACGATAGTGGTAATTCGATAAGAGACATCATGGCATGCACCATATCCAATAGGGTGCAACTATGATGTTCGGACACACCATTACACTATGGTGTTCCGGGCGGTATTAATTGCGAAACAATTTCCACAATGTCTTAATTGTGTGCCAAAACTCGTAACTCAGATATTCATCTCTATGATCATATCATAGACATTTTATCCTCTTGTCACAATGATCTTCTACTTCACTCTGAAATTACTTGAACCATTCAATAATTCAGACTTGTGTTTCATCAAGTAAATATATACAACATCTACTCGAATCATCTGTGAAGTAAGAACATAATGATATTCACTGCATGCCTCAGCACTCATTGGACTACACACATCAAAATGTGTTACTTCCAACAAGTTGCTATCTTGTTCCATCTTTACTGAAACCGAGGCTTTTCAGTCATCTTGCCCATGTGGTATGATTTGCATATCTCAAGTGATTCAAAATCAAGTAAGTTCAAACGGTCCATTTGCATGGAGTTTCTTCATGCATATATACCAATAGACATGGTTCGCATGTCTCAAACTTTTCAAAAATGAGTGAGTCCAAAGATCCATCAACATGGAGCTTCTTCATGCATTTTATACCGATATGACTTACGTGGCAGTGCCACAAGTAAGTGGTACTATCATTACTATCTTATATCTTTTGGCATGAAAATGTGTATCACTACGACCGAGATTCAATAAACCATTCCTTTAGGTGCAAGACCATTGAAGGTATTATTCAAATAAATAGAGTAACCATTATTCTCTTTAAATGAATAACCGTATTGCGATAGACATAATCCAATCATGTCTATGCTCAACGCAAACACCAATCTCGGTGGTAGAGGGAGCGTGCGATGCTTGATCATATCAACCTTGGAAACACTTCCAACATATATCGTCAGCTCACCTTTAGCTAGTCTCCGCTTATTCCGTAGCTTTTATTTCGAGTTACTAACACTTAGCAACCAAACCGGTATCCAATACCCTGGTGCTACTAGGAGTACTAGTAAAGTACACATTAACATAATGTATATCCAATATACTTCTATCGACCTTGCCAGCCTTCTCATCTACCAAGTATCTAGGGTAATGCTGCTCCAGTGGTTGTTCCCCTTATTACAGAAGCACTTAGTCTCGGGTTTGGGTTCAACCTTGGTTTCTTCACTTGAGCAGCAGCTGAATTGCCGTTTCATGAAGTATCCCTTTGTTCCCTTGCCCTTCTTGAAACTAGTGGTTTCACCAACCATCAACAATTGATGCTCCTTCTTGATTTCTACTTTCGCGGTGTCAAACATCGTGAATACCTCAAGGATCATCTTATCTATCCCTGATATGTTATAGTTCATCACGAAGCTCTAGCAGCTTGGTGGCAATGACTTTGGAGAAACATCACTATCTCATCTGGAAGATCAACTCCCACTCGATTCAAGTGATTGTTGCACTCAGACAATCTGAGCACAAGCTCAACGATTGAGCTTTTCTCCCTTAGTTTGTAGGCTAAGAAAATTGTCGGAGGTCTCATACCTCTTGACGTGGGCACGAGCTTGAAATCCCAATTTCAGCCCTCGAAACGTCTCATATGTTCCGCGACGTTTCGAAAACGTCTTTGGTGCCTCTACTTAAACCATTTAACTGAACTATCACGTAGTTATCAAAACGTGTATGTTCGATGTTCGAAACATCCACAAACGACGTTTGGGGTTCAGCACACTGAGCAGTGCATTAAGGACATAAGCTTTCTACTGATCGCATAATCGCTACTATCAACTTTCAACTATATTTTCTCTAGGAACATATCTAAACAGTAGAACTATAGCGCGAGCTACGACATAATTTGCAAAAGGTCTTTTGACTATGTTCAGGATAATTAAGTTCATCTTATGAACTCCCACTCAGATAGACATCCCTCTAGTCATCTAAGTGATTACATGATCCGAGTCAAACTAGGCCGTGTCCGATCATCACGTGAGACGGACTAGTCATCATCGGTGAACATTTTCATGTTGATCGTATCTTCTATACGACTCATGCTCGACCTTTCGGTCTCCGTGTTCCGAGGCCATGTCTGTACATGCTAGGCTCGTCAAGTTAACCCTAAGTGTTTTCGCTGTGTAAAACTGTCTTACACCCGTTGTATGTGAACGTAAGAATCCATCACACCCGATCATCACGTGGTGCTTAGAAGCGACGAACTGTAGCAACGGTGCACAGTTAGGGGAGAACACTTCTTGAAATTTTGTAAGGGATCATCTTATTTACTACCGTCGTCCTAAGTAAACAAGATGCATAAACATGATAAACATCACATGCAATAAAATAGTGACATGATATGGCCAATATCATTTTGCTCCTTTTGATCTTCATCTTCGGGGCTCCATGATCATCATCGTCACCGGCACGACACCATGATCTCCATCATCGTGTCTTCATGAAGTTGTCACGCCAATGACTACTTCTACTTCTATGACTAACGCGTTTAGCAATAAAGTAAAGTAGTTTACATGGCGTTCTTCAATGACACGCAGGTCATACAAAAATAAAGACAACTCCTATGGCTCCTGCCGGTTGTCATACTCATCGACATGCAAGTCGTGAATCCTATTACAAGAACATGATCAATCTCATACATCACATATCATTCATCACATTCTTCTGGCCATATCACATCACAAAGCATACCCTGCAAAAACAAGTTAGACGTCCTCTAATTGTTGTTGCATGTTTTACGTGGCTGCTATGGGTTTCTAGCAAGAACGTTTCTTACCTACGCAAGACCACAACGTGATATGCCAATTGCTATTTACCCTTCATAAGGACCCTTTTCATCGAATCCGTTCTGACTAAAGTGGGAGAGACTGGCACCCGCTAGCCACCTTATGCACCAAGTGCATGTCAATCGGTGGAACCTGTCTCACGTAAGAGTACGTGTAAGGTCGGTCCGGGCCGCTTCATCCCACAATACCGTCGAAACAAGATTGGACTAGTAACGGTAAGCATATTGAACAACATCAACGCCCACAACTACTTTGTGTTCTACTCGTGCAAAGAATCTACGCAATAAACCTGGCTCTGATACCACTGTTGGGGAACGTAGCAGAAATTCAAAAATTTTCCTACGCGTCACCAAGATCTATCTATGGAGAAACCAGCTACGAGTAGAAGGAGAGTGCATCTACATACCCTTGTAGATCGCTAAGCGGAAGCGTTCAAGTGAACGGGGTTGATGGAGTCGTACTCGTCGTGATTCAGATCACCGATGATCAAGTGCCGAACGGACGGCACCTCCGCGTTCAACACACGTACAGCCCGGTGACGTCTCCCACGCCTTGATCCAGCAAGGAGAGAGGGAGAGGTTGAGGAAGACCCCATCCAACAGCAGCACAACGGCGTGGTGGTGGTGGAGGAGCATGGCAATCCCGCAGGGCTTCGCCAAGCACCTACGGGAGAGGAGAAGAACTTGGGAGAGAGGGAGGGGCTGCACCAAAGGCATAAGGTGTGTTTGGGAGGCCCTCCTACCCCACTATATATAGGGATCCCAAGGGGGGGGGTGCGCCAGCCCCTAGGAGATCCAATCTCCAAGGGGGCGGCGGCCAGGGGAGGAGTCCTCCCCCCCCAAGGCACCTAGGAGGTGCCTTCCCCTGCTGGGACTCTTCTTTTAGGGTTTCCCCAGGCGCATGGGCCTCTTGGGGCTGGTGCCCTTGGCCCATGTAGGCCAAGGCGCACCCCCTACAGCCCATGTGGCCCCCCGGGGCAGGTGGCCCCACCCGGTGGGCCCCCGGGACCCTTCCGGTGGTCCCGGTACAATACCGATGACCCCGAAACTTGTCCCGATGGCCGAAACAGGACTTCCTATATATAAATCTTTACCTCCGGACCATTCCGGAACTCCTCGTGACGTCCGGGATCTCATCCGGGACTCCGAACAACATTCGGTAACCACATACAAGCTTCCTTTATAACCCTAGCGTCATCGAACCTTAAGTGTGTAGACCCTACGGGTTCGGGAGACATGTAGACATGACCGAGACGTTCTCCGGTCAATAACCAACAGCGGGATCTGGATACCCATGTTGGCTCCCACATGTTCCACGATGATCTCATCGGATGAACCACGATGTCAAGGACTTAATCAATCCCGTATTCAATTCCCTTTGTCTATCGGTATGTTACTTGCCCGAGATTCGATCGTCGGTATCCAATACCTTGTTCAATCTCGTTACCGGCAAGTCACTTTACTCGTTCCGTAACACATCATCCCGTGATCAACTCCTTGGTCACATTGCGCATATGATGATGTCCTACCGAGTGGGCCCAGAGATACCTCTCCGTTTACACGGAGTGACAAATCCCAGTCTCGATCCGCATAAAACAATAGATACTTTCGGAGATACCTGTAGTGCACCTTTATAGTCACCCAGTTACGTTGTGACGTTTGATACACCCAAAGCACTCCTACGGTATCCAGGAGTTACACGATCTCATGGTCAAAGGAAGAGATACTTGACATTGGCAAAGCTCTAGCAAACGAACTACACGATCTTTGTGCTATGCTTAGGATTGGGTCTTGTCCATCACATCATTCTCCTAATGATGTGATCCCGTTATCAATGACATCCAATGTCCATAGTCAGGAAACCATGACTATCTGTTGATCACAACGAGCTAGTCAACTAGAGGCTCACTAGGGACATATTGTGGTCTATGTATTCACACGTGTATTACGATTTCCGGATAATACAGTTATAGCATGAATAAAAGACAATTATCATGAACAAGGAAATATAATAATAATACTTTTATTATTGCCTCTAGGGCATATTTCCAACACTGTTTTCTCCAGAGACCTGCACAGGCAACAGAGAAGAGCAAGTACTAGTAGAAATATCGTCACTTTGATTAGTACAATTGTCGCCCCCATGATCAAAAGACCGAAGATGTGGAGGAAGAAGAAGAATTTCCTTGCGAAGAAGTGCACCGGCATTGGGATGAAGTGATGCAAACGGAAACACGGATTCATCAAAGACAACATCTCGGGATATGTAGACCCTACCACTAGGAACATCAAGACATTTGACCCCTTTATGCATGGGACTATAGCCTAAAAAGACACACTTTTTTGAGCGGAAAGCAAGTTTGCGTGTATTGTAGGGTCTAAGATTGGGCCAACATGCACAACCGAAAACACGAAGAGATGTGTAGTTTGGTGTGACACCAAGGAGTCGTGTAATAGGAGTTTCAAATTTGATAACTTTGCTTGGAAGCAAATTGATAAGATATGTAGCAGTTAAGAATGCTTCATCCCAAAATTTAAGTGGCATGGATGCATTTGCGAGCAATGCAAGGCCCATATCAACTATGTGACGATGCTTTCTTTCAGCAGATCCATTTTGTTGGTGAGCATGAGGACAAGAGACATGATGTGATATGCCAAGTTTTTGGAAGAAAGAGTTCAATTTTTCATACTCACCACCCCAGTCACTTTGCATAGCAATGATTTTAGAGTTCAGTTTGTGTTCAACAAGATTTTGGAAATTGAGAAAGACTTGGAAAACATCAGACCGTTTCTTTAACAAATAAATCCAAGTAAATTTACTATAGTCATCAATAAAGCTTACATAATAAGAAAATCTCCCAACTGAAGTAGGGGCTGGCCCCCATACATCTGAAAATATGAGTTGTAGAGGAGCAGTAGACACACTAGTAGAGATGGAATAAGGTAATTGATGACTTTTTGCTTGTTGACACGGATCACAAACTGACTCAACACTATTCTCATAAAAGAGTTTATTTTTGCTAAGAACGTATTTAACTATGACTGAAGATGGATGACCTAAACGACTATGCCACCTTGATGATGATGGCTTGGTGACAATGTTGGCTTGCTTATTTGACCGTGAAGATGATGATGATGATGATATAAGTGGATAGAGGCCTCCCACGCACCGTCCTCTAAGAATGATTCTCCTTGTTCTCAAATCCTTAACCAAGAAAAAATAAGGGTAGAATTCTATGAGAACATTGTTATCAAGGGTGAATCGATGAACGGAAACAAGATTTTTTGATGTTTGAGGGACATGCAAGACATCATTCAGGTGCAAATTTTTCATGGGGTTTTTAACAATTGAATTACCAATGTGAGTGATATTCATACCAGAACCGCTAGCCATGCGAATTTGGTCGCCTCCATTGTACTTCTCCCGTGTTGTCAGCTTCTCAAGTTCACCTGTGATGTGATTTGTTGCTGCACTGTTGGCGTACCAGTTTGTATCTACGCCATAGGAGACAGCATGCGCCTCCTTCTCTTCCTGATCGTTCTCTTCATAGCGCCACCAGCAAACACGTGCGCCTCCTGGATGGTGCCTATAGCATATCTGACATTCCGGGTAATCGTGCTGCTGTTCACGCACCTGCTGTTGTTGTTGTTGTCGAGGGCGTCCTCTGAATCCGCCGCCTCTGTTTGCAGGAGAGGGCTGGCGGTCACCGCGCTCACCGCGATCACCACGGCCGCGCCCCCTTCCTCCTCGCCCACGGGGTCTGCCGCGGGACTGGCCACGGCCTCTGTAGACTGCGTTGGCCGATGAATGAAATCCTCCTGAAGATGAATCACCCAGCATCTCCATCCTCTGATCAAAAGCAGAAATCTGAGCGAAGAGGTCGTCGGCGGTGATAGTGTTCTTGACAGCACCGATCGCTGCAACCACAGAGTCGTAGTCGCGATCAAGTCCCGCCAGGATGTAGTCCACCATCTCCGGGTCAGAGACAGGGCGCCCAGCAGCAGCAAGTTCATCCCCAAGGCTCTTCATCTTTGCCATATACGCCGAGCTCGACATGGTGCCCTTCTTGGTGTTGGTGATGGCGATCCTCAGATTGGTGATCCGGGATTGTGATTGCGAGGCGAAGAGATTTGTCACCGTCGTCCAGAGCTCGTAGGTGGAGTCCTTCCCAATGACTTGTGCAAGGATTTCAGGAGACATGGAATTGAGTAGATATGATAGGACCTGTTGATCTTTGGCGATCCAGGGCCCGTAGAGGGGATTCGGCTCTAGGGCCGTGGTTTTATCCGCCTTCGTGATCTCCACCACCCTCGATGGAGCGGCATCGGAGTTGTCCAGGAGCCCAGTAACCTGCACACCTCGCAGGGCTGGGAGAACCTGAGTCTTCCAGAGGATGAAATTTCCTCTTGCGAGCTTCTCTGACGGCGGCGATCCAAGGTTAAGAGCAACGCCGGCTGAGGAAGCCATGGAGACAATGGTATGTGGTTTAGGGTTTTGATCTTTGGCTAGATGTTTTGGGAAGAGGTGGCTCTGATACCATGTAAGATGATAAGCGTTCCCTACCCCTCGAGGGGGAGTCGCGGGCTGTATATATTGATGTGCCGAAGCCAAGCCTTGGCGTACAAGGAAGGTTTACAAGAGTTTGAGTAGAACAAGTAAAGGAAAGAGTTGGAGGCTGCTACGGAAACTATATTCGCTAACAGTGTTCAAGGTGGCGTGAGTTTGTGAAACTATTCCACATTGTTTTAAATGAAGGCCAAACTCGTAACTCAAATATTCGCCTCCGCGGTCAGATCATAGAAACTTTATTTTCTTGTTATGATGATTCTCAACTTCACTCTGAAATTCTTTGAACTTTTCAAATGTTTCAGACTTGTGTTTCATTAAGTAGATATACCCATATCTGCTCAAATCATCTGTGAAGGTTAGAAAATAATGATACCCGCCACGAGCTTCAATACTCATCGGACTGCATACATCAGTATGTATTATTTCCAATAAGTCAGTTGCTCGTTGCATTGTTCCAGAGAATGGAGTCTTAGTCATATTGCCCATGAGGCATGGTTCACAAGCATCAAGTGATTCATAATCAATTGATTCCAAAAGCCCATCAGCATGGAGTTTCTTCGTGCGCTTTACACCAATATGACCTAAATGGCAGTGGCACAAATAAGTTGCACTATCATTATTAACTTTGCATCTTTTGGCTTCAATATTATTAATATGTGTACCACTACGATCGAGATTTAATAAACCATTCACCTTGGGTGTATGACCACATAAGGTTTTATTCATGTAAACAACACAATAATTATTCTTTGACTTAAATGAATAACCCGTATTGCAATAAACATGATCAAATCATATTATGCACAACGCAAACACCAAGTAACATTTATTTTAGGTTCAACACTAATCCCGAAGGTAAAGGGAGTGTGCAGTGGTGATCTTATCAACCTTGGAATCACTTCCAACACACATCGTCACTTCGCCCTCAACTAGTCTCTGTTCATTTTGTAACTCCTGTTTCAAGTTACTAATCATAGCAACTGAACCAATATCAAATACCCAGGGGCTACTATGAACAGTAGTAAAGTACACATCAATAACATGTATATCATATATACTTTTGTTCACTTTGCCATCCTTCTTATCTGCCAAGTATTTGGGGCAGTTCCGCTTCGAGTGACCATTTCCTTTGCAATAGAAGCACTCAGTTTCTGGCTTGGGTCTAGCTTTTGGGCTTCTACATGTGAGTGGAAACTTGCTTGCCATTCTTCTTGAAGTTCCCCTTTTTTCCCTTGCCCTTTTACTTGAAACTAGTGGTATTTTCAACCATCAACACTTGATGCTTTTCTTAATTTCTACCTTCGCCGATTTCAGCATGGCGAAGAGCTCGGGGAATCATTTTCGTCATCCCTTGCATATTATAGTTCATCACGAAGTTCCAGTAACTTGGTGATAGTGACTAGAGAACTCTGTCAATCACTATTTTATCTGGAAGATTAACTCCCACTTGATTCAAGCGATTGTAGTACTCAGACATTCTAAGCACATGCTCACTAGTTGAGCTATTCTCCTCCATCTTGTAGGCAAAATACTTGTCAGAGGTCTCATACTTCTCGACTCGGGCATGAGTCTGAAATACCAATTTCAGCTCTTGGAACATCTTATATGCTCCATGTCGTTCAAAATGTTTTTGAAGTCCTGGTTCTAAGCTGTAAAGCATGGCGCGCTAAACTATCAAGTAGTCATCATACCGAGCTTGCCAAACGTTCATAACGTCTGCATCTCCTACAATAGGTCCGTCACCTAGCGATGCATCAAGGACATAATTCTTCCATGCAGCAATGAGGATAATCCTCAGAGCACGGACCTAGTCCACATCATTGCTACTATCATCTTTCAACTCATTTTTCTCTAGGAACATATCAAAAATAAATGGGGAGCTACATCGCAAGCTATTGATCTACAACATAGATATGCAAATACTATCAGGACTAAGTTCATGACAAATTAAAGTTCAATTAATCATATTACTTAAGAACTCCCACTTGGATAGACACCCCTCTAGTCATCTAAATGATCACGTGATCCATATCAACTAAACCATGTCTGATCATCACGTGAGATGGAGTAGTTTTCAATGGTGAACATCACTATGTTGATCATATCTACTATATTATTCACGCTCGACCTTTCAGTCTCAGTGTTACGAGGCCATATCTGCATATGCTAGGCTCGTCAAATTTAACCCGAGTATTCTGCGTGTGCAAAACTAGCTTGCACCCGTTGTATGTGAACGTAGAGCTTATCACACCCGATCATCACGTGGTGTCTTGGCACGACGAACTGTAGCAACGGTGCATACTTAGGGAGAACACATATACATTATAATTTAGTGAGAGATCATCTTATAATGCTACCGCCGTACTAAGAAAAATAAGATGCATAAAGGAAAAACATCACATGCAATCAAAAATAAGTGATATGATATGGCCATCATCATCTTGTGTCTTTGATCTCCATCTCCAAAGCACCGTCATGATCACCATCGTCACCGGCTTGACACCTTGATCTCCATCGTAGCATCGTTGTCGTCTCGCCAACTATTGCTTCTACGACTATCGCTACCGCTTAGCGATAAAGTAAAGCAATTACATGGCGATTGAATTTCATACAATAAAGCGACAACCATATGGCTCCTGCCAGTTGCCGATAACTTCTACAAAACATGATCATCTTATACAACAATTTATATATCGTCACGTCTTGATCATATCACATCACAACATGCCCTGCAAAAACAAGTTAGACGTCCTCTACTTTGTTGTTGCAAGTTTTACGTGGCTGCTACGGGCTTCTAGCAAGAACCGTTCTTACCTACGCATCAAAACCACAACGATTTTTCGTCAAGTGTGCTGTTTTAACCTTCAACAAGGACCGGGCATAGTCAAACTCGATTCAACTAAAGCTGGAGAAACAGACACCCACAAGCCACCTGTGTGTGAAGCACGTCGGTAGAACCAGTCTCATGAACGCGATCATGTAATGTCGGTCTGGGCCGCTTCATCCAACAATACCGCCGAATCAAAGACATTGCTGGTAAGCAGTATGACTATTATCGCCCACAACTCTTTGTGTTCTACTTGTGCATATAACATCTACGCATAGACGTGGCTCGGATGCCACTGTTAGGGAACGCAATATTTCAAAAAATTTACCTATGATCATGCAAGATCTATCTAGGAGATGCATAGCAAAGAGAGGGGAGAGTGTGTCTACGTAGCCTCGTAGACCGAAAGCGGAAGCGTTTAGTAACGCGGTTAATGTAGTCAAACGTCTTCGCCATCCAACCAATCCAAGTACCGAACGGACAGCACCTTCGCGAACTCTTGATCTAGTTGAGGCCGAGGGAGAGTTCCGTCAGCACGACGGCGTGGCGACGGTGATGATGAAATTACCTACGCAGGGCTTCGCCTAAGCACTACGATGATATGACCGAGGTGCGTAACTGTGGAGGGGGGCACCGCACACGGCTAAAAGATCAACTTGTGTGTTCTAGGGTGCCCCCTCCCCACGTATATAAAGGAGGGAGGAGGGGAGGGCCGGCTGGCCCCTAGGGCGCGCCCAAGAGGGGAGTCCTACTAGGACTCCTAGTCCTAGTAGGATTCCACCAAAAGGGAGAGAGGGGGAGGAAGGAGAGGAAGAGGGAGTAGGAAAGGGGGGGGGGCGCTGCCCCCTTCCCTTGTCCAATTCGGACTGCAAGGGGGGGCCTGCCCTGGCTGCCCTCCTCTCTCTCCAATAAGGCCCATGGTGGCGCATTAGTTCCCTTGGGGGGTTTCGGTAACCCCTCGGACACTCCGTTTTTACCCGAAACGATCTGAAACACTCCCGGTGTCCGAATAACATGGTCCAATATATCAATCCTTATGTCTCGACCATTTCGAGGCTCCTCATCATGTCCGTGATCTCATCCGGGACTCTGAACAAACTTCGGTTCATCAAAACACGAAACTCATAATATAAATCGTCATCGAACGTTAAGCGTGCGGACCCTACGGGTTCGATAACCATGTAGACATGACCGAGACACATCTCCGGTCAATAACCAATAGCGGAACCTGGATGCTCATATTGGATCCTACATATTCTACGAAGATCTTTTCCGGTCAAACTGCATAAGAACATACGTTGTTCCCTTTGTCATTGGTATGTTACTTGCCCGAGATTCGATCGTCGGTATCATCATACCTAGTTCAATCTCATCACCGGCAAGTCTCTTTACTTGTTCCGTAATGCATCATCCCGTGGCTAACTCATTAGACACATTGCTTGCAAGGCTCATAGTGATGTGCATTACCGAGAGGGCCCAGAGATACCTCTCTGATACACGGAGTGACAAATCCTAATCTCGATCTATGCCAACTCAACAAACACTATCGGATACACCTGTAGAGCATCTTTATAATCATCCAGTTACGTTGTGATGTTTTATAGCACACAATGTGTTCCTCCGGTATTCTGGAGTTGCATAATCTCATAGTCTGATGAACATGTATAAGTTATGAAGAAAGCAATAGCAGAAAAACTGAACGATCATTATGCTAAGCTAACGGATGGGTCTTGTCCATCACACCATTCTCTAATGATGTGATTCCGTTGATCAAATGACAACACGTGTCTATGGTCAGGAAACTTAACCATCTTTGATTAACGAGGTAGTCTATTAGAGGCATACTAGGGACACTCTGTTTGTCTATGTATTCACACATGTACTAAGTTCCCAGTTAATACAATTCTAGCATGAATAATAAACATTTATCATGCTATTTGGAAATATAAATAACAACTTTATTATTGCCTCTAGGGCATATTTCGTTCAATAAGAACTGAAATTAAAAATGCAAATGATTTATTATATTTTATTATGTATAGTTGCAACAATATTTATTGAATATAAGTAGAATAATTAAATGAAAAACTTTTACCCATGCATGGTTGAATGTTTGGATGGGTCTTTTTCCCATGCAAGATTGCATGCTGAGATGAGCCTTATCACATTAATAAATGTATGATGAGGTGGCATGCTTGCATGTTTAGGTAAATCAATTAATGACGATGACTCTCTTAGGTATATATATGATGTGGCAAAATGCAGGTGCATGGATGAAAAAAAAATATTGTTTCTTCTACCATGAGTAAACAAATAACCATATTTTTCTTGGTCGTTTATCGCCCTTCTTTGGCGTATGATCCATGTAACTTTTAATTTTCCTCCGCCTATCATTATTATGATTTTTTTGAAAGTAGTTAGTTGGGTTCCACCAAAGTTTAAGGTACTTATATGGGTGAGACAGTGTGCGTTACTGTGAGCAATTTCAAATTATCACACAGATTATATTTTTAACTGAATAAAACTTCTAAATATTGTGCAGGTTATCTCCTAGGCTAGAGTCAACCGTTGGGAGACGGAAGCATGGGATAAGTTTAACCCGTTGGAATGTCAATCCAATAATAGATTATATGTCCGAGTCATGTAATCATGTTATCGGCAGCGTATGTTTTTTTGTCTATTTGTATCCTGTTTTAGATGGTTGCATCATTGTTTTAATAAAGTGCATCATATTGTGCAAGCGTTATATAAACCTCTTTTTTGTAGAAAACATTTATCGTGCCTGAGTGAGAAACATAAGCAATACTTCAAACCGCGCCATCATATTCCATCAACAACAAAAATATCAACCTTATTTTTTCTTTTGAACAGGGGAAAGGGGACCAAAAAGTCCTTGCCGCTGCATTATTTATCAAAAGTTACAGTGCCCTATAAGATGGACTCTGAAATATCTACCTCAATATACTAAAAAAAAGTAGTGTCTTTTTTCTGCCAGCAGAACACTTGCCAACCGCCCCCTCTCCCACTATGTTCCTTCACTAATTTTTTTGTCAAACTGTTTTTTTAGTCCCACCACACCTTTTTTGCACCTTTATTGTACTTGTCGGAGTAATGGGCCACGGGTAGCCTAACCCGAGTCCCTGAGCCTTTCAAGACATCGGGGCTGGTTGCGCCCCACAAAGGCACCGAGGAGAAGTGCCGCCTTCTGGTGGCCGGCTGTCCCAAGTGGCTGGCTGCCGGAAGGCGGCCGCAAGACGGGCTGACTTCCCGCGGGCAGCCTCCAGAGAGGCCGACTCCCAACAGGCGGCCCATCGCGTCCTCGGAGTCTGCGCTCCCATTTAAGAAGACGAGACGGGGCGAGGCTACAGTGTAGCCCATCCCCCCATATCCAGGGCCGGGCATGGCCACAATGCTTCGTACGGGCGGGGATCTCCGCCCGGCGCGGCACTGTTGCCACTCCTCCCTTGACGTCACTAGTGGCAGGCGGAGTCTTGTTCCCACGACGACCTGTTGGTACGGCCTGCAGGCGGCGGGCCCTACCAGGCAGCGAGAGCCCGGAGGGCGGTGAAGGCCTGACCAGTCAGACCCGGGGGAGGCCGGCCTCCACCAGGCGGCCCTCTCCTCCCTCGGGGTCCACGCGCCATTAATCAGATAAGACAGGGAGTGGCTACCGTGATCTCCCACCAGTCGGCGGGACTGTAGCCACGCTCCCCTGACCAAGCATGCGTCATTAGCCACACGGCTACAATAATCAACAGCTGACAAAACCCGCGAGCGGCAGGAGTGGCCTGTCGGCTCCGTACCCGACCAGGCGGCGGGGTCCACCAGGCGGCGGACCCCAGCGGTCGGCGGAGAAGCCGGTGACCAGAGACACTGACAGTGGGCCCTACGCCCGGCCCGATTACCATTGTACCCCTGGGGGGTAGGCCTATATAAACCCCCGAGGGCACCCATGCAAAGGGTTCCCAACCGGTAAGAACTATACTCATACCTAGAGGAAGAAGAGAGCGTGCCTGCCTTCTTCTACCTCTAGCATACAGCTCAAGGAGCACCATTGTACTCACTAGTGTCTTAGTGATCATGCGGAGACCACACAGAGCAGGACTAGAGGTGTTATCTCCTAGGAGAGCCCCGAACCAGGGTAAAGTACGCCGACGTTCGTGTCTACGCCTCATCCCGCTTCCAGGCACCGGCGACGTTCTATTCGCTCCCACCATGATAAGCCATCCATTGGCATATGTCGCACCCAACCCCTGACGTTTGGCGCCCACCGTGGGGCAGGTGCACCGTCTCCCGCTGGAGACCTGTTCTGGACGGGAACCTTGTTCCTTCCTGGCGAGCGTAGCCAGCACGGCACGCCAGACGGCGTCTGCACCGACGCGCTGCACATCGCGGAGGTTGCCTGTGCGGCGAGCTGCCTTGCCGACCTTGTTGGCGAGATCCGCCTCTCCGACGAGCCCGCGTCTGATGCAGGCACAGAAGGCCCTGAGAGCCACCTTGTTAGCCTCCTGGATCAGCTCCACGTTGCCAATGAGCCTGCTGCGGACTTGGAGTCGGTTGGCTCCACTGACCCGATGCTTGTCGACTCCGACACGGCGTCGCTTGACGCATTCCCCACCAACGTGGTGGTCTACGATGAATCGCCTCCTCGCGCGAACAGCGGCGGCCGCACTGTCACGGAGGTGCTCGTCATCAGCCACGGCGAGCGCTCTGGCGGAGGTGGCCAGGATCTGTTGCAGGCGGCAATACAAGACTTAACCACGCCCATCCCGGAAGACGCTGACACGGAGACGCTGGAGGCACGTCGTGTCCAGCTTGTTGAAAGCGCCAACCGACTGGCCAGCATGAGACGCCTTTCGGAGGCCTACCAACGTGAGATGGACCGTGCTATCGGCTGCACGCCGGCTCTTGGTGGGCCTAGCCGCATTGGCCCGATCTGGCAGCGTGGCGCGACCATCGCCAGCATGTTCGGGACAGATCGTCCCGTCTACGCCACGCCTGCAGAGAATATACGATCTTGATACGTCTCCAACGTATCTATAATTTTTGATTGCTCCATGCTATATTATCTACTGTTTTGGACATTATTGGGCTTTATTATCCACTTTTATATTATTTTTGGGACTAACCTATTAACCGGAGGCCCAGCCCAGAATTGCTGTTTTTTTGCCTGTTTTAGGGTTTCGAAGAAAAGGAATATCAAACGGAGTCCAAACGGAATGAAACCTTCGGGAACGTGATTTTCTCACCGAATACAACTCGGGAGACTTGGACCCTACGTCAAGCCAGCTATCAGGAGCCCACGAGGTAGGGGGCGCGCCTACCCCCCAGGCGTGCCCTCCACCCTCGTGGGTCCCCTATTTCTCCATCGACGTACTTCCTCCTATATATATCCACGTACCCCCAAACGATCAGGACAGGAGCCAAAACCCTAATTCCATCGCCGTAACTTTCTGTATCCACGAGATCCCATCTCGGGGCCTGTTCTGGAGCTTCGCCGAAGGGGGCATCGATCACAGAGGGCTTCTACATCAACACCATAGCCTCTCCGATGAAGTGTGAGTAGTTTACTTCAGACCTACGGGTCCATAGTTAGTAGCTAGATGGCTTCTTCTCTCTTTTTGGATCTCAATACAATGTTCTCCCCCTCTCTTGTGGACATCTATTCGATGTAATCTTCTTTTTGCGGTGTGTTTGTTGAGATCGATGAATTGTGGGTTTATGATCAAGTCTATATATGAATAATATTTGAATCTTCGCTGAATTCTTTTATGTATGATTGGTTATCTTTGCAAGTCTCTTCGAATTATCAGTTTGGTTTGGCCTACTAGATTGATCTTTCTTGCAATGGGAGAAGTGCTTAGCTTTGGGTTCAATCTTGTGGTGTCCTTTCCCAGTGACAGTAAGGGCGGAAAGGCACGTATTGTATTGTTGCCATCGAGGATAACAAGATGGGATTTTCTTCATATTGCATGAGTTTATCCCTCTACATCATGTCATCTTGCTTAAGGCGTTACTCTGTTTTAACTTAATACTCTAGATGCATGCTGGATAGCGGTCGATGAGTGGAGTAATAGTAGTAGATGCAGGCAGGAGTCGGTCTACTTGTCTCGGACATGATGCCTATATACATGATAATACCTAGATATTCTCATAAGTATGCTCAATTCTGTCAATTGCTCAACAGTAATTTGTTCACCCACCGTAGAATACTTATGCTCTCGAGAGAAGCCACTAGTGAAACCTATGGCCCCCGGGTCTATCTTTATCATATCAATCTCCTACTACTTAGTTATTTACTTTGCTATTTACTTTGCTTTTATTTTACTTTGCATCTTTATCATAAAAATACAAAAAATATTATCTTATCATATCTA
Source organism: Triticum aestivum (assembly GCF_018294505.1). NCBI lineage: Eukaryota > Viridiplantae > Streptophyta > Magnoliopsida > Poales > Poaceae > Triticum > Triticum aestivum. The sequence continues at coordinate 609,144,777 of NC_057800.1, forward strand.
TCAGATCTCACTCTCGTAAGTGGCCCTATAGGGATTGACAACCCCTATTTGCGTTGGTTGCGAGGATTTATTTGTTTTGCGCAGGTACAAGGGACTCGCGCGTAGCCTCCTACCGGATTGATACCTTGGTTGTCAAAAACTGAGGGAAATACTTACGCTACTTTGCTGCATCATCCCTTCCTCATCGGGGAAAACCAATGCAGTGCTAAAATAGGTAGCAAGAAGGATTTCTGGCACCGTTGCCGGGGAGGTCTACGCAAAAGTCAACATACCAAGTACCCATCACATACCCTTATCTCCCGCATTACATTATTTGCCATTTGCCTCTTTTTTTCCTCCCTCCAATTCACCCTTGCCGTTTTATTCGCCATCTCTCTCTCTATCCTCCCTCTCCTTCTTTATTTTTTTCTGCTTGCTTTTTGTTTGCTTGTGTGTTAGTTTGCTTGCTTGTCATTATGGCTAGTTCTTTACCCTCTGCCTCTATGTCTGAAATTGGGGATACTATTGTCGATAATAATTTTTATACTCCTACTAAAGAACCCACTATCTCACATATAAAAAGATTCCGTGTTGGTAGTGGTAATATTATTGGAAAAGGAGTTATTCAAGATTTCTTTACTTGTGCCGGTGCTTTACCTTCTATGGGTAGTTCTATTCTTCATAGATTAGTAGTCTTGCGGATGCTATTGCCATGCTTGTAGTTGAACTTGAGAGACAATTCATGCACATGCATCCTTCTATACAAAGGATTTTCCTAGATTTTTCTAATATTGAGCATTCTTCTGTTAAGCGCGTCGTTACTATCTTTTTAGCTGATGAGTTTCGATTCATAATAAAAGAGGCCAAAGAAATCTTTGCGCATTATAGGGTGGATGCTTGTCATCCTCCCATAGAGACTATCCTCTTTGATCAAGAAGAAATAATGCGTTTTCAATCTTTAGACTATGTTGCTTTCAATGAAAATCTCAGAAAATGGGTTCCTACCAATGTTTAGTTGATAGAATTTCTGAACTTAATGATGATTTGGCCATTCGAGATAATGAATTGGGATATTCTCTAGAATATAGGCTCACAAAGTTCTGTCAAAAGAATGCTTATAATGATGAATTGGTTGTGCAATATGAAGGACCAAAGGAGGAACCTATACCTCCCAAGGTTGATCTTGGAGACTTCTGTCCCAACAAATTTAGCCCTTTTGATTACTTTTGCTTGCCTCAAAGAAAACTTGCTGCTGAACACAGAGAATATGAAATGAGTTTTAACAATCTATCTTATTATTATGGCAATACCTAGATCTATTCTTGCTTGTTATGCCTAGCTAGGGGCGTTAAACGATAGAGCTTGTTGGGAGGCAACCCAATATTATTTTTTATTCCTTGCTTTTTTCCCCTGCTTAGTAATAAATAAATTATTTAGCCTTTGTTTTGGTTATGTTTTTTGTGTTTAATTAGTGTTTGTGCCAAGTAGAACCGTCGGGAAGACTTGAGGAAAGTCTTGTTGAACTTGCTTAAAAAACAGAAACTTTAGCGCTCACGAGAACTGCTATCATTTTTATTTGGAAAGTGCTATTTAGTTAATTATTTTTTGCAGATGATTAATAGATAAATTACTCACGTCCAGAAATTTATTTTATAATTTTTGGGGTTCCAGATATTGCGCTAGCTACAGATTACTAAAGACTGTTCTGTTTTGGACAGATTCTGTTTTGCGTGTGTTGTTTGCTTATTTTAATGAATCTATGGCTAGTAAAATAGTTTATAAACCGTAGAGAAGTTGGAATACAGTAGGTATAACACCCATATAAATAAATAATGAGTTCATTACAGTACCTTGAAATGGTCTTTTGTTTTCTTTCGCTCACGGAGCTCACGAGTTTTCTACTTTAAGTTTTGTGTTGTGAAGTTTTCAAGTTTTGGGTAAAGATTTGATGGATTATGGAACAAGGAGTGGCAAGAGCCTAAGCTTGGGGATGCCCATGGCACCCCCAAGATAATCTAAGGACACCTAAAAGCCAAGCCTTGGGGATGCCCCGGAAGGCATCCCCTCTTTCGTCTACTTCTATCGGTAACTTTACTTGGAGCTATATTTTTATTTACCACATGATATGTGTTTTACTTGGAGCGTCTTGTATGATTTGAATCTTTTCTTGTTAGTTTACCACAATCATCCTTGCTGTACACACCTTTTGAGAGAGCCATACATGATTTGAAATTTGTTAGAATACTCTATGTGCTTCGCTTATATCTTTTGAGTTATATAATTTTGCTCTAGTGCTTCACTTATATCTTTTAGAGAACGGTGGTGGATTTGTTTTATAGAAACTATTGATCTTTAATGCTTCACTTAGATTATTTTGAGAGTCTTAATAGCATGGTAATTTGCTTAAAATCCTAATATGCTTGGTATGCAAGATTAATAATAAAACTTTCTTATGAGTGAGTTGAATACTAAGAGAAGTTTGATGCTTGATGATTGTTTTGAGACATGGAGGTAAATCAAAGTCGTGCTAGTTGAGTAGTTGTGAAATTGAGAAATACTTGTGTTGAAGTTTGCAAGTCCCGTAGCATGCACGTATGGTAAACGTTATGCAACAAATTTGAAACATGAGGTGTTATTTGATTGTCTTCCTTATGAGTGGCGGTCGGGGACGAGCGATGGTCCTTTCCTACCAATATATCCCCCTAGGAGCATGCGCGTAGTACCGAGGTTTTTGATGACTTGTAGATTTTTGCAATAAGTATGTGAGTTCTTTATGACTAATGTTGAGTCCATGGATTATACACACTCTCACCCTTCCATCTTTGCTAGCCTCTTCGGTACCATGCATTGCCCTTTCTCACATTAAGAGTTGGCGCAAACTTCGCCAGTGCATCCAAACCCCGTGATATGATACACTCTTTCACACATCAACCTCCTTATATCTTCCTCAAAACAGCCACCATACCTACCTATTATGGCATTTCCATAGTCATTCCGAGATATATTGCCATGCAACTTTCCATCATTCCGTTCATCATGACACATTCATCATTGCCATATTGCTTAGCATGGTCATGTAGTTGAAATAGTATTTGTGGCAAAGCCACCGTTCATAATTCTTTCATACATGTCACTCATGAGTCATTGCATATCCCGGTACACCGCCGGAGGCATTCATATAGAGTCATCTTTTGTTCTAGTATCGAGTTGTAATCATTGAGTTGTAAATAAATAGAAGTGTGATTATCATCCTTTTCTAGAGCATTGTCCCAAGTGAGGAATAAAAAAATAGAAAGGCCATATAAAAAGAAGAGAAGGCCCAAAAAAAGATAAAGGCCAAAAAAGGAGAAGGCCCAAAAAGAAAAAAGAAAAAAAAGAATGAGAGAAAAAGAGAGAAGGGACAATGTTACTATCCTTTGGCACACTTGTGCTTCAAAGTAGCACCATGATCTTCATAGTAGAGAGTCTCTCATGTTATCACTTTCATATACTAGTGGGAATTTTTCATTATAGAACTTGGCTTGTATATTCCAACAATGGGCCTCCTCAAGTGCCCTAGGTCTTCGTGAGCAAGCAAGTTGGATGCACACCCACTAGTTTCTTTTATTGAGCTTTCATACATTTATAGCTCTAGTGCATCCGTTGCATGGCAATCCCTACTCCTTGCATTAACATCAATCGGTGGGCATCTTCATAGCCCATTGATTAGCCTCGTTGATGTGAGACATTCTCCTTTTTTGTCTTCTCCACATAACCCCCCTCATTATATTCTATTTCACCTATAGTGCTATGTCCATGGCTCGCGCTCATATATTGCGTGAAAGTTTATAGGTTTGAGATTACTAAAGTATGAAACAATTGCTTGGCTTGTCATCGGGGTTGTGCATGATGATAACATTCTTGTGTGACGAAAATGAAACATGACTAAACCATATGATTTTGTAGGGATGAACTTTCTTTGGCCATGTTATTTTGAGAAGACATAATTTCTTAGTTAGTATGCTTGAAGTATTATCATTTTTATGTCAATATGAACTTTTGTCTTGAATCTTTCGGGTCTGAATATTCATACCACTATTAAGAAGAATTACATTAAAATTATGCCAAGTAGCACTCCGCATCAAAAATACTGTTTTTATCATTTACCTACTCGAGGACGAGCAGGAATTAAGCTTGGGGATGCTTGATACGTCTCCAACGTATCTATAATTTTTGATTGCTCCATGCTATATTATCTACTGTTTTGGACATTATTGGGCTTTATTATCCACTTTTCTATTATTTTTGGGACTAACCTATTAACCGGAGGCCCAGCCCAGAATTGCTGTTTTTTGCCTGTTTTAGGGTTTCGAAGAAAAGGAATATGAAACGAAGTCCAAACGGAATGAAACCTTCGGGAACGTGATTTTCTCACCGAATACAACTCAGGAGACTTAGACCCTACGTCAAGCCAGCTAACAGGAGCCCACGAGGTAGGGGGGCACGCCTACCCCCCAGGCGCGCCCTCCACCCTCTTGGGGCCCCTGTTGCTCCACCGACGTACTTCTTCCTCCTATATATATATCCACGTACCCCCAAACGACCAGAATAGGAGCCAAAACCCTAATTCCACCATCGTACCTTTCTGTATCCACGAGATCCCCTCTTGGGGCCTGTTCCGGAGCTCCACCGGAGGGGGCATCGATCACGGAGGGCTTCTACATCAACACCATAGCCTCTCCGATGAAGTCTGAGTAGTTTACTTCAGACCTACGGGGTCCATAGTTAGTAGCTAGATGACTTCTTCTCTCTTTTTGGATCTCAATACAATGTTCTCCCCCTCTCTTGTGGAGATCTATTCGATGTAATCTTCTTTTTGCGGTGTGTTTGTTGAGACCGATGAATTGTGGGTTTATGATCAAGTCTATCTATGAATAATATTTGAATCTTCTCTGAATTCTTTTATGTATGATTGGTTATCTTTGCAAGTCTCTTCGAATTATCAGTTTGGTTTGGCCTACTAGATTGATCTTTCTTGCAATGGGAGAAGTGCTTAGCTTTGGGTTCAATCTTGCGGCATCCTTTCCCGGTGACAGTAAGGGCAGCAAGGTACGTATTGTATTGTTGCCATCGAGGATAACAAGATGGGGTTTTCTTCATATTGCATGAGTCTATCCCTCTACATCATGTCATCTTGCTTAAGGCATTACTCTGTTTTTAACTTAATACTCTAGATGCATGCTGGATAGCAGTCGATGAGTGGAGTAATAGTAGTAGATGCAGGCAGGAGTCAGTCTACTTGTCTCGGACGTGATGCCTATATACATGATCATACCTAGATATTCTCATAACTATGCTCAATTCTGTCAATTGCTCAACAGTAATTTGTTCACCCACCGTAGAATACTTATGCTCTCGAGAGAAGCCACTAGTGAAACCTATGGCCCCCGGGTCTATCTTTATCATATCAATATCCTACTACTTAGTTATTTACTTTGCTATTTACTTTGCTTTTATTTTACTTTGCATCTTTATCATAAAAATACAAAAAATATTATCTTATCATATCTAACATATCTCACTCTCGTAAGTGGCCCTATAGGGATTGACAACCCCTATTTGTGTTGGTTGCGAGGATTTATTTGTTTTGTGCAGGTACGAGGGACTCGCGCGTAGCCTCCTACTGGATTGATACCTTGGTTCTCAAAAACTGAGGGAAATACTTACGCTACTTTGCTGCATCATCCCTTCCTCTTTGGGGAAAACCAACACAGTGCTAAAAGAGGTAGCAGAGCTCCGAGGCGGCAGCAGACGAGCTAGACAAGCTCGAGGGCGACGAGCGCCGCCACATGACAGAGCGCGTCCAGCAGCTCCTTGATGCGGCTGCTGAGCAGCAAGAGGCCGGTTGCCGCACTGAGGCGCTCAACCGACGAAACGATGATCCGCCTCCTCGCCGGGACCAAGGCGCGACATCCCCTTATCGCGTTGGTTGCAAGGATTTATTTGTTTTGTGTAGGTGCGAGGGACTCGCGCGTAGCCTCCTATTGGATTGATACCTTGGTTCTCAAAAACTGAGGGAAATACTTACGCTACTTTGCTGCATCACCCTTTCCTCTTCAAGGGAAAACCAACGCAGTGCTCAAGAGGTAGCAAGAAGGATTTCTGGCGCCGTTGCCGGGGTGGTCTACGCAAAAGTCAACATACCAAGTACCCATCACAAATCCTTATCTCCCGCATTACATTATTTGCCATTTGCCTCTCGTTTTCCTCTCCCCCACTTCACCCTTGCTGTTTTATTAGCCCTCTCTCTCCGTCCTCCTTATCTTGCCCTATTTGCCTCTTCTTTTGTCTGCCTTCTCCCCGTATGTATCATTGTTTGTGGTTCCATGTGCCTTCTATTTGCTTGCATCTTTGCTTGCTAAAAATCTATTGATATGGATCCACTTAAAGTGTTCTACTTAGATCATCTTCGATCCTTATGCGCTCGTGCTGATACCCCAACTAGCCTAGTTGATGGGAAATCTTTAGATGAGCATGCTCATTTTGTGCGTCACCGTTTGTCTGAAAAAGGGAGACTCTTATGGAATCAAATAAACAGATTGTTGTGTTATGCTTGGAATCTTTGTCAAATTTGTGATTTTACTTGTTGCTCTAAGAACCCTAAAAAGCACCTCCCCTACCTATGTGAGTTTAATGATATTGAAATCTTATCTTCTTATGCAAAGGGTGTTTATAGTTACTACGATACCGAATGAAATGAAGAATTTGTTGCTTTTAAGGGTGCTTATGAAGTTGCTTCTTTGATTGAAAAATATGATATTACTCTTTACGAATTTGAAAATTTTGACATACTTAAATATTGCTATGAAAACTATGCTCATAATGTCTATGTCAAAGAATTTATTGAAAGAATGACCGTTGCTTCGAAAGGAAATAATGATATGCATGAATGTTTAGATAATTGTGATTCCGATGATTTGATTGAAATATCCCTTGGTGAACATGATGCTTGCTATTCTTGTGGCCATGATGCCTATATTTATGAAGATGAATTTATTATAGTTCCTTATGTTAAACATGAGATCGTTGCTATTGCACCCATACTTAATAGTTCCTTCGATGAAAAGCATGATTGCAATGATGTTATTATAAATTCTCTTAATGTCAATTGTGTTAATGATATGCAAAACCCCAAGTTTGGGGATGCTAGTTTTGCTATGACTACTATTTGTTGTAATGATCATGATTGGGGTGATTCTCTTTTGATCTTGAAAATTTATTTAAGCCCCATGATGAATATGAGATTGATAATAGTGTTTGCAATATTATTGAAAGTGGGTTTGGAAGAGTGTCAACTTTAGATCCCACATATTTGGAGAATTTTCAATCTTATGAAGTTTTGGATAAAAGTGGGTTTGGAGAGGTCATGACTTTAGTTAATGTTAATCCCACTATTTTGGAAGAGTGTCAACTTTGCATACATGTGGATCTTGTTAAGAATATGTTTTCTGATAGCTATATTGTTGAATTTGCTTATGGTCCTACATGTAATTATTATGAGAGAGGAAAATATGGTTGTAGAAATTTTCATGTTACTAGATTACCTCTCATTATGTTGAGATTGCTATTGTTTCTTTCCGCTTTCTTGCATATGCTAGTTTTTGCTTTCCTTGATAATTTGTTTGCCTATAAGATGCCTATGCATAGGAAGTATGTTAGACTTAGATGTGTTTGTTACGTGTTCTATGATGTTCTCTTTGTGCTTCAATTCTTGTCTTTCTTGTGAGCATCATTGAAATATTATGCCTAGCTAGGGGCGTTAAACGATAGCGCTTGTTGGGAGGCAACCCAATTTTATTTGTATTCCTTGCTTTTTGCTCCTGTTTAGTAATAAATAATTTATCTAGCCTCTGTTTTGGTTGTGTTTTTTGTGTTTAATTAGTGTTTGTGCCAAGTAGAATCGTTGGGAAGACTTGGGGAAAGTCTTGTTAATCTTGCTAAAAAAACAGAAACTTTAGCGCTCACGAGAACTGCTGTCATTTTTATTTGGAAAGTGCTATTTAGTTAATTATTTTTGAAGATGATTAATAGATAAATTCCTCTCGTCCAGCAATTTACTTTATAACTTTTGGGGTTCCAGATCTTACGCTAGCTACAGATTACTACAGATTGTTTTGTTTTTGACAGATTCTGTTTTTCGTGTGTTGTTTGCTTATTTTGATGAATCTATGGCTAGTAAAATAGTTTATAAACCATAGAGAAGTTGGAATACAGTAGGTTTAACATCAATATAAATAAATAATTAGTTCATTACAGTACCTTGAAGTGGTCTTTTGTTTTCTTTCGCTAACGGAGCTCACGAGATTTTCTACTTTAAGTTTCGTGTTGTGAAGTTTTCAAGTTTTGGGTAAGGATTTGATGGATTATGAAACAAGGAGTGGCAAGAGCCTGAGCTTGGGGATGCCCATGGCACCCCCAAGATAATCTAAGGACACCAAAAAGCCAAAGCTTGGGGATGCCCCGGAAGACATCCCTTCTTTCGTCTACTTCCATCGGTATCTTTACTTGGAGCTATATTTTTATTCACCACATGATATGTGTTTTGCTTGGAGCATCTTGTATGATTTGAGTCTTTGCTTTTTAGTTTACCACAATCATCTTTTCTGTACACACCTTTTGAGAGACGCACACATGATTCAGAAATTATTAGAATACTCTATGTGCTTCACTTATATCTTTTGAGTTATATAGTTTTGCTCTAGTACTTCACTTATATCTTTTAGAGCATGGTGGTGGATTTTTTTATAGAAACTATTGATGTCTCATGATTCACTTAGATTATTTTGAGAGTCTTAAATAGCATGGTAATTTGCTTAAATAATCCTAATATGCTAGGTATTCAAGATTAGTAAACTTTCTTATGAGTGTTTTTGAATACTAAGAGAAGTTTGATGCTTGATGATTGTTTTGAGATATGGAGGTAGTGATATTAAAGTTGTGCTAGTTGAGTAGTTGTGAATTTGATAAATACTTGTGTTGAAGTTTGCAAGTCCCGTAGCATGCACGTATGATAAATGTTATGTAACAAATTTGAAACATGACGTGTTCTTTGATTGTCCTCCTTATGAGTGGCGGTCGGGGACGAGCGATGGTCTTTTCCTACCAATCTATCCCCCTAGGAGCATGCATGTAGTGCTTGGTTTTTGATGACTTGTAGATTTTTGAAATAAGTATGTGAGTCATTTATGACTAATGTCGAGTCCATGGATTATACGCACTCTCACCTTTCCATCATTGCTAGCCTCTTCGGTACCGTGCATTGCCCTTTCTCACATCGAGAGTTGGTGCAAACTTCGCCGGTCCATCCAAACCCCGTGATATGATACACTCTTTCACACATAAGCCTCCTTATATCTTCCTCAAAACATCCACCATACCTACCCATTATGGCATTTCCATAGCCATTCCGAGATATATTGCCATGCAACTTTCCACCATCCCATTTATCATGACACGTTCATCATTGTCATATTGTTTAGCATGATCATGTAGTTGACATAGTATTTGTGGCAAGGCCACCGTTCATAATTCTTTCATACATGTCACTCTTGGTTCATCACATATCCCGGTACACTGCCGGAGGCATTCATATAGAGTCATACCTTATTCTAGTATCGAGTTGTAATAATTGAGTTGTAAATAAATAAAAGTGTGATGATCATCATTTAATAGAGCATTGTCCCAATAAAAAAAGAGAAAGGCCAAAAAAAGGCCCAAAAAAATGAAAAGGGACAATGCTACTATCCTTTTTTTTCACACTTGTGCTTCAAAGTAGCACCATGATCTTCATGATAGAGAGTCTCTTATTTTGTCACTTCCATATACTAGCGGGAATTTTTCATTATAGAACTTGGCTTGTATATTCCAACAATGGGCCTCCTCAAGTGCCCTAGGTCTTCGTGAGCAAGCAAGTTGGATGCACACCCACTAGTTTCTTTTGTTGAGCCTTCATACATTTATAGCTCTAGTGCATCCGTTACATGGCAATCCCTACTCCTTGCATTAACATCAATCGATGGACATCTCCATAGCTCATTGATTAGCCTCGTTGATGCGAGACTTTCTCCTTTTTTGTCTTCTTCACATAACCCCCATCATTATACTCTATTCCACCCATAGTGCTATATCCATGGCTCATGCTCATGTATTGCATGAAGGTTTATAAAGTTTGAGATTACTAAAATATGAAACAATTGCTTGGCTTGTCATCGGGGTTGTGCACGATGAGAGCATTCTTGTGTGACGAAAATGGAGCACGACTAAACTATATGATTTTGTAGGGATGAACTTTCTTTGGCCATGTTATTTTGAGAAGACATAATTGCTTAGTTAGTATACTTGAAGTATTATTATTTCTATGTCGATATTAAACGTTTATCTTGAATCTTTTGGATCTGAATATCATGCCACAATTAAGAAGAATTTCATTGAAATTATGCCTAGTAGCATTCCACATCAAAAATTCTGTTTTTATCATTTACCTACTCGAGGACGAGCAGGAATTAAGCTTGGGGATGCTTAATACGTCTCCACGAGATCCCATCTTGGGGCCTGTTCTGGAGCTCCGCCGGAGGGGGCATCGATCACAGAGGGCTTCTACATCAACACCATACCCTCTCCGATGATGTGTGAGTAGTTTACCTCAGACCTTCGGGTCCATAGTTATTGGCTAGATGGCTTCTTCTCTCTTTTTGGATCTCAATACAATGTTCTCCCCCTCTCTCGTGGAGATCTATTCGATGTAATCTTCTTTGGCGGTGTGTTTGTTGAGACCGATGAATTGTGGGTTTATGATCAAGTTTATCTATGAACAATATTTGGATCTTCTGAATTCTTTTATGTATGATTGGTTATCTTTACAAGTCTCTTCGAATTATCAGTTTGGGTTGGCCTACTAGATTGATCTTTCTTGTAATGGGAGAAGTGCTTAGCTTTGGGTTCAATCTTGAGGTGTCCTTTCCCAGTGACAGTAGGGGCAGCAAGGCACGTATTGTATTGTTTCCATCGAGGATAACAAGATGTTTTTTTTATCATATTGCATGAATTTATCCCTCTACATCATGTTATCTTGCTTAAAGCGTTACTCTGTTCTTATGAACTTAATACTCTAGATGCATGCTGGATAGCGGTCGATGTGTGGAGTAATAGTAGTAGATGCAGGCAGAAGTTGGTCTACTTGTCTCGGACGTGATGCCTATATACATGATCATAGCTAGATATGCTAATAACTATGCTCAATTCTGTCAATTGCTCAATAGTAATTTGTTCACCCACCGTAAAATACTTATGCTCTTGAGAGAAGCCACTAGTGAAACCTATGGCCCCCGGGTCTATCTTCCATCATATTAATCTTTCAACACTTAGTTATTTTCATTGCCTTTTATTTTTCTTTGCATCTTTATCATAAAAATGCCAAAAATATTATCTTATCATATCTATTAGATCTCACTCTCGTAAGTCAGCGTGTAGGGATTGACAACCCCTTATCGCGTTCGTTGCGAGCTTTTATTTGTTTTGTGTAGGTGCGAGCGACTCGCGCGTAGCCTCCTACTGGATTGATACCTTGGTTCTCAAAAACTGAGGGAAATACTTACGCTACTTTGCTGCATCACCCTTTTCTCTTCAAGGGAAAACCAACGTAGTGCTCAAGAGGTAGCACAGAGTAATGGGCCACGGGTAGCCTAACACGAGTCCCTGAGCCTTTCAAGACATCAAGGCTGGCTGCGCCCCACAAAGGCACCAAGGAGAAGTGCCGCCTTCTGGTGGCCGGCTGTCCCAAGCGGCCGGCTGTCGGAAGGCGGCCGAGTTCAAGAAGGCGGCCGCAAGATGGGCCGACTTCCCGCAGGAAGCCTCCAGAGAGGCCGGCTCCCAACATGCGGCCCACCGCGCCCTCGGAGTCTACGCTCCCATTTAAGAAGATGAGACAGGGCGATGCTACAGTGTAGCCCACCCCCCCATATCCAGGGCTAGGCATGCCCACAGTGCTCCGTACGGGCGGGGATCTCCGCTCGGCACGACACTGTTGCCACTCCTCCCTTGACGTCACCAGTGGCAAGCGGAGTCCTGTTCCCACGATGACCTGTCGGTACGGCCTGCAGGCGGCGGGCCCTACCAGGCAGCGAGAGCCCGGAGGGCGGCGAAGGCCTGACCAGTCGGACCCGGGGGAGGCCGGCCTCCAGCAGGCAGCCATCTCCTTCCTCGGGGTCCATGCGCCATTAATCAGATAAGATAGGGTGTGGCTACAGTGATCTCCCACTAGTCGGCGGGACTGTAGCCATGCTCCCCTGACCAAGCATGCGTCATTAGCCACACGGCTAAAGTAATAAGCAACCGGCAAAACCCGCGAGCGGCGGGAGCGGCCTGTCGGCTCCGTACCCGACCAGCCAGCGGGGTCCAATAGGCGGCGGACCCCAGCGGTCGGCGGAGAAGCCGGTGACCAGAGGCACTGACAGCTGGGCCCTACGCCAGGCCTGATTACCATTGTACCCCTGGGGGTAGGCCTATATAAACCCTCCAGGGCACCCATGCAAAGGGTTTCCAACCGGTAAGAACTAGACTCATACCTAGAGGAAGAAGAGAGCGTGCCTGCCTTCTTCTACCTCTAGCATACAGCTCGAGGAGCACCATTGTACTCACTAGTGTCTTAATGATTATGTGGAGACCCCGCAGAGCAGGACTAGGGGTGTTATCTCCTAGGAGAGCCCCGGACCTGGGTGAAATACGCCGGCGTTCGTGTCTACGCCTCATCCCGCTTCTAGGCACCAGCGATGTTCTACTCGCTCTCACCATGATAAGCCATCCGTTGGCATATGTCGCACCCAACCTCCGACAGTACGCTAATAAATCACCAATTTACTTGCCTTCTGCACCAATTTTATCTTAATTAACATAAGAAATTTTATTTACACAATCACGGACCGGTTTTCATCAACATTTATTTACACTATCACGGTCATGATTTGATAACATTTATTCACACAATCAAGATCGGGATTTGATAAACATTTATTTACAAAATCATATTTATATGGTCAGGTTAATCACGAGCTAATATAATAGAATATTATATCTTGTTTCAACCCACGCGCATTGTCCTAGGAAATTAAAATAAACCCATGTCCTCCCTACTTGCAATTAGGACCCTGAAAGAGATAAAAAAAAGCAATCCAGTCCTCATGCAAGCAACAACCTCGCCGGAGTTGCTTCTCCCACCACCTCCGGCATGTTCCTCGCCATCAGCGGGAAAGTAAGAAGAGGCCTTCCCATGGAGGTTGATCAAGGCTCGCCAGAATGACTTGGTTGGTTGCTCTTTAGCCCCGACATCCAAGGTTGATGTAGTGCCATAAGATGGATCGATGAACTCGCAACACAACTTCCAAATCCCCAAGACCGATGGATCCATCTGACGAGCGCAACATTCCATCCTCCTATTTCCATCTACCTCCACAAAGATGGAGAAAGAGGGCGATGGTGTGTGCTGCTCCAAATCCACCGCTCCGCTCCCCTGTCATCATCGACTGCATTCACAAGAGCATGACAGAAATGAAGAAGACGACCACCCTGTCGCAGGAGAGGCTCGCAAACTCCAGTGAAGAAGATCCAAACAGCATAACATGGACTTCCCTGCGTAAGTCCAGGCGAATGCCTTAGACCACTACTACTATCTTGTAGGTCTGCTCTCGCAGGAGAGGCTGTATTGACTCATGCAGTTTCGCGTGAACAACAAGGTAAAATGATACTCCCTTCGTTTCTTTTTAGTCTGCATATAAGGTTTGTTCAAAGTCAAGCTTTGTAAAGTTTGACTAATTTTATATTAAAAAAATATAAACATTGACAATATGAAATCAATATTATTAGATGCACCATGAAATGTATTTTTATATTATATAGTTTTAATATTGTAGATGTTCATATTTTCTATATAAATTTGGTCAAATTTTGTGTAGTTTAACTTTGATCAAATCTTAGAGCTGTTGGGGAACGTTGCAGAAAACAAAAATTTTCCTACTCGTTTCACCAAGATCATCTAGGAGTTCATCTAGCAACGAGTAATTAGATGCATCTACATACCTTTGTAGATTGCGCACGGAAGCGTTCAAAAGAACGGTGATGATGTAGTCGTTCTCGACGTGATCCAAATCACCGATGACCAGCGCCGAACGGACGGCACCTCCGCGTTCAACACACGTACGGAACAGCCACGTCTCCTCCTTCTTGATCCAGCAAGGGAGGGAGGAGAGGTTGAGGGAGATGGCACCAGCAGCAGCACGACGGCGTGGTGTTGATGGAGCTGCAGCACTCCGGCAGAGCTTCGCTAAGCACTATGGAGGTGGAGGAGGTGTTGGGGAGGGAGAAGGAGGCAACCAAAGGCCAAGGCGTTCAGGTATGAAGTCCCTCCTCTCCCCCACTATATATAGGGGTGCCAAGGGGGGGTGGCCGGCCCTAGGAGATCCAATCTCCTAGGGGTGCGGCGGCCAAGGGGGGTTTCCCTCCCCCCAAGGCACCTAGGAGGTGCCTTACCCTCCTAGGACTCTTGCCCCCTTAAACCCTAGGCGCATGGGCCTATGTGGGGCTGGTGCCCTTGGCCCATTAGGCCAAGGCGCACCCCCTTACAGCCCATGTGGCCCCCCGGGACAGGTGGACCCACCCGGTGGACCCCCGGGACCCTTCCGGTGGTCCCGGTACAATACCGATAACCCCGAAACTTGTCCCGATGCCCGAAACAGGACTTCCCATATATAAATCTTTACCTCCGGACCATTCCGGAACTCCTCGTGACGTCCGGGATCTCATCCGGGACTCCGAACAACATTCGGGTTACTGCATATACATATCCCTACAACCCTAGCGTAACCGAACCTTAAGTGTGTAGACCCTACGGGTTCGGGAGACAAGCAGACATGACCGAGACGACTCTCCGGTCAATAACCAACAGCGGGATCTGGATACCCATGTTGGCTCCCACATGCTCCACGATGATCTCATCGGATGAACCACGATGTCGAGGATTCAATCAACCCCGTACGCTATTCCCTTTGTCTATCGATATGTTACTTGCCCGAGATTCGATCGTCGGTATCCCAATACCTCGTTCAATCTCGTTACCGGCAAGTCACTTTACTCGTACCGTAATGCATGATCCCGTGACCAGACACTTGGTCACTCTGAGCTCATTATGATGATGCATTACCGAGTGGGCCCAGTGATACCTCTCCGTCATACGGAGTGACAAATCCCAGTCTTGATCCATGTCACCCAACAGACACTTTCGGAGATACCCGTAGTCTACCTTTATAGTCACCCAGTTACGTTGTGACGTTTGGCATACCCAAAGCACTCCTACGGTATCCGGGAGTTACACGATCTCATGGTCTAAGGAAAAGATACTTGACATTGGAAAACTCTAGCAAACGAACTATACGATCTTGTGCTATGTTTAGGATTGGGTCTTGTCCATCACATCATTCTCCTAATGATGTGATCTCGTTATCAATGACATCCAGTGTCCATAGTCAGGAAACCATGACTATCTGTTGATCAACGAGCTAGTCAACTAGAGGCTCACTAGGGACATGTTGGTGTCTGTTATTCACACATGTATTACGATTTCCGGATAACACAATTATAGCATGAATAAAGACAATTATCATGAACAAGGAAATATAATAATAATGCTTTTATTATTGCCTCTAGGGCATATTTCCAACAGTCTCCCACTTGCACTAGAGTCAATAATCTAGTTACATTGTGATGAATCGAACACCCATGGAATTCTGGTGTTGATCATGTTTTGCTCTAGGGAGAGGTTTAGTCAACGGATCTGCTACATTCAGGTCCGTATGTACTTTACAAATCTCTATGTCTCCATCTTGAACATTTTCACGAATGGAGTTGAAGCGACGCTTGATGTGCCTTGTCTTCTTGTGAAACCTGGGCTCCTTGGCAAGTGCAATAGCTCCAGTGTTGTCACAGAAGAGCTTGATCGGCCCCGACGCATTGGGTATGACTCCTAGGTCGGTGATGAACTCCTTCACCCATATTGCTTCATGTGCTGCCTCCGAGGCTGCCATGTACTCCGCTTCACATGTAGATCCCGCCACGACGCTTTGCTTGCAACTGCACCAGCTTACTGCCCCACCATTCAAAATATACACGTATCCGGTTTGTGACTTAGAGTCATCCAGATCTGTGTCGAAGCTAGCGTCGACGTAACCCTTTACGACGAGCTCTTCGTCACCTCCATAAACGAGAAACATTTCCTTAGTCCTTTTCAGGTACTTCAGGATATTCTTGACCGCTGTCCAGTGTTCCTTGCCGGGATTACTTTGGTACCTTCCTACCAAACTGACGGCAAGGTTAACATCAGGTCTGGTACACAGCATGGCATACATAATAGAACCTATGGCTGAGGCATAGGGGATGACGCTCATCTCTTCTATATCTTCTGCCGTGGTCGGACATTGAGCTGAGCTCAATTTCACACCTTGTAACACAGGCAAGAACCCTTTCTTGGATTGATCCATATTGAACTTCTTCAATATCTTATCAAGGTATGTGCTTTGTGAAAGACCTATGAGGCGTCTCGATCTATCTCTATAGATTTTGATGCCTAATATATAAGCAGCTTCTCCAAGGTCCTTCATTGAAAAACTTTTATTCAAGTAGGCCTTGATGCTGTCCAAGAGTTCTATATCATTTCCCATCAAAAGTATGTCATCTACATATAATATGAGAAATGCTACAGAGCTCCCACTCACTTTCTTGTAAACGCAGGCTTCTCCATAAGTCTGTGTAAACCCAAACGCTTTGATCATCTCATCAAAGCGAATGTTCCAACTCCGAGATGCTTGCACCAGCCCATAAATCGAGCGTTGGAGCTTGCACACTTTGTCAGCATTCTTAGGATCGACAAAACCTTCCGGCTGCATCATATACAATTCTTCCTTAAGGAAACCATTAAGGAATGCCGTTTTGACGTCCATTTGCCATATTTCGTAATCATAGAATGCGGCAATTGCTAACATGATTCGGACGGACTTCAGCTTCGCTACCGGTGAGAAAGTCTCATCGTAGTCAACCCCTTGAACTTGTCGATAACCCTTAGCGACAAGCCGAGCTTTATAGATGGTCACATTACCATCCGCGTCTGTCTTCTTCTTAAAGATCCATTTATTTTCTATGGCTCGCCGCTCAACGGGCAAGTCAGTCAAAGTCCATACTTTGTTTTCATACATGGATCCTATCTCGGATTTCATGGCTTCTAGCCATTTGTCGGAATCCGGGCCCGCCATCGCTTCTTCATAGTTCGAAGGTTCACCGTTGTCTAACAGCATGATTTCCAAGACAGGGTTGCCGTACCACTCTGGTGCGGAACGTGTCCTTGTGGACCTTCGAATTTCAGTAGGAGCTTGATCAGAAGTATCTTGATCATTATCATTAACTTCCTCTCTAGTCGGTGCTGGCACCTCAGGAACATTTTCTTGAGTTGCGCCATTTTCCGGTTCAAGAGGCAATACTTCATCAAGCTCTACTTTCCTCCCACTTACTTCTTTCGAGAGAAACTCTTTCTCCAGAAAGGACCCATTCTTGGCAACAAAGATCTTGCCTTCGGATCTGAGGTAGAAGGTGTACCCAATAGTTTCTTTTGGGTATCCTATGAAGACGCATTTTTCCGATTTGGGTTCGAGCTTTTCAGGTTGAAGTTTCTTGACATAAGCATCGCATCCCCAAACTTTTAGAAACGACAGCTTAGGTTTCTTCCCAAACCATAATTCATACGGTGTCGTCTCAACGGATTTCGACGGAGCCCTATTTAAAGTGAATGCGGCAGTCTCTAAAGCATAGCCCCAAAAAGAAAGCGGTAAATCGGTAAGAGACATCATAGATCGCACCATATCTAACAGAGTGCGATTACGACGTTCGGACACACCATTACGCTGAGGTGTTCCAGGCGGCGTGAGTTGTGAAACTATTCCACATTTTCTTAAGTGTGCCCCAAACTCGTGACTCAAGTATTCTCCTCCACGATCTGATCGCAGAAACTTGATTTTCCTGTCACGTTGATTTTCAACCTCACTCTGAAATTCCTTGAACTTTTCAAAGGTTTCAGACTTGTGTTTCATTAAGTAGATATACCCATACCTACTTAAATCATCAGTGAGGGTGAGAACATAACGATAGCCACCGCGAGCCTCAACACTCATTGGACCGCACACATCGGTATGTATGATTTCCAATAAGTCGGTTGCTCGCTCCATTGTTCCTGAGAACGGAGTCTTGGTCATTTTACCCATAAGGCATGGTTCGCACGTGTCAAATGATTCATAATCAAGAGACTCTAAAAGTCCATCAGCATGGAGCTTCTTCATGCGTTTGACACCTATGTGACCAAGGCGGCAGTGCCACAAGTATGTGGGACTATCATTATCAACCTTACTTCTTTTGGTACTCACATTATGAACATGTGTAGCATCACGTTCGAGATTCATAAAGAATAAACCATTCACCATAGGAGCATGACCATAAAACATATCTCTCATAAAAATGGAACAACCATTATTCTCAGATTTAAAAGAGTAGCCATCTCGAATTAAACGAGATCCCGATACAATGTTCATGCTCAAAGCTGGCACTAAATAACAATTATTAAGGTTTAAAACTAATCCCGAAGGGAGATGCAGAGGTAGCGTGCCGACGGCGATCACATTGACCTTGGAACCATTCCCGACGCGCATCGTCACCTCGTCCTTTGCCAGTTTCCGCTTATTCCGCAGCCCCTGCTTTGAGTTACAAATGTGAGCAACTGCACCGGTATCAAATACCCAGGAGCCACTACGGGCACTAGTAAGGTACACATCAATTACATGTATATCACATATACCTTTTGTTTTGCCGGCCTTCTTATCCGCTAAGTACTTAGGGCAGTTCCGCTTCCAGTGACCGCTTCCCTTGCAATAAAAGCACTCAGTCTCGGGCTTGGGTCCATTCTTTGGCTTCTTCCCGGCAGCTTGCTTGCCGGGCGCGGCAACCTCCTTGCCGTCCTTCTTGAAGCTCTTTTTACCCTTGCCTTTCTTGAACTTAGTGGTTTTATTGATCATCAACACTTGATGTTCCTTCCTGACTTCTACCTCCGCTGATTTCAGCATAGCAAATACTTCAGGAATGGTCTTTTCCATCCCCTGCATATTGAAGTTCATCACAAAGCTCTTGTAGCTTGGTGGAAGCGACTGGAGGATTCTGTCAATGACCGCATCATCCGGGAGATTAACTCCCAGCTGAGTCAAGCGGTTATGCAACCCAGACATAGTGAGTATGTGCTCACTGACAGAACTGTTTTCCTCCATCTTACAGCTGAAGAATTTGTCGGAGACTTCATATCTCTCGACCCGGGCATGAGCTTGGAAAACCATTTTCAGCTCTTCGAACATCTCATATGCTCCATGTCTCTCAAAACGCTTTTGGAGCCCCGGCTCTAGGCTGTAAAGCATGCCGCACTGAACGAGGGAGTAGTCATCGAAACGTGCCTGCCAAGCGTTCATAACGTCTTGTTCCGCAGGGAGAACGGGTGCGTCACCAAGCGGTGCTTGTAGGACATAATCTTTCTTGGCAGCTATGAGGATGATCCTCAGGTTCCGGACCCAGTCCGTATAGTTGCTGCCATCGTCTTTCAGCTTAGTTTTCTCTAGGAACGCGTTGAAGTTGAGGACTACGTTGGCCATTTGATCTACAAGACATATTGCAAAGATTTTAGACTAAGTTCATGATAATTAAGTTCAACTAATCAAATTATTAGTGAACTCCCACTTAGATTAGACATCCCTCTAGTCATCTAAGTATTACATGATCCGAGTTAAACTAGACCGTGTCCGATCATCACGTGAGACGGACTAGTCAACATCGGTGAACATCTTCATGTTGATCGTATCTTCTATACGACTCATGCTCGACCTTTCGGTCTTCTGTGTTCCGAGGCCATGTCTGTACATGCTAGGCTCGTCAAGTCAACCTAAGTGTTTGCATGTGTAAATCTGTCTTACACCCGTTGTATGTGAACGTCTGAATAAAACACCCGATCATCACGTGGTGTTTTGAAACAGCGAACTGTCGCAACGGTGCACAGTTAGGGGGAACACTTCTTGAATTTATTGTGAGGGATCATCTTATTTACTACCGTCGTTCTAAGTAAACAAGATGCAAAACATGATAAACATCACATGCAATCAAATAATAAACGTGACATGATATGGCCAATATCACACAGCTCCTTTGATCTCCATCTTGGGGCTCCATGATCATCTTGTCACCGGCTTGACACCATGATCTCCATCATCATGATCTCCATCATCGTGTCTCCATGAAGTTGCTCGCCAACTATTACTTCTACTACTATGGCTAACGCGTTTAGCAATAAAGTAAAGTAATTTACATGGCGTTTCTTGATGACACGCAGGTCATATAAAAGAATAAAGACAACTCCTATGGCTCCTGCCGGTTGTCATACTCATCGACATGCAAGTCGTGAATCCTATTACAATAGCATGAACATCTCATACATCACATATAGATCATTCATCATTCATCACAACTTTGGCCATATCATATCACAAACCACTTGCTGCAAAAACAAGTTAGACGTCCTCTAATTGTTGTTGCAAGTTTTACGTGGCTGAATTAGGGTTCTAGCAAGAACGTTTTCTTACCTACGTTAAAGCCACAACGTGATTTGTCAACTTCTATTTACCCTTCATAAGGACCCTGTTCATCGATTCCGCTCCAACTAAAGTAGGAGAGACAGACACCCGCCAGCCACCTTATGCAACTAGTGCATGTTAGTCGGTGGAACCGGTCTCACGTAAGCGTACGTGTAAGGTTGGTCCGGGCCGCTTCATCCCACAATACCGCTGAAGCAAGAAAGGACTAGTAACGGCAAGAAAGTTGACAAATCTACGCCCACAACAAATTGTGTTCTACTCGCGCAAGAAGAACTACGCATAGACCTAGCTCATGATGCCACTGTTAGGGAACGTTGCAGAAAACAAAAATTTTCCTACTCGTTTCACCAAGATCATCTAGGAGTTCATCTAGCAACGAGTGATTAGATGCATCTACATACCTTTGTAGATCGCGCACGGAAGCGTTCAAAAGAACGGTGATGATGTAGTCGTACTCGACGTGATCCAAATCACCGATGACCGGCGCCGAACGGACGGCACCTCCGCGTTCAACACACGTACGGAACAGCCACGTCTCCTCCTTCTTGATCCGGCAAGGGAGGGAGGAGAGGTTGAGGGAGATGGCACCAGCAGCAGCACGACGGCGTGGTGTTGATGGAGCTGCAGTACTCCGGCAGAGCTTCGCTAAGCACTATGGAGGTGGAGGAGGTGTTGGGGAGGGAGAAGGAGGCAACCAAAGGCCAAGGCGTTCAGGTATGAAGTCCCTCCTCTCCCCCACTATATATAGGGGTGCCAAAGGGGGGGTGGCCGGCCCTAGGAGATCCAATCTCCTAGGGGTGCGGCGGCCAAGGGGGGTTTCCCTCCCCCCCAAGGCACCTAGGAGGTGCCTTACCCTCCTAGGACTCTTGCCCCCTTAAACCCTAGGCGCATGGGCCTATGTGGGGCTGGTGCCCTTGGCCCATTAGGCCAAGGCGCACCCCCTTACAGCCCATGTGGCCCCCCGGGACAGGTGGACCCACCCGGTGGACCCCCGGGACCCTTCCGGTGGTCCCGGTACAATACCGATAACCCCGAAACTTGTCCCGATGCCCGAAACAGGACTTCCCATATATAAATCTTTACCTCCGGACCATTCCGGAACTCCTCGTGACGTCCGGGATCTCATCCGGGACTCCGAACAACATTCGGGTTACTGCATATACATATCCCTACAACCCTAGCGTAACCGAACCTTAAGTGTGTAGACCCTACGGGTTCGGGAGACAAGCAGACATGACCGAGACGACTCTCCGGTCAATAACCAACAGCGGGATCTGGATACCCATGTTGGCTCCCACATGCTCCACGATGATCTCATCGGATGAACCACGATGTCGAGGATTCTATCAACCCCGTACGCTATTCCCTTTGTCTATCGATATGTTACTTGCCCGAGATTCGATCGTCGGTATCCCAATACCTCGTTCAATCTCGTTACCGGCAAGTCACTTTACTCGTACCGTAATGCATGATCCCGTGACCAGACACTTGGTCACTCTGAGCTCATTATGATGATGCATTACCGAGTGGGCCCAGTGATACCTCTCCGTCATACGGAGTGACAAATCCCAGTCTTGATCCATGTCACCCAACAGACACTTTCGGAGATACCCGTAGTCTACCTTTATAGTCACCCAGTTACGTTGTGACGTTTGGCATACCCAAAGCACTCCTACGGTATCCGGGAGTTACACGATCTCATGGTCTAAGGAAAAGATACTTGACATTGGAAAACTCTAGCAAACGAACTATACGATCTTGTGCTATGTTTAGGATTGGGTCTTGTCCATCACATCATTCTCCTAATGATGTGATCTCGTTATCAATGACATCCAGTGTCCATAGTCAGGAAACCATGACTATCTGTTGATCAACGAGCTAGTCAACTAGAGGCTCACTAGGGACATGTTGGTGTCTGTTATTCACACATGTATTACGATTTCCGGATAACACAATTATAGCATGAATAAAGACAATTATCATGAACAAGGAAATATAATAATAATGCTTTTATTATTGCCTCTAGGGCATATTTCCAACAAGAGCATCTCCAGCCGCGGCCCCAACAGGCCCCCCAGGCCACTTTTTCGGCGCCGTCGCCGAAAAAACGGCCCAGTCGCGCCCCCAGGACGCCGAAAATCGCTGGTTCAGACATTTTTTCCGTCCGGTGGTCACAGGCCGAACCCAACGCACTGGGGAGCAGTTGGGGGCTCCGGCGCTAGGGAAAAGCATGCCTGGCCCACACCGACAGGGGAAAAGTCAAGGTTTTCTTCCCCCGACTCGCCTCGCACCCCCGCGCCCTCGGCCACCACTAGCTATATCCCGGCGATGGCCGCCGCCCTACTCCGCTAGATAGCCATTCCCCGCTGGAAAATAGCAGCGCTTCGCCGCGACAGCCCCTCCCACATCAGCTGGGCATTTTCGGCCGCCGTTTCCGGCCGCGGAGGCGCGGTTTAGCGGCGGGTACACGCCCACCGAGCGCAAGGTGTTCGGCGTTTTTCCTGTCTCGGCGATGGACTCGGATGACGAGGAAGAGCTCGCCGCGCTGCTGGAGGAGGAAGTCGCGGCCGACGTCCAAGAAGAAGAGCATATCATGGTGCTCGCCGCCCTCGCCCAGCTGCTGGCGAGCCATGAAAAGCCGCGGCGAGGTGGCTCGGCGCCGGGGCGGTTGAAAGCAAAGAACCGGCTTCGTCTTGAAGGCTACTGCATGCTCTACTCCGACTACTTCGCCGATGCTCCACTTCACGGCGAGAAAACATTTCGGCGCCGTTATCAGATGAGCCGATAGCTCTTCCTCTGGATTGTGAATTTCATCCAGGAGTTCGACAACTACTTCAAGTGCAAGATGGATTGCACTGGCGCTCTTGGATTCACCTCCATCCAGAAGTGCACGACAGCGATGAGGATGCTTGCATATGGAGCTCCCGGTGATCCACTCGACGACTATGGGCGCATGGCCGAGTCCACCAGCATAGAGTGTTTCTCAAGTTCTGTCGGGCAGTGGTGGCAGTGTTTGGGCAACAATACTTGAGAACACCCAATGCGGAAGACACTGCTCAGATCCTAGCCCAGAATGCAGCAAGAGGATTTCCTGGGATGCTTGGAAGCATCGACTGCATGCATTGGAAATGGAAGAATTGCCCATTTAGTTGGCAGGGGATGTACAAAGGCGCCAAAGGCGGTTGCAGTGTGGTGCTTGAGGCGGTAGCCACACAGGACCTTTGGATTTGGCACTCCTTCTTTGGTATGCCAGGAACTCACAATGACATCAACATGCTGCAGTGCTCTCCTATTTTTGCCAAGCTTGTTGAGGGCCATTCTCCTCCGGTGAACTTCGAGATCAATGGGCACCAATACAACAAGGGGTACTACCTAGCAGATGGCATCTATCCGAGATGGTCGACATTTGTGAAGACGATCTCAAACCCTGCGGCAGGAGGCAAGAACGCCTGATTTGTGAAAGTTCAGGAGGCTTGCAGGAAGGATGTCGAGCGGGCATTTGGTGTGCTCCAATCTCGATTCGCTGTTGTTCGGTACCCCGCTCAGACCTGGTCCAAAGATCAAATGCGGGAGATTATGACTTGCTGTGTCATCTTGCACAACATGATCATCGAGAGCGAGCAAGAAGACCCAGTGTTTGACACTGAACCATACTACATGCAGGGTCCTCTAGCTGAAGTTGATCGCCATCTACCGGCAACTTGGACTGCCTATCTCAGTATGCGTCAGGAGATCCGAGAACCACAGGTGCATCATCAACTGCAGAAAGATCTGATTGAGCACCTATGGAGGCTCAAGGGGGACGCCGTGTGATGAAATACGAGTTTTTATTTGTTGAACTATATAATTTGTATTGAACTATTTGTTGTTGTACTATTTTGTTGAAGTATTTGATTTTTCTGTGATAAAATATGTGATAAAAAATAATTGTGTTGATAATTGAACGCCGAGACACGGCGAAACCACGCCGAATATGGGCCTATTCTCGCCCATATGGGCCCTTTATTCGCTGAAATTGGGCTGCAGAGTGGGCCAATTTCGGCTCCTGGGGACGAGCTGGGGGCGACGACTGGGCGCAAAACCGCCCCGAGCGCCGATTGTATCGCCGGCTCGCCCCCAGGGGGCGATTTTTATGCGTCCTGGGGGGGCCAACGGCTGGAGATGCTCTTATATGCGGAGTAAAAAGAAACGGAGTGAGTACTATCTCCGTCCTGATTTATTGGTCCCCATTGTATTCAATATCAAATTTTAATTATAAATTTAACTAACAAAATATTCATGCATGTCGGCAAAAAATATATCATTGAAAATTATATTCAAATACGAATCCAACCATATAATTTTTATTAACATGCATTAATATTTTTAGTTATTTTTTTGGTTAAAATTTGACACAGATTATAAATGAATCAATAAACTAGAGCGAAGGTAGTACTTTTTTTAAGCCTTCACAAACAAACAAGACACCGTGTATGCTACCAAACCTCATCAACCAGCACGCAGACGAGCAACTACGTGTCCACATGATTTATTTTTTGCACCGTTTTAAAGCCAGGCTCCGGTCAGTCCGACACGTTCGCCTCGTGCAACCTCTGAAAATTGCTGGAGGCTACCAAGGAGCTCCTAAGCTACAAGTGAAACTTTGAATTAGCTACCACAGCAAATTAAGTCAATAAACTATCACTCAATTGTGCCCTACGTGATCGTTGGTGCACACCCTTAAATGGCACACACGGGGCCGGGTGGCGGCAATGTGGCAGACAAAGGTTTGCTCGCTGCCCGTCACCTTTCTCCTACAATCGAAGATACGTTGGCCTCGCGCGATCGCGCGCGTACGTACGTGTGACTATTTCTTGCATGTACGTCCTCGTCTCCGATGCTAGTAAGCAGCATCCTTCCCTCCTTTATTAGCTCGATGGTTAGGCCGTTAGGCTAGATGTAGGATTGATTTTTCACTGAACGAACTGTCGATGTTGACTAGGTTATGGACGCACTGATGATGTTAATAATCCAGGCAACAACACTGATTAGTGTGATTCAAGCATGGGTCATGTTCATGCACCAGAGAGCTGTTCGTCATGCTGGGAGACCTTTCATCCGCTATGATCCATTGTTTCTCCGGGAACAGGAGAGGATCCAAAATCTGAACTAAATCTACAACTATGTGGATGCTTCGAATGAAAATAGCATCATTTGCCAGGCTTGTCGAGACCTTCAGGAGCAGGGGGTTGCTACAAGATAGCATCAACACCAATGCCGAAGAGCAAGTGGCCATGTTCCTCCATGTTGTTGGCCGTAACAAGAGGTTCAGGGCCATTCACAGCACGTTCAGGAGATCAATGAAGACCATCTCTAGGTAATTCAAACAGGTGCTTTTTGCTATTGGGGAGCTTAGAGGAGAGATGATCAGGAGACCATCTGGTCAGACTCCACCCAAGATTCGCGGAAAACCAAGATGGTATCCATACTTCAAGCTGAGCATTGACAATATACATTTTTCATGGCTTGATATGCTTGTATTGTTCAAGTTGAGCACTAACACAAGCTTGTAATGCCATTTTCAGAATTGCATTGGGGCAATAGATGGTACTCATGTCACTGCCAGAGTTTCTAGGTCACGGTCTGCAGCATACAGGGGGAGGAAGCACTACACAAGCCAGAATGTGCTTGCTGCTGTTGACTTTGATCTGAAGTTCACATATGTGCTGGCTGGCTAGGAGGGGTCAGCGCATGATGCTAACATTCTCAGTGACAGCATGAGTCGACCTGATGGGATCAACATCCTCGACGACAAGTTCTACCTTGGAGATGCTGGCTATGCATGTCGGTCGGGTATTCTTCCACCCTCCAGGAAAACTAGGCACCATCTCAACGAGTTCTCTGGTAGGAACTATCCTATGACTGCACATAAGCTGTTTAATCTCAAACACTCCAGCCTTAGAGTAACTGTTGAGAGGGCATTGGAGCTTTGAAGAATATGTTTAAGATCCTGGATCAGAAGCCATTCCATCCATACTCCACTCAGGTTAAGCTTGTTCTTGCTTGTTGCATTCTGCATAACTGGATCCTCTGGTAGGGCTTTGATGAACACATGTCTAAGGAGAAAGAGGTCGAGCCTGACGATGTTGTTAGCTCCGGCCATGGTGTGGAGGCATTTGACAATGACGCTTGGAAAAACAAAAGATTGGAGTGGGCAGAGGCAATGTGGCTTAGCAGATGTCAGTGCAGGATTTGAAAAAGATGGAAGAGGAAGAAGAAGAAGAAGAAGAAGAAGAAGAAGAAGAAGTAGCAGCAGAAGCAGAAGAAGAGGAAGAGAAAGAGAAAGATCTGGTAGCAGCAACACTGATGAACTATCCCTTATTTAGCCAATGGCTCTTAATAATTTGAACTGTCATTTGATAGTAGTTACTATGAATTGTAATTTGTTTAACTAGCTGGCGCTACATGTTCAGATTATGTGTGATAAGCTCACCATTAGTTAGAAGTGGTGACAACACCTTATGCAGTTTGCAACCGAACACCATGTTATATATGCGCCTAATGCAATACGGACAACCAAACACCAGATCAAAAATGATTGTCTCATGCAATTAGGGGCATGCAGGCAATCAAACTATGTATATCTGAGTTTTTTTGGCCTGAATCCCCTCAAACCGGCTCACTATAGTCAGGCTCGCCGGGCCAAGCTGGATTGGCAATGTAACCAAACACACCCTTATTTATTTTCGGTTTTACACTGTTTTAAAGCCAGGCTTCGGTCAGTCCGACACGTTCGCCTCGTGCAACCTCTGAAAATTGCTGGAGGCTACCAAGTAGCCCCTAAGTTACAAGTGAAACTTTGAATTAGCTACCACAGCAAATCAAGTCAATAAACTATCACTGAATTGTGCCCTACGTGACCGTTCGTGCACACGCCGTGTCCACATACGCGAGCCTTTAAATGACACACACGGGCCGGGGTGGCGGTAATGTGGCAGACAAAGATTTGCTTGCAGCCCGTCACCTTTCTCCTACAATCGAAGATACATTGGCCTCGCGCGATCGCGAACGTACGTACGTGCGACTATTTCTTGCACGGACGCCACTGTCCCCCGTCACAGTCCTCGCAGACACACGCCACTGCCGAGCAACACCGCCACACATCAGTATCGGCCACCCCATAATTTCCCTGCACCACTCATGCCGACGTGCACGCTGTCGCGCATCGGGCATTGATGGTGCCGGAGCGGTGAGCGCCAAGCGGATAGATAATGCATGCGGGCGCAAAGGCCGTACCGGCTGGGGGCGCCACTGCCGCATGCTCGAAGTTTGAACGGATGCGTCGTGCGTAAGTGCGTATGTACGCGTGCCAGCACCGTCGCCACCTCCACTCTCTGGCCCGGGTCACGTGCACACAGAGTCGCACTGCCGCAGTCCGATCTTTTCGCGCCCGCGCACGTACGGTCGACCGACTATTTGCCACTACTAGCGGGCTGCCATCTTTGCCATATCGGAGGCCTGCCGCGGGGCAAGAAAAGTCCGTGGCGTCCGCAGTGCGTGTGAAGCAATGCATAGTCCGTCCGTACGGCGTCGCCAGAAGCCACGGCCCTCTCCACGGACGCCGCCACGCCTGGTTGGTCAGAGACGGGCGCGTCCGTCCGTGGGAACACTGGTCAAAGACGGGCACCGGAGGCGGCATGCATGGCCGGTGTCCATCGCTTCGACCCGTTGCGATACGCCTGCCCACACGCCACGGCGGGTCGGCGCAGTGCAGTGCCAGCTCCGTTCCCTCGAGCCTCACGGCGTGGCCGGGGCAGATTCTGATTTGACCGCTCCACTCACTGGCGACCGGGCCGGCATAATATCCGTTTCGCATTTCGGCCCAATCCGTCTTTAAGGTCAACTCCACCGCGCGAACCCAAACGAACGTCCGTTTTGTTCGGTTTTTGTCCCTTTGGGTAGGGATTTGGGTTGTGTCCGGGTCTGTCCTGAGATGCGGTGGCCGTGCGCCCAGCGCGCGGCCGCATCCTTTTGCCCCATCCTGTCCGCGTCTATTTAAAAAAAAGGAACATTTCAAATGCCAAGCCCCAGTTCACGACCCGAGTTCATCACGCCGGCAACAAAGCCAGCGGCCTACACGACCAACGGCCGGCAACACAACCAGCCTCCAAAATGAATAGTTGTCCTCGCCGGAAACACAGCCAGCGGCCGGCAACACAGCCAGCCTCCAAAATGAATGTTTTTTCACCGGCACACTGCCAGCAGCCCAGCGGGCGGGCGGCACCCATGCCAGCCTCCAAAAAGACTGGCCACGCCGATTGGACGACCTAGTTCAGGCCTTCGGCGTCGAGCATCTCCTTCTGCTTGGCCTCGAACCAGGCCCTCGTCTTGTCGCTCATCTTCGACAAGTCCACGCTCATGATCGCAAGGGCCACCTCCTTCGCTTTGGTGGCGGCATTGGTGGCCTCGATGTCAAGCTGCCTCTGCCTGGCCTTGACGTTGCCGGCCTCGATGTCGAGCTGCCTTTGCCGGACGGTCTCTTCCATGTCGAGCTGCCTTTGTCGGGCCGCCTCCTCCATGTCTATCTTTCTCTTTTTGGCCGCCTTCTCCATCTCAAGCTTCTGTCGTTGGAGGTCTAGGTATTGCTTCATTTGCTTGTCCTTGCTTTGCCGCTTCTTCTCGTCCCTCACATCCTTATGTGACATCATGCCATGCAAAGTCTCATGCAAGGCCATGGCTGAGGCGTCACGTATGCCATCCACCTTTGAGTTGGTCTTGCCCCTCGGCCTCTTCAACGCCTCGCCATCCCCACCTCCGGCGAACTTGGCCGTCTTCTTGCCTCTCTTCCTTTGAAGTTCACGGTATTGATCCTTGAACTTAGGGCAATTGTTGATGATCGTCCAACAATGCGTAAGAGTGAATGACTTGTCATTGTGCCGGGCCTTGAATGCCTTCAAAGATTGAAATGCCTGCATCACA
This sequence comes from Triticum aestivum, assembly GCF_018294505.1. Classification (NCBI taxonomy): domain Eukaryota; kingdom Viridiplantae; phylum Streptophyta; class Magnoliopsida; order Poales; family Poaceae; genus Triticum; species Triticum aestivum. Next base: position 609,174,464 of record NC_057800.1, read on the forward strand.
TGATCAACAACAAGTGAACATGCAAACATATACACGGCCGAAGTCTCATGGCCGTAGCAAGGGCTAGAAAGAGAAGAGCATACCATGTCTCCAACGCCGAGACCACTCACGGGCCGTGCTTCAACGCTCTCAAGTGCGGCACAATACTTGTTGCACTCTTGTTGGATGAACAACCATCTTTTTTAATCGAACCGATGCCACGGTTGCTTGTAATTTGGTAGGGCTCAAACATCTTCCTTTCATGGAATGTTTTGTGGACCCTCGTCCAAAAAACAATGCCCTTTTGTTGCGCGCGGGTCCTTGGATCTTGGCTAATCTCCATCCAACATTGGCAAATCAACTTGTCCTCATCTTGTGTATATGAACCGGTGCGAATGCTCTTCCGCTTCTTTTGTGCTTCCGCTCTTTGGGTGAGCTCGTCTATGAATAATGGAGCGCCACTAATATCAACATCATTGGCTTCATCTTCATCTTCACCTTCGACATAGATGTCATCGTCTTCATGCCACGAATCACCATGGTCGTAGTCAGCACGGTCGTCGGCCTCTTCATCAGGCACGTACTGGGCGCGGCCATCCTGACTTTGGGTCTCATCGGGGTCGTAGGCACGGCCATGCCCACCCTGGAAGATCACGTCCTCCATGTACTGGTTGTAGAAGGGGTCGTCCACCGTCGGCATTGAGGTTGGCATTTCGTCAAACAACACGCGGGGGGCCGGCATGGTGCCCGTGAACGGTGCACGCGCCTGCTTTCTTTGCATCTCGACGGAAGGCCGCCCGCCGCTGCTGGATCCAGGCGTCACGTTGAGGTCGATGACGGCCGCGGGGCGTGGTGTGGACGGCGCGAACAAGCCTACATCCGGCGACGCCGAGAAACGGGTCTGGCCGTCGTGCCTTGGTGGAGGAAAGCCGGGCGACATGGGGGCGGCGCGCGACGTCGGCGACTGGCAGTGCATAAGCCGGGCGACCGACGAGCCTGTGCTCGCCGGGCCGACGGCCGCTGCATGGAACCCCGCCGGACGGCCCATGCCAAGCATGAGGATGGCGTGCGCTTTGTTGACGAGGTCCTCCTTCTCGTCGGCAGCGGCCTTGCGCCGCGCGGCCTCCAGCTCCTCGCGCTGGGCGGCGAACTTGGCCGCGGCGGCATTCATGTTGACGGCCGCTCTCCGTTTCCTCCTCTACGCCGATTCCGCGTTCAACTTGGCGATCTTCTCCGGCGTGTACTCCGACCGCGGCTTCCTTGGCGCCTTCTTCTTCACCTTTGCGGTCGGGTCGACTGCCAGGCCGCCGGAACTCGGCGGGGCGTTGGCCATGAACGGGGGAGAGGGAGGGGGGGGGGGGGGGGCGGCGGCGGGAGGGACGTGGGAGGGTTTGGGGGAAATGGCGCCAAATGGCCATCGGGGGGTTTTTGGTTTCTCCCACCGACAGGCGGGTCAGGAGAGGACAAGCGCGCGCGTCCCGCTCGTCCGCGCGCTGTCCGTTTCACCCCAAAACCGGCGCTATTTAGGCCGGGGATGGGTCGAAAGCGGACACAAAGCGGATAAAAGTCCGTTTGCTCTCGCGCGCTGAACCATTTCTTTTTCCCTTTTTAGCCAAACGAAAGGGGTCGGACGGATAGGGTCGCGCGGTGAAGTTGGCCTAATCATTGTGTTCTTCGGCGACGGTGCTGACGGAAGAAACGGCCAGGGCGACCGGGGGCTACTCGTATAGCTCGCTAGCTTAGCCCAAACTCACATGGCGGACAGTGCCATGTCGAGTCACGCACCCAGCTCTCGTCTCCTTTCCTTGGAATGACCGTTGATGGGACTAGCACTGGCGCAGCGACGTGGAGTCGCAGTTTGGCCGGGACAGGCGAAAGCAGATACCGAAGAAGCCGATCGGGGTCCGTCCGTGGATGCACATGCGGCAGGCCAGGCGGGCGACGCCGAGAACGATCCGTCTCCGATGAGGATGGTTTCGCAGCGCGCCGTGCCGGCAGTCGCCGCTGGCCGGGCCGCATCAGGCAGTGGTACGCTGTTGTATTTGACCGGGCCATGCAGGCACAGTGCATGGCGTGGCCGAGCGAGGGAGGAAGGCAGGCCCCGTCGTCTGGGATCTGGCCGGGCAGCGAGCGGTGATGCGCTGGGCTGTGGCCAGCCAGGGTGGCCGACCGCCCGTCCGTTGCCACCTTCCCGAGGCGGAGGACGGGCGAGAGGGACTGCCTCCGCCTGTAGCTGAGCCCTGAGCCCCTGAGCGGCTGAGCCCCCCTCCCCTCCCGCCCCGGTCCACCGCCGCGCGCGCCAGCCTCAGCCTGCTCCGCCCCGGTAGCTACAGTCTAAAGCTGGCGCCGCTGCTGACCCCTCACGTACACACGTTGCCACCGCAACCCGCCCGGCAGAACCCCCCGACTACTTGCCCGCCCCACCGTGCCCCGCCCGTTTCCTCCGTACGCGTACCAGCTCTATCTATCTATGCTAGCTCAAGTGGCATTGCTAGCTCCGTCGACGTGCCGTGTTCACCCATCGGCCCACCGTCTCCCGCCGATCTACTGCTCTACGTAGGAGTACGTAGGAGCGGAGTGATCGAGGGATACCACACTGGGGCCTGGCGGGCCTACGTGCTTTTAGCCATTTCGAGCCAAAGTTCTCGGGCAGCTCGAGCTTTTGACCCGGCGCACGGCCCAGCTTGCCAGCTCCCACATCATCTGCAAGCCCTGCCCGTGCGCCTGTGGGTTTGCGTCCTGGGTGGGGATGGCTACTTTGTGTCTGGAGACCCTCTCTAGGTTTGAATGCTCATCGCACCCACTGTTCACCGCTCTTCCTCAGTCCTCACACGGCGTGTGCTCGTGCCATTGCGCGCAATGGTCAAATTTAGCGATGGCTCACCACTGTTGCCTTGTGCATGGAGAGTTGGAGACTCACTCGAGGGTTGAATGTTCGTCACGGCCGCTGTTCACTTTTCATCCTCACACGGTGTGCTTACTCGTGTGTGCAATGGTCAAATTTACTGATGGTTTCCTGCTGCGGTTGCCACTGTTCCATCATAACTCTGATTGGATGGTTCTGTGCATGGATTTTATTAGCTTGTCAATAAAATGTTACTATAATGGAACCGAGTCTAACGCTACGGCTGAGCGTATTAACTGGCACTGACCTTGGCCATTTCTCAACTACTTCGCTGTCACTCCAAGTCCAAGCACTGTTTGCTAGTAGAGAAAAGGGAAAGGGGAACTACACTGCATAAAAAAGCATCAAATCTGGCCCCATCCCTGACAGCCACGCCGCTTTGGCTTTGCGGTGTTGCACGAGGGCGCCCGAGAACAAGATAAAAAGCAACGATATGAGTAGGAGATTAGAAGTGAGCTTTGTCTCAACAGCGAAAACCCTGCATACACGTAGAAAAAACATCAAGTAGGTCCTTCTGGGGTCGTCATGCGCGGCCCCACCGGCTACCACCCTGCTCCATTATATAATCACAGGTTTATGCTCTTCCCGGCCAAGAGCTAGCTAGAGTTTCCCACCTCACTCCCCCATCAGCTCAGAGCTCACTGTCTCACTCTCCTCCATTCTCCTCTCTTCTTCGTCCAAGTGAGCTAGCTCTCCCTTCGGACAGATTCGCGGCTCGAGGGAGGACTCGCGGGAAGAGCCGGTGCTGATGGAGGTCTGCGGCGCCGAGGAGAAGCAGACGCTGCCCAAGAAGAGGGGCGGCGGGAAGGGGGCGGCGATGGGCGTGCGCGCGGACGGCGGCGGCGGCGGCAAGGGCCGGCGGCCGTCCTTCCCCGGGCGGTGCGCGCGGCTCGTCAAGGAGCAGCGCGCGCGGTTCTACATCATGCGCCGCTGCGTCACCATGCTCGTCTGCTGGCGCGACTACGCCTGAGCCACGCCGCGCCGCCCGCCGCGTGCGAAGGTCGATCGATCCATCGAGGAGTAGCAGGCAGACAAGCTCCCTCTCTCGTTAGCCCAAGGACGAACCTCCTGTGTAAAGACTAGATTTTCTTTCTAATTTTTTCTTGCCCTTGGTTGTTAGTAAGATTAGAGCGACGCAGTGTCGCTGCGCCGCGCATTTTGTTGTATTGTTATTAATCTGATGTCATGTGAGCATCTATCTGATACTACTAGTAAGAGGAAGAATTGTTGATCGTCGAAATTGGAGGAGGCTATTGGATTCCTGAAGTGTCTACTGTGCGCTCCCCCTCGTTTGACTCCTCGATATGCGGGCGTGATTCATCGGAGTGCGAAGAGATGCTCCTACGAATCTTAACATTTGGGCAACTAGTAGCAGCTGCTTTTCGTCGACCGTTTTCTTTCTTTACTGCTGGAAATCACCCAGAACGTTGCCGGCAAAGGATTCTCAGCTCCATTTGGGAAAATAACTAGTACGTCAAAACCAGTGATAACATTTCAGCTAGAGAGTTTTCACATACTCCTTGGCAGATTTTTACTACTCCACGTAGCAACCTTGGTAGGCAGGTTTTTACCGCTGCCTGGTCGTGGTAAAACTTGCAGCAGCGGAAGAAGAGGAATCTAGGAGCCAAAGAAAGAAAAACCGTTGCAATCTTTTTGAGGGAGCCTGCGGCTGTGGCTGCGGCCTCCCGTCCCGAGGCGAGCGAGGCCCAAGTGTGCTTGCTTGCTGACGCACTGAATAATTTACTCCCAAGACGACACCTCCGTGTCTGCGTCCCTGTGTGTTGCACGTAAAAATCCCCTTCACCTCCGCTGCCCGCTCCCTTCCCTTGGACCGCCGGCCGCAGCGTACTTGGGAGCTGGAACCCCTGCAGCCCGTCTAGCTACCGAATCACTACGCTTCGCCTACACAATCAGTACAGCAGCATCCGATCCTATCCTACACGACGCTTCATGGCTTCAGTCGCCAGCAGAGAGATGCAGCTAGAAAGTTTGTATGGTTTGCTTCTACTACGTACGTACGTACACGTACTTACAGCGGCTGCTTACGTTAAGTACGTGCGTGCGTAGCCAGCAAGCATCTTTTTTTTTGAGGGAAGCCAGCAAGCATCTATGTGGCCATGCTGGGGAGGTGTCAGGGGCCGGCCCATGCTTGCTGCCATGGTGGTGCTTGCTACGAACGTCGCAGCAGCCGGGCCAACAAGGCCGGGCAGCGGTGGTCCTATGACCACCCTAGTAACTACTCGCTCACTGGTCCCTTTGCAGGCAACCAAAGCGGGTGCAAGCTAGGATCGGAATGGTCGACGCATCGGACCCCCACCGGCCCGGCAGTGCTCGGCCGGCTGCGACACATACGGCTCCTGCCTTCCCTGCTTCCGCCGTGCATCGACATCCAGCTTTGATCATTTGGGCCCGGGCGCTGCGCCGGGTGGAATGGCAAGAGCAGTCGGCGCACCCCATCGTGTGCCTCAGAATCTATGCATTCATCGAAAGGCGGCAATGCCCGCCAAGATCCTCGCGAATACTAAGGCAGCACGCAATGATTTAACTGTGGACTTGCTGTGGCCAGTGCTGGACCAGGATTGGAGCAAACCTTGGCCATTTTTTTCTGGCAACACGGAGCTTTTTTTGCCCTTATAACGAAACATGGATATTCTCCGGGCCGGGCTTAGGTCGGGCCAGGCTTTGCACAGAAAGACCTCGGGCTTATCATTCGGCTTTTAGGGCGGGCTTCGAGCCTTCGGGAGCCTCGCAACGACTTGGCACGCTCTCATCCATTCGCGACGCGTCGCGCTCTGGACGCTCCCTTCGGTTTTTTTATTTTTTCGCACGCGTTTTCGGCTTTTGAAATGATTTTTTTCGACGTTTTGGTTTTTCACCTGTCTTCTTTAGCTTTTCGATAATTTTTTTTGCGTAAAAAACGCGTTTTTTTCTTTCGCGAGAGTCACGGTTTTGCTTCCGCGAGAGGCACGGCTGTGCTTTCGCCAGAGTCACGGCCGTGCCTCTCAGAAATGAAAAAAAACATGTTTTCTGTTTTTTTCTTTTTGCGAGAGTTATGGTTTTCCTTCCGCGAGAGGCAGGGGTGTGCTTTTGTGAGAGTCACGGCCGTGCGTCTCGAAAACGAAAAAAACACGCTTTCTATTTTTTTCCTTTCGCGAGAGTCACGGTTTTACTACCGCGAGAGGCACGGTCGTGCTTTCGCGAGAGTCACAGCCGTGCCTCTTGGAAATGAAAATAAACATGTTTTCTGAGTTTTTTTTCCGCGAAAATCACGATTTTGCTTCCGTGAGAGGCACAGTTGTGATTTCGCGAGAGTCACGGCCGTGCCTCCTCAGAAATGGATAAAAAAACGCGTTCTCTTTTTTTTTCTTCCGCGAGAGTCACGGTTTTGCTTCCGTGAGAGGCACAATTGTGATTTCGCGAGAGTCACGGGCGGGCCTCTTTCGAAAAGGGAAAAACCCGTGCTCCCGATTCGGTTCTTTTGTCCGGTTTTTTTCGTGGAAAAAAAGTTCGTAAGGGTGAGTTTGAGAGATAAAACGTTTTGAAGATCTCGACGCGAGGAATGTAGTTTTGAAGATCTCGACGCGAGGAATCCAACGGTGAAAGCGGTTCGAGATTTGGACGCATGGTTTGAGAGATAAAACATTTTGAATAAACGAATCTAGAAAAAAGGGAAAACTCCCTGGTTGCGACAAGTGGCGTGCTGCATGTGCGCCACTTGTCGCAACTAGGGGAGTTGGAGTGATCTTGGCAGCGAGTACTCCTCAACTAGTGATTTCGACATTCTCCGGGCCGGGCTTAGGTCAGGCCAGGCTTTACAAAGCCAGACCCCGGGCTTATCTTTCGGCTTTCGGGGCGGGCTTCGGGTAGAAAAGCGGAGCCTGAGCCTGGCCCGGATGTCGGCCTTTTGGGCCGGACTGTCCATGTCCTGGTCCTTTTTCACGAAAAGCGCCACCCTAATTATTTTATTAAAGGAGGCAAAATGGACGAGCACATTTGTTCAACAGCGCTCAAGCTGAGCTAGAGTAGCTGAGCCAGAAATAACATAGTTCAAAAGATAGTTTAAGCTAGGGAGTGGCACGAGCGCCAAATTTAGATAGGGAACAAGGCGGAGTAGAAGACTATCCCTAGCAACGCAGCCTCACTAGTGAGAGTGAGCCCTTAGGCAGAGCCCTAGACCGTCCCGCCCTGCAGCGAACTTATTTCCCCTGTTACTTATATTGTTTTAAAGTTATATTCCATATTATGATGCAATTCTAATGCCTTTTGTCTCTCAAAATGCAAGATACATCAAAAGAAGAGGGATTACCGACGACTGGAATTCTGACATGGAAAAGCTACTACAGAGATAGAAATTTTATGGAACTCAGAATGACGTGAAAATTTACGGAGATTTATTTTTGAATATATAAAAATACTGGCAAGAAAAACACCTGAGAGGAGCCTCGATGGGCCCACAAGCCTAGGGGCGCGTCACCCAGACTTTGGGGCCCACAGAGGTCAACTGTTGCTCATCTTCTCCTATATGAAGCCATTTTCCCTAGAAAAAATAAATTAAAAGAAGACTTTTGAGAAAACCTCCCTCCGAGAGATATAGGCAGTCGCCTCCATTTTGAGGCAGAACCTGAGCAGGAGCACTTTTGCTCTCCGAAGGGGCGATTCGCTTGGGAAACTTCCCTCCGGGAGGGAGAAATCAAAGCCATCATCGTCACCAACGCTTCTCTCATCATGGAAGGACTCATCTTCATCAATATCTTCACCAGCACCATCTCATCTCAAAACCCTAGTTCATCTCTTTGCTCAACTTTTATATCCAACCTCAGATTGGTACCTCGGGGTGCTAGTAGTGTTAATTACATCTTGTAGTTCATGTTAGTTGGTTTACTTGGTGGAAGATTCATACATTTAGATTGTTAAACACATATTTATATCCTCTGACCATAAGCACAATTATGCTTTCTGAATAGTTCTATTTGTTCTTGAGGACATGTGAGAAGTCTTTAAAAGGATCGAGAAGAGGGGTCTAGAGGGGGGGGGGTGATTAGACCCTTAACAAGCAAAAGTGGCAGTTTTTAATTTATTCAAGTTAAGGGTGAGTTTAACACATGTTAAAGCACTCACAATACATTTTAAGCAAGCATCACAAGAGTATATGCAACAGAAAAAGTAAAGCATGCAATTTGCAAGACAACAAAGGAATGGGATTGGAGTGTGCAAACACAAAGGAGACATGAATAATTTTTTGTGTGGTTCCAATAGGTGGTGCTATCGTACATCCAGGTTGATGGAGAATTCAACCCATGAAGGGTAACGGCTGCGCGAGTCTATGAAGGGCTCCACCCACGAAGGATCCACGAAGAAGCAACCTTGTCTATCCCACCATGGACATCGCCCACGAAGGACTTGCCTCACTCTAGTAGATCTTCACGAAGTAGACGATATCCTTTCCCTTACAAACTTCTTGGTTCAACTTCACAACATGTCGGAGGCTCCCAAGTGACACATAACCAATCTAGGAGACACCACTCTCCAAAAGGTAATGGATGGTGTGTTGATGATGAACTCCTTGCTCTTGTGCTTCAAATGATAGTCTTCCCAACACTCAACTCTCTCTCTCTCTCTCTCACAGACTTGGCTATGGTGGAAAGATGATTTGAGTGAAAAGCAACTTGGGGAAGGCTAGAAATCAAGGTTCAAGTGATAGGAATGGAATCTCTTGATCTAAACACACTACTAGGGAAAACCCTATACACGGAATCTTAGCAGCAGCGTGGTTTAAAAATAGACGCTACTGCTAATTAGCAGTAGCGAGCTCCAGAGAGTAGCGCTACTAATATCTAAGTAGCAGTAGCGCTCTATGCGGAAGAAGCGCTACTACTATATTTGCCACGGTGTTGCCTCCAGGCTAGATATAGTAGTAGCGACCTTCCGGGGGACGCGCTACTGCTAAAGTACTTAGTAGCAGCGTTTTTCTTAAAAACTCGCTGCTGCTAAGTATCACCGCAACTAATTAAGTTTAGTCCCATACTGCTAAGCGAACAAGGTGTTTACCACCTTAAATATGTTATTTCTCAACCTATCTCGAGCACTTGGTCTTCATTGAACTATATGTGTATGATTTGTAGCTGCAATATGAATCCTCGCCTGTACTTATATAGGTATAATGAGAATTCATGTTGACTATTTAGATTCTACACAAAAAGATCAACGATGACCAATGTATATTTTTGATGTTTTCACATTTCTTAGACTTACAGCGTTTTTTCAGGACAAAGTGTTACTGATTTTGGGATAAACAAAAGAAATAACTGCTTCCATTAGCAGTAGCATTTTTATGTAAAACGAGCTATAGATAAGTTAGCTATAGCGCGTTTTCCTTACGAGCGCTACTGCTAGTTCGACTTAACCACCACCCCCGGCTCAAAATTTCGCTAAGTCCTCCTTTCCCCCTGTTCCCCTACTCCTGTCGCACCGCGCTGCCCGAGCCCGAGCCTCCCCTCACCGCCGCCGCCCGAGCCCGCCCTCAACCTCACCGCCGCCGCCCACCGCCGCTCTCGACCTCACCGCCGCCGCCCGAGCCCGCCCAGGACCGCCGCCTCCCGATCCCGAGCCCGCCCTCGCCGCCCCTACCTCCGTCGCCGAGCACCTCCTCGCCACCGTCTCTCCCCTCTCTGTAAGCCCCCACCCCTCCCCCACCCCCTCTCTCTTTGCTTAGTTAGTAGATGATTTTAGTAGTAGTAGATGTTAATTTAGGGTTCATAGATAATGATTTTTAGTAGTGGTAGATATTAATTAGTAGTAGTGATGGTAAACTAGTTGTATAATTAGCAGTAGTAGATGTTAATTAGTAGTAGATGTAGTAGTAGTAGATGTTAATTAGTAGTAGTAGTTGTACTAGTTTCTTTCTATTTATAGTAAGTTTATATTTAGTAAGAACGAGTTGAATTAATAGAACTAGTTTATTTTTAGTTGAACTAGTTTAGTTTTAGTTGAACTAGTTTAGTAAGTAAATTAATAAACTAGTTGAATTAATAGAACTAATGTATTTTTAGTAAGAAAATTAAAATAACTAGTTGAACTACTTTATTTTTTAGAAAGAACTAGTTTTTTTCTATTTATAGTAAGTTTATATTTAGTAAGAACTAGTTGAATTAATAGAACTAGTTGAACATGTCATATTTGTTGTTATTTTTTAGTTTAAGCAATTATTCGGGATGTACTAGTTGAATTAATAGGGTTTTTGCTTTTGTAGAAATCAAGGAGCCCCTCCATCATCCCCGCCGTCGTCCCCGTCACCGACCCCCTCCGACCTCGAGGTGAGACCAGGCAAATCTCCATGTCAATATGAGTCCTTTATGAGTTTCAGGCGCTTGTTTTTGCCGAAGTGCCCGGTCATGTTTTGGTTACACCTCCGAGTGGCCTATGTTTGGCCGGAGTGTTGATTAATTTCCATTCCAGCAAATTTCAGGCGCTCGATATGTCCTTTTTTAGCAAAGGTCATGCCGGATTTTTCCGTGAATTCTGGCATGACTTGTGCTAGAATATGTAGGAAATATCGAGTGGCCTGGATTTTCTCGAAAAATAATGATCTAATTTAGGTTTTTAGTACATATATTTAATTGTACAAGTTTAATCTTTGAATTATGAACGTAGGAAATGTCGTACTCGGATGAGGACAGTATCCCGAGGGAGTGCAGCTGGTGCCACGACGATCAAGGTATGTGCGACAGGTTCGTTGAGCTGGATGAAGATCGGCGCTTTAGCATTAAGCTCGAGGAGACCTTCGATGTTGAAACGGTACGCAACAACAACAAGTGTTTTTTTATAATTAAGCATGAGTTCAACTATTCCAACGTCTAATTTTCATCTTTTACAATTCGACTAGCTTATCCCATGCCATGCAAGACGCTATGTCTTGGAGAGGATGGGTTTTGAAGACCATGAAAATTTTGAAACAAAGAAAATACACCTAAGGACCCATCATGATATCGATTTTGAAGTAAATCTGTACAATTCTCAGAGCGTAATCCATTTTGGTTGCCAAAATTGGGAAGCACTTTGCAAAATGTATGGTTTTTATGAGGGTATGATTGTCACCATGGATCTTGGTAATCCTGACATCGAGCAAGACAATATGGACATTTGGGTCCTTGTTGATACGCTTCCGATTCTACCGCAATGTGAGTTTCTCAAACATAGTTATTAACTAATTTATATTGTTTATTTCAAAATAGTTGACAACTTATTTCCATTGACAGCTTATTTTGAATCTTCAAAGGATGTGCAGAAGATGGTAGACAAAACCCACTACACTGATGGCTCCGAATTAACTTATAAGGAGAAAAGTCATCTGATTGCTTATTGTACTTTTCTTGAGAATTACAATACCTATTATCGAACTCCTCCAAATTATGGTGAATACGTGCCACTAGTGCATGTGTTGAACCACGGTAACTTCTATGGAGATACCCTGGTAAGATTTTTTTACTATTACGACATCCGTGCATCTTTTGCATACTTCTAAAACTAGTACATCATTGCTAACTATGAAGTTATTACTATGTTTTTCAACAGGAAATCCCGATGGATTGTGTGCCTCATCTGATATATCAGAATGGTCGCCTTGCAGTTATGAACCTACAGCTAGGTCAATCTAAGGAGCTCACCTGTGCATATCGGATTTCTAAAACCGGTGAACACATGCTAATCAAAGAATGGAAAAATGTTTGGACATTCGCAAGGAGGTTCTTGGAAGTAACATTAAGCGAAACGCAAGAATTGGAGACAGGATAATCTCCATTCTCCATAATGGAGAGTCAGGGGCTATCTTGTTTTTTGCTATTTTACCATAGAGAATATAGTAGGTCCTAAGAGAATGTAGTAGGTCCTATGAGGTACAATATGTTTATTATGTGATACAATGTGTTAGAGTTGATGACGAGGAGTACTTGTGATTACGACTAGTGACCAATTTGCTATGTGATGTCTCATTGATGAAAATGATGATCTTGAGGAGGTGTTATATGACAATGATGTATTATGATGATAAGTTGTTAATGATATGATGATGATGATGATATTTATTACATCACGGGGTGAAAGAACCGCGGATTAGTTTCAAGTGGATGTCCATCCACTTGAAACTAGTCCACGGTTCTTTCACCCCATGATGTAATAACTCATTATGATTTCAAAACAATTTCTAAATTCCTGTTGTATGAAAACTTGTGTAAAGGTGTACGAATACAACATGAAATAAAAAAGAAACAAAATACGAAATAATAGTAGCAGCGCGGGCAGGGAGAAGCGCTACTACTAATTACCAGTAGCGCACCTCCAGGAACACGCTACTACTAAGCCGATTTAGCAGTAGCGCATGCGGAGGCATGCTACTGCTATAAGTTAGCTGTAGCGCCTTATCAGTAGCGCATCGACCCGCGCTACTGATAGGCCTAAAACCCGCGCCGCTGCTAGGCTTTTCCCTAGTAGTGACACATGAGTAGGTGGTTCTTTCTCAGAAAATGAATGGTGCAAGTGTAGGAACGTATTGATGGCTCTCTCACAAATGGAGAAGGGGGTGGAGGGGTATATATAGCCTCCACACAAAATCCAACTGTTACACACATTTGACTCATCTCGGTGGGACCGAATGGTTAAACTCGGTAGCACCGATCATTTCAAAAATGTGAACGTTAGGAATCTCGATGGGACTGACTGGAACAACTCGGTGAGACCGATGTGCTAGGGCTTAGGGCAAACATTATCTCGGTGGCGCCGATTGCATCAACTCGGTGGGACCGAAGTGAAGCAATAAGCAACTGAGAATCTGTTAAGCCAGCTCGGTGAGACCGATTGCATAAGCTCAGTGAGACCGAAATAAATGCAACAAGTCACAGAGCGTTGGCAAGGCCATCTCGGTGGGACCGAGATCCGTATCGGTGAGACCGAACTGTTAGGGGTTTTGATAGTGGCTATGTCATGTGAACTCGGTGGCTCCAGATAGATAGAATCAGTGGGGTCGAGTTGGAGTTTTGGGTTTGGCCATATTTGGATGGAGAAAGTGGCTGAGGGTTTTGGAGCAATATCACTAAGCACTTGAGCAAGTAATCCATTAAGCAACACCTCATCCCCTTTTAATAGTATTGGCTTTCCTATGGACTCAATGTGATCTTGGATCACTAAAATAAGGATGAAGAGTCTTAAGATTTTGCCAATCTTTGTCCTTAGCACTTTGAAGGGGTTCCACATCCTCTTGTCTTTGCCACGCCATTGTTGAACTTGTCTGAAATACACTAGATAGAACTATTAGTCCAACAAGAAATATGTTGACGTTAATTACCAAAATCACCCAGGGAGCACTTGTGCCTTCAATCTCACCCTTTTGGTAATTGATGACAACATGCATCAAAGAGTTAAATAAATGATATGAAAAGTAGTAAGCAAAGCTTTGGAGGAACATGTAACATGCATAAGCTCCCCATACATGTATGCAATCATGCGAAGATAAGGTAGAGGAACATGTGAATCCCTCTTCAAAGTGCTATGACCACCCTAGTAAGTAATCGCTCACTGGTCCCTTTGCAGGCAACCAAAGCGGGTGCAAGCTAGGATCAGAATGGTCGACGCATCGGACCCCCACCGGCCCGACAGTGCTCGGCCGGCTGTGACACATACGGCTCATGCCTTCCCTGCTTCCGCCGTGCATCGACATCCAGCTTTGATCATTTGGGTCCGGGCGCTGCGCCGAGTGGAATGGCAAGATCAGTCGGCGCACCCCATCTTGTGCCTGCGAATCTATGCATCGATCGAATGGCGGAAATGCCCGCCAAGATCCTCGCAAATACTAAGAGCATCTCCAACGGGCCAATCCAAACGGACGGGGCTTTTGTCCATTTTTTGTCTGTTTGGGTCGGCCCGGCGGACACAAACGTCTGACGCTGTGTTTGTGTCGGCACGAGCACCCAACGCTGGTCCGACCCATTTTGTCGGCGTGCCAAAAAAGATTTGCAAGCATTTTAAAAATAAATACAAGCATTTAATTAAACATAAAATCCGGCCACGAAGGCCGCGGCGAAAGTCCATATTACATTAATTAACATAAAAACACTAAAAACTAGATGATGCGCTGCCCTAGGCGTCCTCGACGACGGCGGTGTCTGCGTCGGGGCCGGTGAGGTCGATCAGCGTCGGTGCAGGGCTAGCCCAGGGGAACGCCATGTTCCAGAGGGCGGCGATGTCAGGCTGCGCCGCCGCTACCTGGGCCTAGCGTGCCTCCTCTTCGACCTCGCGCTCAAGCATGTGTAGGCGCTCGCCCCCCCGGGCGCTCCTTGGCCAGCCGAACGCGACGCCAGTGGTCGAGGTTGGCCACCTCCTGCTTCTTCGTCGCCCCGAGCCAGATCGGCGGAGTGCTGACCCACTCGCGCACTACTCCGATCCAGGAGTAGCGCTCAAGGTAGGCCGGCTCCTCCAGCTCGTCTCTGGGCGGGGACGACGGGGTCACCGGCGGCACGATGCGGTCGCCCGGCGCGGAGAGGGCCATGGCCTCCGTCATGGCATCCTGGAAAGCCGCCTCGTCCGCCTCCCTCCACCGCTCCTCCTCCTCGCTCTCCTTAATGGCCGCCTGGTAGGCGGCCTCGGCTTCCTGGTCCTCGTCGCGGACGACGAGCGAGGGCGGCGGCAGACTGCGGTCGACGCCATGGACGCCGCGTTGCCTCGCCTCCTCGTGCTCGAAGGCGAACCATCGAGCCCAGTTGGGCGAGTCGACGGCGTAGTGCGGTTCGGCTAGCTGCTCCGGCGTCAGCAACGCCCGCCGGTGCCACACCTTCTCCGCATGGGCCCTCGCCGTCCGCGGCGCCGTCGGCACTGTGATCCTCTCCGGATCCAAATGCCGATCATGCGGTAGTGTCGCGTCGGGGGACGGCAAAGGCACGCCGTGGTGCCAGTGCCACTTGGCCTGGTGCAATGGCACATTGATGCGCTGCCTCTATAGGGGAGCGCGCGGCGTTGCGGGGAGGGCGGGGAGGGAGGGGGAATGGCGGGCGGGGGCCTTGCCCTTGCGGCTGCTGCCGATGCCCGAGAAGAAGCCCATGGTGGCGGTGGCTAGGGTTGTCGCCGGCGTGGGGGTAGGGGTGGTTAGATGGGGACGGGGGGCGAGTGGCAGTGGATGAGGACGGCCCCGCAGCACGCCCGGCTTAAAAAAGGATGACTGCCATCGCTGACGCGCGGGCCCAAGGTGGGTGGTCATCATAAATAATGTTGACCGTCGTAGTTGGACGACCGACAAGTGGGGACGCGACGAACGGGGAGGAGACGCGCGGCGCGTCCGCTTCGCGTCCGCGCCGATGCATTACAGGCATAATTTTAGGCCGAAAATGGGTCGGCGCGGACGCCGGGCGGACACGATTTGAGTTTGTGTCGGCGCGTTGGGTCGCCACTTTTGTCTGCGCCGACCCAAACGGACGCGGGCAGACGAAATGGGTCGCCCCATTGGAGTTGCTCCAAGGCAGTAGGCAATGATTTAACTGTGGAGTTGCTGTGGCTAGTTGTGGACCAGGACTTCAGCAAACCATGGCCATTTTTTTCTGGTAACACGGAGCTTTTTTTTGCCCTTATAACTAAACATGGATATTCTTCGGGCCGGGCTTAGGTCGGGCCAGGCTTTGCAAAGCCGGACCTCGGGCTTATCTTTCGGCTTTCAGGGCGGGCTTCGAGACTTCGTAAGCCTCGCAACGATCAGCGCAACTTGGCGCGCTCTCAGCCATTCACGACGTGTCGCGCTTTGGGCGCTTCCTTTGAATTTTATTTTTTTATTTTTCCGCACGCGTTTTCGGCTTTTGAAACGTTTTTTTCGATGTTTTGGTTTTTCACCGGTCTTCTTTAGCTTTCGACAAATAAAAAAATTGCGCGAAAAAACGCCTTTTTTTTCTTTCGCGAGAGTCACGGTTTTGCTTCCGCGAGAGGCACGGCTGTGCTTTCGCCAGAGTCATGGCCGTGCCTCTCAGAAATGAAAAAAAAACACATTTTATATTTTTTCCTTTCACGAGAGTCACGGTTTTGCTTCCGCGAGAGGCACGGGTGTGCTTTCGCGAGAGTCATGGTCGTGCCTCTCGAAAACGAAAAAACACGTTTTCTGTTTTTTTCCTTTCGCGAGAGTCATGGTTTTGCTTCCCCGAGAGGCACGGTTGTGCCTTCGCGAGAGTCACGGCCGTGCCTCTTGGAAATGAAAAAAATACGTATTTTGTTTTTTTTGTTTCATGAGATTCACGGTTTTGCTTCCGTGAGAGGCACGGTTGTGCTTTCACGAGAGTCACGGCCGTGTCTGCTCGGAAACGGATAAAAACGCGTTTTCTCTTTTTTTTCTTCCGCGAGAGTCACAGTTTTTCTTCCGCGAGAGGCACAGTTGTGATTTCGCGAGAGTCATGGGCGTGCCTCTTTTAGAAAGGAAAAACACTCGTGCTCCCGGTTCAGTTTTTTGTCCGGTTTTTGCATGGAAAAAAGTTTGTCAAAACCTATCAACATGGGATCTAGTTTGAAGATCTCAACGCGAGGAATCCAACGATGAAAGCGGTTCGAGATTTGGATGCACGGTTTGAGAGATAAAACGTTTTGAATAAACGGGTCTAGAAAAAAGGAAAACTCCCACGTTGCGACAAGTGGTGCGCAACATGTGCGCCACTTGTCGCAACCAAGGGAGTTGGAGTGATCTTGGCAACGAGTACTCCTCAACTAGTGATTTCGACATTCTCCGGGCCGGGCTTAGGTCGGGCCAGGCTTTACAAAGCCAGACCCCGGGCTTATTTTTCGGCTTTTGGGGCAGGCTTCGGGTAGAAAAGCGGAGCCTGAGACTATCCTGAATGTTGGCCTTTTGGGCCGGACTGTCCATGTCTTGGTCCTTTTTTTAACGAAAAGCGCCCCCCTAAATTTTTTTATTAAAGGAGGCAAAATGGAAGAGCACATTTGTTCAATAGCGCTCAAGCTGAGCTAGAGTAGCTGAGCCAGAAATAACATAGTTCAAAAGATAGTTTAAGCTAGGGAGTGGCACGAGCGCTAAATTTAGACAGGGAACAAGGCGGAGTAGAAGACTATCCCTAGCAACACAGTCTCACTAGTGAGAGTGAATCCTCAGGCAGAGCCCTAGACCGTCCCGCCCTGTAGCGAACTTATTTCCCCTGTTATTTATATTGTTTTAAAATTATATTCCATATTATGATGCAATTCTAATGCCTTTTGTCTCTCAAAATGCAAGATACATCAAAAGAAGAGGGGTTACCGACGACTGGAATTCTGACATGGAAAATCTACTACAAAGATAACAATTTTCTGAAGCTCAGAATGATGTGAAAATTTATGGAGATTTATTTTCGAATATATAATAATACTAGCAAGAAAAACACCTGAGAGGAGCCTCGATGGGCCCACAAGCCGAGGGGCGCGTCACCCAGACTTTGGGGCCCACAGAGGTCAACTGTTGCTCATCTTCTCCTATATGAAGGCATTTTCCCTAGAAAAATAAATTAAAATAAGACTTTCGAGAAAACCTCCCTCCGAGAGATATAGGTCGTCGCCTCCATTTCGAGGCGGAACCTGAGAAGGAGCACTTTTGCTCTTCGACGGGGCGATTCGCCTGGGAAACTTCCCTCTGGGAGGGATAAATCAAAGCCATCATCATCACCAACGCTCCTCTCATCATGGGAGGACTCATCTTCATCAATATCTTCACCAGCACCATCTCATCTCAAAACCCTAGTTCATCTCTTTGCTCAACTTTTATATCCAACCTCAGATTGGTACCTCAGGGTGCTAGTAGTGTTAATTACATCTTGTAGTTCATGTTAGTTGGTTTACTTGGTGGAAGATTCATACATTTAGATTGTTAAACACATATTTATATCCTCTGACCATAAGAACAATTATGCTTTGTGAATAGTTCTATTTGTTCTTGGGGACATGTTAGAAGTCTTTAAAAGGATCGAGAAGATGGGTCTAGAGGGGGGGGGGTGATTAGACCCTTAACAAGCAAAAGTGGAAGTTTTTAATTTATTCGAGAACACACCAAACAAAATAATTTCAAGATCCACAAGAATACCAAGACTGGAATGGCATGTAATAGCTTAGTACTACAAATATGTAGTTTATTCAGATATAGACTGTCCCCAAAGATTTAAAGATTTGCTATAAGTTCCAAGGATTTTTATCACCTTAAGCACAAACTCTCTGTCCCCCTGAATCTGACATTGGATAGTGGGAGATGGTAGGGTGAAATAAATCAATTAAAACATAGCAAAAAAGAATCAATTAAACTACATGTCTTTCCCCTCTTAAAGACATGTGACTTCTCTCCTCTTGTTAATATGCATCTTAGGAAGAGCTTAGATGTGCTCTCTCTCTTCTGATAAGTTTAATTTGATAAGCTTTGATGTGCTCTCTCTCTCCCCTTTTGACATCAGATTCCAAGAAGGGTAGCTTCCGGATCATGAGTCAGGTAGATGTGGTCCTTGAGAGACACTACAAAGCAGCATGTAGCATAAGATGCTAATAGAGGAAAAGAATCATTGAGTGGAGCTGAAGAAAATATGTAGTTTAAAATGGCAAAATGTTTTCTCAGCAGTGAAATCGGTGACACCGACCTGTTCCATCGGTGACTCCGAGATTGTCGGTGTTCTGGGAACGGGGGTCCCTAGACTTGCCTGCCTGCGGCCTGCGGCGTGGCTCAGAAGGGGGCCCAGGACGGCCCATCTTCATCAACACAGACCCAAGACCCTCGCGAGGGTCCAAGCCTCGCGGGGCGGACGACACGGAGCTTCCTCAGGCACGGCCTCATCAGGCTGGCTCGCGAGGAGGCGGAGAGATCAAGGCGGGGTACCTCACGAGGTGCCCGTGACGCAAGCCATGACGACCAAGGGTGCCAGGCGGGCGCCAGCCGCGCAGTGTCCTCCTTTCCTCTTTGGTGCAAAGGGAGCAAGCGCAGGCGAGAGCAATAAGCAAAGGCACCCATTTCGGTGCAACGAGACCAAGACCAGTCCAACGGCAGGGAGGAAGTCATTGTGGAGCCCAAGCCAGCGTCACCACCAGAGCCTTTGGCAGGCAACGAGACCAAGCCCAGTCCAACGGCAGGACGCTCTCGCTTCCCGCGTCGCCCAGACGGCTCCTGTCGGCGGGCGTCCTCGCCGTTCCCCGTCACCTGCCGTCAACGCCGCCACCGGCCTCGCGGGGGACGAGCAGCAAGCGTCGTCTCAGCATCCGTCCGTGCGGCAAGACGGCAGCACCGCTACTCCCTCGCTCATCCCAGCTGGTTCTTCGTCCCGCGCGCTCCGTGCACCCATGGAGGCTCGAGCTGTGCTCATCACAGCAAACGATCTCCTGCGCTACCGTTCCGTCGACGACGTCTACGAAGAATGGCTCGACTGCGTCGCCGAGCTCGTCGCGCCGCAGGGGGCTCTCCTGTGCCATCCGTTCCGCTGCACCGTACCCCGCCCCGCACGGGCGACGAAGCTTCGGGGGCTCCCCAGCCGCCTCCTCCTCAAGAAGATGCCATGGCTCCAAGGCGCGTGGCCCCTGGGCGGAACCCGCTCCATCTGGTGCCAGCGCGACAAGAGCAGAGCTACCAAGAAGTCCCTCGCCTGCAAGAAGCTGACCGGGCGCTCCCTGCTCCAGCACGTCGCGACCATGTTCCTGCTCCCGCACGTCAAGACCCCGTGCTGCTCCCAGCTGCAGCGCGTGGCGACATGCAAGACCAAGCTCTCCGTCACCCAAGGCCTTCCGTGGCCACAACAGGCTGCCGTGCCTTCACCATCGAGCTACGCAGCGTCGCGTGGCCCGGCAAGTTCAAGCCAGACCTGCCTCCTCGTTACGACGGCACGGCCGACCCTGCGGAGTTCCTCCAGCTCTACGAGCTGGGCATCGAAGCTGCCAAAGGAGACGAGAAGGTCATGGCGAACTGGTTTCCCATGGCGCTCAAGGACGGGGCCCGCACCTGGCTCCTGAACCTGGCTCCAGGCACGATCTCCTCCTGGGACGAGATGCGCACCCGCTTCATCGCCAACTTCCAAGGTACTCACGACCGGCCACCCGCCATGAGCGACATGCGCCGCATCAAGCAACAACCCGGAGAGACCCTGCAGAAGTACATCTAGCGCTTCAACAATGCACGCCTCAAGATTCCCAAGGTGACCGAGGAGGCCATCATCTCAGCCTTCTCCGATGGCGTGCGTGATGTCAAGATGAAGGAGGAGCTGGCGATGCATGAAGACCTATGCACTTCCTTGGAGTTGTTCAACTTGGAAACCAAGTGCGCCAGGGCTGAAGAAGGGCGTCTCTCCCTCCTCGAGCTGCCTGCCGCAGACCCAGAAGAGAAGAAGTCCAAGGCCAAGGATGTGAAGCGCAAGGGGGCTGCCGTGCTCGTGGCAGAACCAGACACCAAGCAGGGCAGAGATCAGCCCGAATCTTCCAAGGGCAGTCGGTACTGTGTGTATCACGACATCCACACCCACAACACCAACGAATGTCAAGAGCTCCGAGCCGTGCGAGAAGGAAGGATCGACCGTTGCCCCGACCGCGGTGACCGGGGCTACGGTCGAGGAGGAGGAAGGAACATAGGACGCTGGGAAGACCACTGCCCACGCCAAGGGTGGCGCGATCGACCTCGCGAGGATCGCTGGCAAGACCCGCCTCGCGAGGGAGACTGGAGGGATCAGCCTCCTGAGGATCGCCCGCCAGGCAACACAGGCCTCCCTCCGCTGCCGCCGCAGCCAAAGAGAAACGAGGACCGCCATCAGGACGAGGGGGCTGGGGGCTTCCAGGAGCCGCGCGCGATCGCCTGCATCCTGGGCGGGGCTCAAGCCCCAGCCTCTCAACGCATCTTCAAGCAGTTTGCCCGCGAAGTGAATGCAGTCCTCCCCAAGCTCGAAGCCACGCGCCCTTTCAGGTGGTCGACGTGCGCCATCACGTTCAACTCAACAGATCAGCTCAAGTGTGCGGCCATAGCCGGAGTCCTCCCGATTCTTTGTTCCCCAATCATCAGCAACATGGTGGTCGCCAGGACCCTCATCGACGGCGGGGCAGGGCTCAACGTCCTGTCCGTGGAAACATTCAACAATCTCCAAGTGCCCTACAACCAGCTTCAGCCAACCAAGCCTTTCTCCGGAGTCACCGACGGCTCCACGGTCCCGATTGGGCAGGTACGCCTCCCTGTCACCTTCGGGGCACGCGACAACTACCGCACCAAGCTCATCGACTTCGACGTTGCTCACATTCGCCTGCCGTACAACGCCATCTTTGGGTACCCAGCGCTGGCCAAGTTCATGGCCGTAACTCACCACGGCTACAACGTCCTCAAGATGCCAGGAAGTGGCGGAGTCATCACGGTGCCCTGTGAAGAGAAGGACGCGGTGTGTTCCCTGGAACGAGCCTTTCAGGCCGCATCACTGGAAGACCCGGACCGCGGAAGCAAGAGGCTTCCCGAGACCGCCCCCAAGAAGAAGAAGACATCGTCCGGCCCGGCCCCTCAGGAGGCAGGCCCCTCAGGGCCCGCGCCTGCCCAGGGGGAACCTCCTTCAATTGCATAGGAAAGCGCGCCCGGTGCCCTCCTCAGGCAGGGCTCGGGGGCTCTCCCCTGGAGGGCCACCGACCTCGCTAAGGTCACGAGGGAGGCGCTTGGGCACCACATGGAGGCGTGTTTCGAAGCACGTTTCCCTCAAGAAGGAGTAAGGCAAGGAGGGCCAGACCCTCAGGAGTTCGTCAGCAAGGCCATTCAGGAGCTACAGGAGTCAAGAGTCATGAGAGGCGGCCGCCGCCTACCAGCTGTGGCTCCCCATCCAGGCGAGGATGGTGGGCTGCGCATCTGCATCGACATACCAGGGCTCAATTCAGTCACCTCTCTGGAGCGCCTATGGCCCTCGCGAGTGGGGCGCTGCGAAGGTCCACCCCACAGCTACGTTCGCATGCCTTACGGCTTGCCGAACGCGGCTGCCACGTACCAGTGCCTCATGAGGGGCATCATGGAGGCTCAAGAGGCTAGGCATTTCGCAGCCCTGGCGGAGATGGAGATGGTTCGCGACGAGCCACCAGCGCCTCCGGAGCCTCCCGAGGCCCCTGAGCCTAGGGGCTCGTGAGGATCGGCTTCCGCAGCCCACCGAGTCTGCTACGCCAACACTCCTTCGTCCTCAACATCATCAGGTGACATCTTTCAAGTTTCATTTCTAGTTGGGAGCGCCCCCAGGGCTGCATTATTCCCAGGCCGTGTGGGTCCGTCCCTGCGGCATGTATCCCTTTTATTTTATGTTGTTAGCTTACCTTGTTGGGGGCGCCCCTCGGGCTGCATCATCCCCAAGTCGCTCGGGCCTGACCAAGTGATGTCCGCCTTCCCAGCATCTATTTGAATGAATCCACTCCTTCGCGGCTAATGTGTTTGACCTAGTTGCCCGCTCAACTGACGCCAACTGACGGAGCTGCTCCCAAACGCCACGCCGCTTGCGCATGGGTCCGTCCCTGCAATGCCGACAAACCTGAATGGCTGAGCTCTGGCCGCGGCAGCCCCGCATGGCGCCACCTCGTCAAGCCTTCAGTGCCTCATCGCCCCTCGGAAGCAACCAACGGCTGACTGTCAATTGTCATGGCAACCCCTCGTTCTTTCTATGATGGGTCTACAGGATCTCCTAAAGGAGCTGCGTCAGGCGAGGCCCTTGCGGTGTCTCCTTCACTCTCATCCGCGCGAACTGCTTGCACGTTAAGGGGGGGGGGTGCCTGAGCATCGCGACTCAAGGCTCCTACTGGCTCTCCAGCCCTCACCCTCTGGCCTTGTCCATGGCATCGCGACCTGGCATACCAGCGACGGCTGAGACTCGCTCGAGGGCCGGGACCCGAGGACGTAGAGCAGAAAGGGGAGCAAAGGCGAGAGGGGAGGGACACGCGAGGACCTCGCCGAGCAACCTCACGCCTGCCGATGCAAGGACCCGGTGACACACCAGAGAGCGGCCCCTGATTCTCGAGATAAGTCACCACACGGAAGCACCAGCTACTGTGGCACCATCCCCGCACCTAATGCAATCCCGTGTTAGCGATGCCGCTCTCCTTTCTCACCAAACGACGGCTGCTTGAGCGCCAAAGGGGACCTCCTGAGCATCGTGACTCAGGGGCTCTTACCGGACCCCGGGTCGCTCACCTCCTGGCCTTGACCACGGCATCGCGACCTGGCATACCAGCGGCGGCTGAAGCCGCCTTGGGACTTGGACCTGTCGGCGCAGAGCACCAAGCCCTCGTGAGGTTCGAAAGGGAGAACTGAGCTAAGACGGAATGAGCAACTCGCACAATTCTACGACAAGGGTTATATTAACAAAACAGGATCACAGGCACCTTACAAGCCCCCACGGGACACGTCTTTGATTCCTCGCAGGGAACAGATCCTAAAAGGACGCTAACTACACATGCCCCTGCAAAAGACGCCATCATCAACAGTGGGCCGTCAAGCACCGGCGCCAACCCCATCCAGATCAGAGTCGGCGACGGCCTGACGAGCCCGCCCTGCTCCAGGAGCGGCGCTGGCTCGGGGGCTCGTAGCTGTCATCGCTCGTCTCCGGAGTCGCGAAGAGCTCGCCGGAGTCGCTGGAACCTCCGACGCCTCTGCCGCCTGAGGAGCCGCCAAGGGAGCGGTCGGCGGGTCCAGTCCTCGCCGTAGCAGGGTCCCGACCACCTCTGCCGGGGCAGCACTCCAGCCGGCGCCCGTTAGCATCGAAGACCTTGAAGAACATCACCAAAGCACCATCGTACTCCAAGTGGATCGTGAGGGCGCCTCTTGTCCTGCAAACCCGGGCGATTTCGCTCCAGCCTCGAGTCATGAAGACCTCGCCCGGGGCAACGACCGCGACCTCTACCTCGGTCGCGAGGGTGCTGCAGCCGGCGTGCTGCAGCCAAAGCTCCAAGAGTTCTCCCTGCGGGATGATGGAGGCGAAGAAGGTTGGAAGGCGAATCCAAGACCGAGGAGGCATGGCGGCATGGAGCACGAACTCTCGGGAGGAGCCCTCGGTGTGGACCCCAAGGGGGACGACCCACACCTTCATGACCCGGCGGTGACGCCCATGGCGATCGGCATCGACTCCTTCAGAGCCCTCGATGTGGGTGTACAAGGGAAGCGGGAACCCCGGCGGTGGCCGCTCGCACCAGGGCCTCGACACCACCTGATGGGCCCCCTCGTCCCGGCCGCGGAGGGTGAGCCGTTTCTTTGGCGGGAGCGGGTCTAGTTCCTCTCGGGGAGCCTTTCCCTTCTCTACCGTCGAGAACCGGCGGATCGGAGCCATCGCAGCAAGACGGAGCAAGGACCGGGAAGAAGGAGAAGCAAGAAGGGATGGACTAGAAGGGCGCGCACCGTTCTATACTTATGGCCGGCGAAGGCCAACCGCCGACCTCCACGATCGCAGGTAATCATGACCCGCTTTGCATGCAGGGACTTGTCCAATCCATGCAGTTGCCGAGGCGCCGTGGGGAAGTGGAGACGCCCACGTCCAATCAACCGCCACACGGCGCCCAAGGCCACAGGCTGTTAGGGCCCGCGGCGCTTCGCTCTTGCCCTTTCGCCTCCCTGCACGGCCAAGTCCGGGCGCGTCTTGGGCCCGGGGGCTACTGTCGGCGTTCTGGGAATGGGGGTCCCCAGACTTGCCTGCCTGCGGCCTGCGGCGTGGCTCAAAAGGGGGCCCAGCGTGGCCCATCTTCATCAACACAGACCCAAGACCCTCGCGAGGGGCCAAGCCTCGCGGGGCGGATGACACGGAGCTTCCTCAGGCACGGCCTCATCGGGCTGGCTCGCGAGGAGGCGGAGAGATCAAGGCGGGGTACCTCACGAGGTGCCCGTGACGCAAGCCATGACGACCAAGGGTGCCAGGCGGGCGCCAGCCGCGCAGTGTCCTCCTTTCCTCATTGGTGCAAAGGGAGCAAGCGCAGGCGAGAGCATCAAGCAAAGGCACCCATTTCGGTGCAACGAGACCAAGACCAGTCCAACTGCAGGAAGGAAGTCATTGTGGAGCCCAAGCCAGCGTCACCACCAGAGCCTTTGGCAGGCGAGGACCAACTTTAGTCAGGATAAGTGTACCAGATGTTCCCCTTCAAAATGGCCAATTGTTGGTGCCCTTCCCGCTCAATATTTGGGAAGAGGCCCATGGACTTTGCCTATAAATAGGACTAGCCACCCACAGGGTAGAGATGAGAGATCGGAGGAGAGATCGGAGATCGGATCGAAATCAGAGAGAGAATCGAGAAGAGAGAGAGAAGGGTGACTGAACTCCTCCTACCAGTTCATCCCCCCAGCCAAGAATAGACCCTCGCAAGGCTGTTCTTCCTTGTATTGCTCATCATCATCAGCCCAAGAGGCAATCCACCACACCAGACACTGGAGTAGGGTATTACACCACAACGGTGGCCCGAACCAGTATAAACCCTGTGTCTCTTGTGCTGTTCTTTCCATAGCTTAGATCTTAGCAAGGCGGAGGGGTGTAGGTAGGTAGAAGGCGAAATCTCCATGCGCACCCCAGTGTTCGAACCTCAAGGGTTTGCCGGAACCTGGAAATCCGACAGAGATAGCAGATCCACTGAAGATGCTCATCGGTGAGACCGAGATAGTCCATGTCAGTTGTACCGATGAACTATGTACGGGGAAACCTTGTATTTTGGTCTGGCTGACGGGCTTGGGTCGGTGAGGCCGACTTCAATGCAAAGGAAAATTTTGTCAACTCAGCTCACTTGGCAAATGGAATCTCACAAACATTTGCAAGGAATTTTCATAAGTATTTGTAATAAATTAACTAGAGATTGATAAAAACAGAAAACAAAAAGAGATCTAGATGAAGTTTTTTTGTTTTAGAAGGGGGAACACAAGAATAAAAGCGAATTGAAAAGCAATATACAAGGGAACACTAGAGAACTTCATCTAGAGGTGGTCGGTGACATAGTCACTTATGTTAGAGTATATTGACTTAGGAGTCAAGTGAGATCAGTTGACCATAGGTCATACTCATCGTTAAGCTCAAAATGGGGTTACCATTTTTCATTTAAGCATTTTGATGTATTCACATCTTGTTGAGTTGCTTTAACTCATGACTTGGAGCAAAGCTTCTCTAAGATGGAATGCACTACTGCAGGATGCTGCTAACGCAACACTATGATCAGAGACCCTTCAAGAAACTATGTGTGATGCAATAATCTCAAACGGTGGTGTATGAAAACCGTCAAAATGTGTAAAACCTTTGCGATGACGGATGCATCAAACACGGTTCAGATTTTAGTTGCGTGTGCGATGAAGGTAATATGGTTCAGTTCAATTTACTGTTTGCGATGAGGAGGAACAAAAGAAACGGGCAGCCAGATGAAGGCATGTGCGATACACAGCATACGGTTCACTCGGATGAACTGTTTGTGATTAGGCAACACAAAAGAAATGGGCAGCCAGATGAAGGTGTGTGTGCTATACATCATACGGTTCACTCAGATGAACTGTTTGTGATTAGGCAACACAAAAGAAACGGTCAGCCAGGTCAAGATATGTGCGATATACGGCATGCGGTTCCCTCGGATGAACTGTTTGTGTTGACACAAGAGTACAAAAATGGTTCAACTTAACAAGACGTGTGTGTTGTGCGATTGGATTGCATGCGGTTCACTCGGCCCTTGTCGTCAGTGTGTGACCTCTGTGGCAACCGTTCGCTCCCTTGGCGCCTCTTTGTTTATCGTGGCAACCGTCCACCGACTCTTTGCCTTTCCCTTTCGATTTGGAACTGCTGCCGGACACTAGCTCTTCCTCCCTCCTCCATTTGCCTTCACCCTTCCTTTGGCCATTGTTTGATCGTCTTCTCCATGGAGGGAACAAGCCAGAAACGACCCCGTTATTCTTGCCCCGATCTGAATGATGACGCAGTGGAGGAACTCATTGATCGGTGCAACGTCATCACCTCGGCTAGCATGGCAGGTTCGTTCAAGACCATTCTCAACTCAACTAATAACATCATTACAAGGAACCCAAGGGTCCAGGAGTGGTTTGATCTCCCCTATCTTCTTCGGCGTGACCCTGCTGACTGGCGCGGGGACAAGGGAAGCCTCGCCTTCTGTAAGTTGATGTCGCTTGATAATGATACGTATGATGTTAAGATGCCATCGCTTGAGGGCAAGGCTTGGGCAGGCGCAAATGGAGATTGGGTTGTTTATATTGGGTACAACTGCGAGTGGGAACTTGTGAATGTGTACACTCATCACCGGGTTCCACTTTGAAAAATCTCAGACGACTGCTAGAGGTTGAGTACACCGGTATTCTACGTGAGTTCAAATACGATCATGCTGACTATCGTCTACGGAAGATAGCAATTTGTCGAGTTCCCAACCACTCTTGGGGTTATAGGAATGCTTGTGTTGTCGCTATCTTCGACAAGCTTGTTGCCGTCCTTCATGGTTCGACTCAATGGATATTGCTCAAAAATCAGTTTCTATACACGGATGAGTATTGTGATGCAATTCAATACGAGGGTCTTGTGTTTGCTGCCACCACTCGTGGCACTATTTTTGCATGGAATCCTTATGATTTCCGTACGTTTGTCTTCCAGTGTAATTATAATTGTTTCATCCACATGCATGCGGGCTAGCTAGTTTCCCTTTACTAATTAACCTTCTTGTCTTTCCAAGGTCCTGTGAACATTCCACCACCTATACTTGAAAATTTTATTCACGAGCATGAGGACGAGCAGGACCCATATACTCAGTGGCGCCTAGCAACTTATTCCGATGGATCACCTCTTCTTGTCTGTATACAGGGCACTGCTGATGTTACTAAGGAAGCAGGTGTTGTCTCGTATGGTCGCACTCTCCGGACCTATTCCAACATCCGTTGCAGGGTATTCATGATGTATACTAGTGTACTAGTGCCAACACCTTCTCCCTGGTTCACTATTGAAAGTCTTGGAGGAAGCTCGCTCTTCCTTGGACAAAACTATCCAATGATGGTGGAAGGTGATCTAGCTGCTATTGACACAACATTACTACCATTTATGAGAAACAACTGTATCTATACCTCGAACATTAATATGCTTCCCTACTGTCCTAATTTGGGTCCTGACATAGGCCGCTTCAGCCTCGATGATCAGTCATGCGTTGGTCTCGAGATTGACAGTAGCTGGCCCTTCCCAGAGAATCACTTCTAGTTCAAAGCAAGCGTTTCCAACGCCGACGAGTGGTTGAGCTAAAATTCATTTCATCGCTTTGTTATTTGTTTTGTGAGAAAAACTTTACTAGAATGTTCTGTTGGAAATGATCTATAATCCAACGTGTATCCTCGCTGTCGTTGTGGGTTGATAACTTGTTGTATGTAATCAATGGTACATTTGCATATGCGTCCATGAACTCATGCCTGCTAGTGGTGTCCATATGAACAATGCCAGTGATTTTAGTTGCAAAAATTAGATAGTGCTAGTGATTTGTAGCTGCATATTTTGACAAATTGCAGTGTTACAAGGTTGCAAATGGCAATGTTACTAGATAAACAAATGTCAATCTTTCCAGTTTGAGAAATGGCAACATACCCAAAATGACAGATATACAAATCTTACCCAATTGTTTGTACGTGGTTGCACACGGGTCATGCAAAACAACCGTTTGCGTTGAAGGGATGCAGAAATCCTGCTCGACACATTTTCCCTTGGCTTCCTAGGGAAGTTGTTGGTTTGCATACTGGTATTCTAACTAAAATTTTTGCGATGAGTGTTTTATATTTAAAAACCATTGACTTTTTTCAAAAGAAAATCATTTGATAAGTCTGTACACTAAGAGAGAAAAACGCAAGTTCATTCAAACCATATCTTTCATTCAGTCACACTGCGAATTTATATTCATATGATCGAGAATTCGATATACAATATTAAACCCCAAAAAACTACTTCTGGTGGCTGCGGAGGCAGCATGCCGCGCCGTCGTTGTCGTTCTCGTTCTCCTGGATGCTGTTGTTGAAGTCTTCAAGGCAGCACAAAATGTTCTTCACATGTAAATCAAACATCATGTCGTCGCGCGATCGATGGGCGGGGCGCGGGAGGACGGCAACTGGCGCCGCTGAGAGGTAGCGGCCGACGGCAGGGTCCCATGCCGCTGAGAGGGGCGCGAGCATGGGCACAAGCGCAACGGGTGCAGCCAAAGACACAGGGACCGGCACCGCGGCGGGTGGAGGGGCGCGCACGGGTGCGGCGGGTGCAGCCAAATGCACGGGGGCCAGCGCCACGGTGGGTGGAGGGGCGCGCACGGGCACGGGCACGGGCGCTGGCACTGGCATGTACACGAGCTCACGCGGGTCCGCGGAGACCTCGCTGATGCCCGCGGCTTCCAGCTCTACGACAGTGCTCGGCGACCAGCCCGTCAATGCTACGGGGATGGTCGCTGGCGCGGGCGCGGGGATGGGAGAGGAATGGTAGGTCTGCGGTGGAGGTCTGCGGAGGGGAGGGGAATGGGAGGTGAACAGTAAGGCTACCCGTATTAAACAGCGGCTCGGGAGCCATTAATGGAGAGGAAGGCGGGCGGCCATGGAAGTCAAAGGGCTCACTTCCCAGTGAGCCTGCGTAGCGTACAGCTCGCACGCTTTCCGATGAGCTTGTGCATTAGAGGACAGCTTGCATGCCTCTTGGTCAGCCTGCGCACCGGACTACACTCGCACACCTCCTGTTCAGTCAAGGTCAAGCAGCTGTCCGCACGGCACCTCCTACAGCCACTAAAATCAAGACACGTGGCATCACGTGAATGGTTAACAGAACGCACACGGTTTGAATTATACAAACATTTGAGATATTAACATGGTAGCTATTTTTTCAAAATGCCTTTGTTGACTGTCATTATTCGAGTGTGCCTTCTCTCAAAATGTACACGAAAAATACCACATCATGTCGGGTGCCATTCCATGATTGTATGCCAAGTTTCATGAATTTCAGACGAGTTTTGGATTTACTATAATTTAAAAACCAGGCATCTCAATGTTTTGCCGGCAATCAATGGTGCCCTAGTGTTTGAAATTCATTCCCATTTCTCGCATGGGACCTAAGCATACACCCAAGGACACAGATTGGATTTTCAACCAATTTATATGCACTGGAGCATGTGCATGTAGTTCAAATTTGAATTATGCACAAAAATGCATTGAAAACTCAGTTAATGCATAAAAATGTCCAAGCAAACCCTGAAAAATCACAAAAATTGACACAACACTCCTGTTGTTCTATGTTGACACGAGAATTTTTTTGGAAGCAATAAGAGGTAGTGGATATCGTTTTGTCCCCAAAGGTGAGACGTTCCCTACCGAAACCATGATGCTTGTTGTGAGAAGCTCTGGTTTGTGAGAAGCATATACCCAAACCTGCCCCAAACGGGACAATTTTTTTACCACGACATGTTGATTCCGCTCCATGAAAGCATGCCAAGTTTCATGAATTTTAGACGAGTTTTGGATTTACTAGAATTTAAAAACAAGGCATCTCAATGTTTTGCCGGCAATCAACAGTGCCCTGGTGTTTGAAATTCATTCCTATTTCTTCCATGGGACCTGAGCATGCACCCATGTCCAAACGAACCCCGGAAAATCACAAAAAATGACACAACACTCCTTTTGTTCTTTGTTGACACTAGAAATTTTTTGAAAGGTAGAAGAGGCAATGGATATCGTTTCATCCCCAAAGGTGGGACGTTCCCTATCGAAACCATCATGCTTGTTGTGAGAAGCTCTGGCTTGTGAGAAGCTTATACCCGAACCTGCCCCAAATGGGACAATTTTTTTACCACGGCATGTTGATGTCGCTCCATGATAGCATGCCAAGTTTCATGAATTTCATACGAGTTTTGGATTTACTAGAATTTAAAAACCAGGCATCTCAACATTTTGCCGGTAATCAACAGTGCCCTGGTGTTTGAATTTCATTCCCATCTCTTGCATGGGACCTAGAAATTCACCCAAGAACACACATATGGTTTTTCAACCAACTTTAGTGCATTGGAGCATGTGCTTGTAGTTCAAATTTGAATTATGCACATAAAATGCCTAGAAAACTCAGTTAATGTATAAAAAAGGCCAAACGAACCCCGAAAAATTCCAAGATTGAACACAACACTCCTGTTGTTCTATGTTGACACTAGAATTTTTTTGAAAGCAATAAGAGGCAACGAATATTGTCCCGTCACCAATGGTGGTACATTCCCTATCGAAACCATCATGCTTGTTGTGAGAAGCTCTAGTTTGTGAGAAGCTTATACCCGAACCTGCTCAAAATGGGACAAAATTTCCACCACGGCATGTTGATGCCGCTCCATGATTGCATTCCAAGTTTCATGAATTTCAGACGAGTTTTGGATTGACTAGAATTTAAAAACCAGACATCTCAACGTTTTGCCGCCAATTAACAGTGCCATAGTGTTTGAATTTCATTCCCATCTCTTGCATGGGACCTAGAAATTCACCCAAGGACACACATGTGATTTTTCAACCAACTTTAGTGCATTGGAGCATGTGCTTGTAGTTCAAATTTGAATTATGCGCATAAAATGCATATAAAACCCAGTTAATGTATAAAAAAGGCCAAACGAACCACGAAAAATTCCAAGATTGAACACAACACTCCTATTGTTCTATGTTGACACTGATTTTTTTGAAAGCAATAAGAGGCAACGGATATCGTACCGTCCCCAAAGGTGGTACATTCCCTATCGAAACAATCTTGCTTGTTGTGAGAAGCTCTAGTTTGTGAGAAGCTTATACCCAAACCTACCACAAATGGGACCAAATTTTTACCACGACATGTTGATGCCGCTCCATGGTAGCATGCCAAGTTTCATGAATTTCAGACGAGTTTTGGATTTACTAGAATTTGAAAACCAGGTATCTCAATGTTTTGCAGGCAATCAACAGTGCCCTTGTGTTTGAAATTCATTCCCATCTCTTGCATGGGACCTAGAAATTCACCCAAGGACACACATGTGATTTTTCAACCAACTTTAGTGCATTGGAGCATGTGCTTGTAGTTCAAATTTGAATTATGCACATAAAATGCCTAGAGAACCCAGTTAATGTATAAAAAAGGCCAAACGAATCCTGAAAAATCCATTCCCATTTCTTCCATGGGACCTAAGCATGCACTGAAGGACACACATTTGATTTTTCAACCAATTTGTATGCACCGGAGCATGTGCATGTAGTTTAATTTTGAATTGTGCACCTGAAATGGCTAGAAAACCAGTTTAATGTATGAAATGTCCAAACGAACCCTGAATAATTCCAATTCTTTTACGACACACATATAGTTGCATGTTCACTGCAGATAAGAGGTCTAGCAATTCAAACAACATCCATTGCCGCTGTGACCCCATTTTGTAATTCAAATCAAGTAGATCCCACACAGTTTATTCTCACCAACCGTGTGAGATGTAGTATAAAATATCTTGGAGCACCGTCGGTGTATAGTATGCCTATGGCTTACATGAGAAGGTGCGTCGGCTACAGTCCACAGCCGGCGTGTCAAGCACACTAGCTCACACCCCCAAAACTCCCGCCTCTGCATCCCTCACAATCTCGAAAATATCTACCGCCTGGAAGGTTTTAATGTTTGATAGCACACAAGTACTATGTGCGGACCGTATGCGATGTTTGTTACTCCCGCTCTGCTTCAGCCCCTTGATTCAGATTTTTAGTAGCCCGACATTTTACTCCCGCCTCTGCATCCCTCACAATCTCAAAAATATCTGCTCACCCTTGATCAAAATTTTCAGTAGCCCCGTGATGACCCACAAGTATAGGGGATCTATCATAGTCCTTTCGATAAGTAAGGGTGTCGAACCCAACGAGGAGCAGAAGGAAATGATAAGCGGTTTTCAGCAAGGTGTTCTCTGCAAGTACTAAAATAAATGGTAACAGATAGTTTTGTGATGGGATAAATTGTAACGAGCAACAAGTGACAAAAGCAAATGAAGTGCAGCAAGGTGGCCCAATCCTTTTGTAGCAAAGGACAAGCCGGAACAAACTC
The DNA here is from genome assembly GCF_018294505.1 of Triticum aestivum. NCBI lineage: Eukaryota > Viridiplantae > Streptophyta > Magnoliopsida > Poales > Poaceae > Triticum > Triticum aestivum. The sequence continues at coordinate 609,207,356 of NC_057800.1, forward strand.
TTATAATAGGAAAAACGCTCCCGAGGACACATGGGAAAATCGTCCAGCTAGTTTTCATCACGTTCATATGATTCACGTTCGATACTTTGATAATTTGATATGTGGGTGGACCGATGCTTGGGTTCTGTTCTTACTTGAACAAGCACCCCACTTATGATTAACCTCTATTGCAAGCATCCGCAACTACAACAAAAGTATTAAGGTAAACCTAACCATAGCATGAAACATGTGGATCCAAATCAGCCCCTTACGAAGCAACGCATAAACTAGGGTTTAAGCTTCTATCACTCTAGCAACCCATCATCTACTTATTACTTCCCAATGCCTTCCTCTAGGCCCAAATAATGGTGAAGTGTTATGTAGTCGACGTTCACATAACACCACTAGAGGCTAGACAACATACAACTTATCAAAATATCAAACGAATACCAAATTCACATGACTACTAATAGCAAGACTTCTCCCTTGTCCTCAGGAACAAACGTAATTACTCACAAAGCATATTCATGTTCATAATCAGAGGGGTAATAATATGCATATAGGATCTGAACATATGATCTTCCACCAAATAAACCAACTAGCATCAACTACAAGGAGTAATCAACACTACTAGCAACCTACTAGCACCAATCCCGGACTTTGAGACAAGAATTGGATACAAGAGATGAACTAGGGTTTGGAGATGAGATGGTGCTGGTGAAGATGTTGATGAAGATTGCCGTCTCCCGATGAGAGGGGTGTTGGTAATGACGATGGTGATGATTTCCCCCTTCCGGAGGGAAGTATCCCCGGCAGAACAGCTCTGCCGGAGCTCTAGATTGGATCCGCCAAGGTTCCGCCTCGTGGCGGCGGAGTCTCGTCCCAAAAAGTTCCTTCTTAATTTTTTTCTCATCGAAAGACTTCATATAGTAGAAGATGGATGTTGGAGAGCCACCAGGGGGCCCACGAGGTAGGGGGTGCGCCCTAGGGGGGGGGCGCACCCCCACCCTCGTGAGCAGGGTGTGGGCCCCCTGGCCTTCATCTTTGGCGAGGATTTTTGTTTATTTATTTTAAGATGTTCCGTGGAGTTTCAGGACTTTTGGAGTTGTGCAGAATAGGTCTCTAATATTTACTCCTTTTCCAGCCCAGAATTCCAGCTGCCGACATTCTCCCTGCTTATGTAAACCTTGTAAAATAAGAGAGAATAGCCATAAGTATTGTGACATAAAGTGAAATAACATCCCATAGTGCAATAAATATCGATATAAAAGCATGATGCAAAATGGACGTATCAACTCCCCCAAGCTTAGACCTCGCTTGTCCTCAAGAGAAAAGCCGATAACAATAAATATGTCCTCATGTTTGGAGGTAGAGGCGTCGATAAAAATAAAATACGGACATGAAGGCATCATGATTATTCTCATAACAGCAACATATATAGATTTTGTCATATGATTACTTATGTTCAAGTAATGATCTATTCACAATGCAAAAGTACAAATCATAAACCTTATTGGGCTCAAACAAACTATAATCTCAGTCATTGCAGCAATTGCAATTTATCATAACATCGGAAAGAGTCTATGTCAGAGCTAAAAAGCAAGTCCACATACTCAATTATCATTTAGTCCTCCATAATTGCTAACACTCACACAATACTTGTCGTTATGGAGTTTTAATCGGACACAGAGAAAGATAGGGGCTTATAGTTTTGCCCCACAACCTTTTACCTCAAGGGTAATGTCAACAATAATGGTTAATGCTCCCCTACATCCAATTAGATATATATATATATATATATATATATATATATATATATATATATATATATATATATATATATATATATATATATATATATATCATGTTCTTTCCAACATGTTGAGCTTGCCAAAGGATAAAATGAAAAAGAAAAGGTGAAGATCACCATGACTCTTGCATAAGGTAGAAGATAATAATAAAGGATAGGCCCTTCGCAGAAGGAAGCAGAGGTTGCCATGCGCTTTTATGGTTGGATGCACAAAATCTCAATGCGAAAGAACGTCACTTTATATTGCCCCTTGTGATATGAACCTTTATTATGTAGTCCGTCGATTTTATTACTTCCACATCACAAGATCGTATAAAGCTTATTTCTCCCACACCAATCAATCATACATATTTAGAGCAATTTTTATTGCTTTGCACCGATGACAACTTACTTGAAGGATCTTACTCAATCCATAGGTAGGTATGGTGAACTGTCATGGCAAAACTGGTTTAAGGGTGTTTGGAAGCACAAGTAGTATTTCTACTTGGTGCCGAGAATTTGGCTAGCATGAGGGGGAAAGGCAAGCTCAACAAGTTAGAGGATCCATGACAACATACTTTATCTCGGATATAAGAAAGACATAACTCATTACGTTGTCTTCCTTGTCCAACATCAACTCTTTAGCATGTCATATTTTAATGAGTGCTCTCAATCATAAAAGATGTCAATGATAATATATCTATATGTGAAACCTCTCTTTCCTTATTACTTCCTATTAATTGCAACAATGACCAAAGCTATGTCTGTCAACTCCCAACAACTTTTAGTCATCATACTCTTTCTATGTGAAGTTATTAATATCAATAAGATCAATATGAACTCTTTGTTTCTTTTTATTCCTTTTCTCTTTTCTTTTATTCACCCAAGATCATGGCAAAGCAATCAAGCCCTTGACTCAACACTAATCTTTATTATATATAGCTCACGGACTCGATTACAAAGAGGGGTAATAAAGCAAAACTCAAAACTAGATCATGCCATAAACTTTATTCTACTAGATCAAGATACTACTAATAGGATCGAACTAAGAAAAATGGTAAAGATAGGAGTTGTGATTGTGATACGATACCGGGGCACCTCCCCCAAGCTTGGCAGTTGCCAAGGGGAGTGCCCATACCCATGTGATTATATCTCCTTGGTTGGTGAAGAAGGTGGTGGTGATGTTGCCTTAGTTGATGGCTTAGGCTTCTCCCTTAATTTACGCTTGAGGACGGCATTTTGATCCCTCAGATCATCAATCTCCCACTCCAGGGTTAATATCTTTTTGCTTAGGTCCTGCTTATTTTCCTGCAAGAGACGAAAAGGGATAAACTCGAACTTGGGTTTGTTTACCCTATCAGGGAGACTTGACTTTTTGAACTCCACGTGCATGTCCCCAGGTTGAGGTAATGGTGCTTCATCTTCATCTGAGCTCGTCTGCTCCTTCCCCTTGGGTTCATAGTCCTCTTCTTCCTCCGTGGTCCATCCATCATGTTCCACATCTCCATAGACCTTTGGATTTGCTAAGTAATCATCCACATAGCTTTCTCCTTCCGAATCCTGGGAAGACATGTTGATTTAATCTGCAATGGGACAACTCGAAACGAAATCAAAGGATATTTGCGTGATACGGGAGTCAAAACCTTCAGGATGTTATATAATGAATTTTTACCGACCAAAATACGTATCGTGCAAGAAAACGGAGTCCGGAGGGCACACGAGGTGCTCACGAGGTAGAGGGGCACGCCCACCATCCTCGTGTCCTTCCTAGACTGCTACTTATTTTTCTATTTTTCTAAATATTCCAAAACGGAGAAATATTGCCTTAAAAATTGTTTTGGAGTCGGTTTACTTACCATACCACATATCTAATCCCTTTCGGAGTCTGAAACGTTCCGGAAAGTGTCCCTTATGTATTCCTCCGGGGTTACGGTTTCAATAACATTGGTTTCAACATTTATGGGATTACCTGAGATATAGTGTTTGATTCTTTGACCGTTTACCACCTTTGGATTTGTGCCCTCGAAGTTGTTGATTTTTATGGCACCGGAACGATAGACCTGTTCGATAACATAGGGGCCTTCCCATTTAGAGAGAAGTTTTCCTGCAAAAAATCTTAAACGAGAGTTGTATAGCAATACATAATTACCTACATTAAACTCACGCTTTTGTATCCTTTTGTCATGCCATCTTTTAACTTTTTCTTTAAACAACTTGGCATTTTCATAAGCTTGGGCTCTCCATTCATCAAGTGAGCTAATATCAAATAACCTCTTCTCACCGGCAAGTTTAAAATCACAGTTAAGCTCTTTAATAGCCCAATATGCCTTATGTTCTAGTTCGAGAGGTAAGTGACATGCTTTTCCATAAACCATTTTATACGGAGACATACCCATAGGATTTTTGTATGCAGTTCTATAAGCCCATAATGCATCATCAAGTTTCTTGGACCAATTCTTTCTAGACCTATTAACAGTCTTTTGCAAAATTAATTTGAGCTCTCTATTGCTCAACTCTACTTGACCACTAGACTGTTGGTGATAAGGAGATGCAATTCTATGATTAACATCATATTTAGCAAGCGTTTTACGGAAAGCACCATGAATAAAGTGTGAACCACCATCAGTCATTAAATATCTAGGGACTCCAAACCTCGGGAAAATAACTTCCTTAAGCATTTTAATAGAAGTGTTATGATCAGCACTACTAGTTGGAGTAGCTTCTACCCACTTAGTGACGTAATCAACAACAACTAGAATATGTGTGTATCCATTAGAGGCAGGAAAAGGTCCCATATAATCAAAGGCCCAAACATCAAATGGTTCAATAACAAGTGAATAATTCATAGGCATTTTTTGACGTCTACTAATATTACCAATTCTTTGACATTCATCACAAGACAAGACAAACTTACGGGCATCCTTCAAGAGAGTAGGCCAATGAAAACCAGATTGCAATACCTTATGTGCAGTTCTATCTCCAGCGTGGTGTCCTCCATAAGACTCAGAATGACACTTGCGTAGGATCTGTTCCTGTTCATGCTCAGGTACACAACGTATAATAACACCATCTACTCCTTCTTTATAAAGATGTGGGTCATCCCAAAAGTAATGTCTCAAGTCATAGAAGAACTTTTCTTTTGTTGGTATGTGAAGCTAGGTGGTATAAATTTAGCAACAATATAATTAGCATAATCAGCATACCATGGAGTACTACGAGAAGTACTTATAACATTTAATTGTTTATCAGGAAAGCTATCATTAATAGGTAGTGGGTCATCAAGAATATTCTCTAACCTAGACAAGTTGTCTACAACGGGGTTCTTAGCTCCCTTTCTATCAACAATATGCAAATCAAATTCATGTAGCAAGAGAACCCATCTAATAAGTCTAGGTTTAGCATCTTTCTTTTACATAAGGTATTTAATAGCAGCATGATCAGTTTGAATAGTTACTTTAGAATCAACAATATAAGATCTGAAGTTATCACAAGCAAATACAATTGCTAAAAGCTCTTTTTCAGTAGTAGCATAATTTCTTTGAGCATTGTCTAGAGTCTTACTGGCATAATGAATAACATTTAATTTCTTATCAACTCTTTGCCCTAGAACATCACCTACAGCATAATCACTAGCATCACACATAATTTCAAAGGGTAAATTCCGATCAGGTGGCTGAACAACAGGTGCAGAGACTAATGCTTTCTTAAGTATTTCAAATGCTTCTACACAATCATCATCAAAGACAAATGGTATATATTTTTGCAATAAATTAGTCAGAGGCCGAGAAAATTTTGAGAAGTCCTTAATGAACCACCTATAAAATCCGGCGTGACCAAGGAAACTTCTTATACCTTTGATGTCCTTGGGACATGGCATCTTTTCAATTGCATCAACCTTGGCTTTATCAACTTCAATACCTCTTTCAGAAACTTTGTGCCCCAAGACAATACCTTCATTAACCATAAAGTGGCACTTTTCCCAATTCAAGACAAGATTAGTTTCTTCACATCTCTGCAAAACTCGATCAAGATTGCCCAAGCAATCATCAAAAGAGGAACCATAGACGGAAAAGTCGTCCATGAAAACCTCACAAATCTTTTCACAGAAGTCAGAGAATATAGCCATCATGCATCTTTGAAAGGTAGCAGATGCATTACATAAACCAAAAGGCATACGTCTATAAGCAAAAGTACCAAAAGGGCATGTAAAAGTAGTCTTTGATTGATCTCTAGCCGACACAGGTATTTGAGAGAAACCAGAATATCCATCTAGAAAGCAATAGTGTGTATGTTTGCATAATCTTTCTAGCATTTGATCAATAAAAGGTAAGGGGTAATGATCTTTCTTAGTAGCTTTACTTGATTTACGGAAATCAATTACCATCATGTAACCTATGATAATTCTTTGTGGAATCAATTCATCTTTATCATTAGGAACAACAGTAATACCTCCCTTCTTAGGGACATAATGGACAGGACTTACCCACTCACTATCAGCGACGGGATAGATTATACCTGCCTCCATAAGCTTTAGTATTTCTTTTCTTACCACTTCTTTCATTTTAGGATTCAGACGTTGTTGAGGATCACGAACTGGTTTGGCATCTGCCTCCAAATTTATTTTATATTGACATAGAGTGGGACTAATGCCCTTAAGATCATCAAGAGTATATCCAATAGCAGCACGATGCTTCTTCAGAGTTTTCAATAATCTTTCTTCTTCATGCTCTGAAAGGTTAGCACTAATAATAACAGGATATATCTTCTTTTCATCAAGATAAGCATATTTAAGATTATCAGGCAAATGTTTAAGGTCAAACACGGGATCACCCTTGGGTGGAGGAGGATCCCCTAAAATTTCAACAGGCAAATTGTGATGCAGAATAGGTTCCTGTTTAAAGAATACTTCATCTATTTCCCTTCTTTCATTCATGAACATATCATTTTCATGGTCTAGCAGATAATGTTCTAAAGGATCACTAGGAGGTACGGCAATAGAAGCAAGACCAATAATTTCATCCTTACTAGGTAATTCTTCCTCACGATGTTGTTTACTAAATTTAGAGAAATTATACTCATGAACCATGTCATCCAAGCCAACAGTAACAACATTCTTTGTGCAATCTATGGTAGCATTGGCAATATTTAAGAAGGGTCTACCAAATATAATGGGACAAAAGCTATCTTGTGGGGAACCAAGAACAAGAAAATCAGCATGATATTTAGTTTTCCCACACAAGACTTCAACATCTCTAACAATCCCAATTGGTGAAATAGTATCTCTATTGACAAGTTTAATTGTGACATCAATACCTTCTAACTCAGCAGGTGCAATTTCATTCTTAATTTCTTCATATAAAGTATGCGGTATAACACTAGCACTCGCACCCATATCACATAAGCCATGATAACAATGATCTCCTATTTTAACAGAAATAACAGGCACGCCTACCACTGGTCTATTTTTATCTTTAGCACAAGGTTTAGCAATTCTAGCAGTTTCACCTTTGAACTGAATAACATGTCCATCAATATTATTAGACAAGAGATCTTTAACAATAGCAATATTAGGTTCTACTTTAACTTGCTCAGGAGGTGTATAAGTTCTAATATTGCTTTTACGAACAATAGTTGAAGCTTTAGCATGATCCTTTATTCTAACAGGGAAAGGTGGTTTCTCAATATAAGAAGTAGGAACAATAGGATCATTATAAGTGACCGTCTTTTCTTCAACTTTAATAGGTGCAGCTACTTTTACTTCTATGGGAGGATGCTATTTAAACCACTTCTCCTTAGGGAGATCAACATAAGTAGCAAAATATTCACAGAAAGAAGCTACTATCTCAGAGTTAAGTCCATATTTAGTGCTAAACTTACGGAAAATATCGGTATCCATAAAAGATTTAACACAATCAAACTTAGGTGTCATACCTGACTCCTTACCTTCATCGAGGTCCCAATCTTCAGAGTTGCGTTTAATTCTATCCGATAAATTCCATCTGAATTGAATAGTCTTCATCATAAAAGAGCCAACACAAGAAGTATCGAGAATGGTGCGATTGTTTTCAGAAAGCCGAGCATATAAATTTTGAATAATCATTTCTCTTGAGAGCTCATGATTGGGGCATGAATATAACATTGATTTAAGCCTCCCCCAAGCTTGAGCGATGCTTTCTCCTTTGCGAGGCCAGAAATTATATATATAATTGCGATCACGATGAACAAGATGCATAGGGTAATACTTTCGATGAAATTCCAGCTTCAATCTTTTATAGTCCCATGATCTCATATCATCACATAGCCTATACCATATCAATGCATCTCCCTTCAAATATAAAGGGAAGACCTTCTTCTTAGCAACATCATCGGGTATACCTGCAAGCTTAAATAATCCACAAACTTCATCCACATATATTAAGTGCTCATCAGGATGCTTTGTTCCATCTCCTGTAAAAGGGTTAGCTAGCAGTTTTTCCATCATACCCGAAGGGGATTCAAAAGGAGTTTCATTTTCAATAGGTTCAGTAGGTTGAGGAGCAACTCTTTGCTCTACTGGACAGGGTGAAGATACCCCGAATAAGCCCCTCAGAGAATTACTTTCCATAGTAACAAGTGACAGTAAATTTCAGCACACTATATAAAATTTTCCTTACCAAATTCCACTTACCAAAGGCGCTACACTCCCCGGCAACGGCGCCAGAAAAGAGTCTTGATGACCCACAAGTATAGGGGATCTATCGTAGTCCTTTCGATAAGTAAGAGTGTAGAAACCAACAAGGAGCAGAAGGAAATGATAAGCGGTTTTCAGCATGGTGTTCTCTGCAAGTACTGAAATAAATGGTAACAGATAGTTTTGTGATGGGATAAATTGTAACGAGCAACAAGTAACAAAAGCAAATGAAGTGCAGCAAGGTGGCCCAATCCTTTTGTAGCAAAGGACAAGGAGGAACAAACTCTTATAATAGGAAAAGCGCTCCCGAGGACACATGGGAATATCGTCGGGCTAGTTTTCATCACGTTCATATGATTCACGTTCGGTACTTTGATAATTTGATATGTGGGTGGACCGGTGCTTGGGTGCTGTTCTTACTTGAACAAGCATCCCACTTATGATTAACCTCTATTGCAAGCATCCGCAACTACAACAAAAGTATTAAGGTAAACCTAACCATAGCATGAAACATGTGGATCCAAATCAGCCCCTTACGAAGCAACGCATAAACTAGGGTTTAAGCTTCTGTCACTCTAGCAACCCATCATCTACTTATTACTTCCCAATGCCTTCCTCTAGGCCCAAATAATGGTGAAGTGTTATGTAGTCGACGTTCACATAACACCACTAGAGGCTAGACAACATACATCTTATCAAAATATCAAACAAATACCAAATTCATATGACTACTAATAGCAACACTTCTCCTTTGTCCTCAGGAACAAACGTAATTACTCACAAAGCATATTCATGTTCATAATAAGAGGGGTAATAATATGCATATATGATCTGAACATATGATTGTCAGTGTTCTGGGAACGGGGGTCCCCAGACTTGCCTGCCTGCGGCCTGCGGCGTGGCTCAAAGGGGGCCCCAGCACGGCCCATCTTCACCAACACAAACCCAAGACCCTCGCGAGGGGCCAAGCCTCGCGGGGCGGACGACGCGAAGCTTCCTCAGGCACGGCCTTGTCAGGCTGACTCACGAGGAGGCGGAGAGATCAAGGGCGGGGTACCTCACGAGGTGCCCATGACGCAAGCCGTGACAACTCAGGGCGCCAGGCGGGTGCCAGCCCGCGCAGCGTCCTCCTTTCCTCTTTGGTGCAAAGGGGGCAAGCGCAGCCGCGGAGTACCGAGGCATTAGGCAAAGGTTGCCATTTCGGTGCAACGAGACCAAGACCAGGAGGACTACGAGACGGAGGTCACCGTGGAGCCCAAGACGGCGTCATCACCAGAGCTTTGCACAGGCGAAGACTACTTTTGTCAGGATAGCTGATACTTGCTGTCCCGCTTCAAATTAGCCCACCATTGTTGGCTCCCTTCCCGCTCAATATTTGGGAAGAGGACCAGGGCCTCTATAAATAGGACCAGCCACCCACACAGCAAAAAGGGTCGGCGAAAGGAGAGAGAGAGAGAGAGAGAGAGAGAGAGAGAGAGAGAAAGGTGGCTGAACTCCTCCCAGCAGTTCATCGCCTCAGCCAAGAACAGACCCTCGCGAGGCTGTTCTTCCTTGTATTGTTCATCATCATCAGCCCAAGAGGCAATCCACACACCACACACTGGAGTAGGGTATTACACCACCACGGTGGCCCGAACCAGTATAAACCCTGTGTCTCTTGTGTTGTTCTTTCCTTAGTTTAGATCCTAGCATGGCGGAGGGGTGCAGGTAGGTAGGAGGCGAAATCTCCGCGCGCACCCCAGTGTTCGAACCTCAAGGGTCTGCCGGAACCCGAAATCCGACATTTGGCGCGCCAGGTAGGGGTGCGCCGGAATTCTTCTTCCATCGCTCCGTGCCCCGTCGCGCCGTCATCACCATGCCCGGCGACCAGGAGGGCAACCCAGACCCATGGGCGGCATGGCCCGCCCGCGCAGAGCCGCTCGCCTCGGGCGACCCCGTGCCCCAGGCAGCTCGCGGTCCGCAGGGCGCTGCGGGCCGCGGGCGATGCGAACAGGCTTCGACAGCTCTCACACCACGGCAGGCGCGGTCGGCAGCAAGGGCCTCCAATCACGCCGCGACCACGACACCGTACACCCGCCGGGAGCAAGCGAACTCGAGGGCCGCGCTCACGGTGGCTCGAGAGCTGCTGCAGTGCAGACTGCTGGAGGGCGGCCGCGACGTGCTGCTGGAGCGGGTGGCAGAGCTCCTGGGCTTCGCCGCCTTGGGGGCTCACCCCTTCTGCACCCAGCTCCCATCTCCAACTCAGGGCGGCCCGCGCGGGGCTCCGCGCGCGCCCGCGGGCTCCAAGGCTACACCAACACCAGCGAGGCTGCAGCACAGGACCGGCGGCGGCGCAGCCCCTGCTCCTGGTCCGCGAAGAAGAAGGGCTCGACGCGACCCGCGGCCCTAGTGGACAGCCGCGCTGCAACCCCACGGTAGGCGCGTCAGGCAGGACCTCGTGGTGCGCAGAGCACTATGGCATGGCCTTCGGGGTGGCGGCGCCAGAGGAATACGTGCCCCTCATGATGGATCAAGGACACTCACACGAGGGCGAGCCAGGCTCGCTCCTCAGCCCGAGCCGGGGGGACGAGGCGCCAGAAGCTGAGCCCTTCCAGGAGTCTTGGGACGGTCCCACCGGGCACGCTGGAAGCAGCGATTATCGGGTACCGCTAATTCTTCAGCAGGCATACGCTAACCATGGATCGCAGGAGATGCAGGTTGCCGCAGCAGGCAGCTGCCCCGCTCCCACAGCCTCCTACCCCTCGGGAGGAGGACGCAGGGGGCTGCAGGAGAGGGGCAGGGATTCGACATCACCACCGCGGCGTTCGGAGCAAGGTGTTCTCAGGAGGTAGGCCCTCCGCTGGGGAGGTGCCCCAGGGCCTGCCCCCGGCGTAGGACCCGTGGTCGTCGGGGGAACCGCTGGCGACCGCTCTACCCCATCGGCGGCGTCCTGGTTTCCGGTCGTCGTTGATGGCACTAGAGTGTGGCGCAAGGCGGGGCCCTCATCTGGCGATATGAAGCAAGGCCAGTACCTGTGAAGAAGGCCCAGTGCCTGTGAAGCTCGCCGCCCCGTGACACTCTCACGTAATAATGAGTGGGGCTGTACACGCCCCGGAGTCTCAGGGGTGCCGGCCTCAGGCCCTGGGGCTCCCTCCCACGCCCAGTGGCAGCACTTAGCTCCGCGCTGGTGAGAAGACGTCCAAGACTAGACTAGGTGCCGGACGCGGCCTTTTGTTTGCTTTCGTTGCTCTTCCCCTTGGTTGTCGCTTTTCCCCGCTGGATTCAAGTTGGATTCGAATTTGAGATTTGCATGTGTTCGAGTAGGGGTGCTTAGTCTCGTTCGAGCAATTTCTCGCGTTTTGGTTACCACTTCGCCTCAGCTGCCTGCCCTCGCGAGCCCCTCGCGAGCCGGGTCAGGCCTAGCTTGCGCGCAGCCCAGACTGCCGCCGCCGCGTCCTCTCAGGAGGGTGTTTTACTGCAGATCCTACGGATTCAATCAGGGGACACTCAGGACACCACAACCCCCGCGGGCTGCCTCAGGGCTAGCGCGGAACAAAGGTATACTAGCCGACCAGCGCGTCGCTTAAGCTAGCCACTTGGCGTGGGCGCATGGGCGATGTGGCTTCTACTGATACGATAAACACAAGTTTTACATGAGGGCCCCCCTCCAAAATGATCTCATAGTCATCAGGCCAAAACCTGAGTTCTATTCATGCAGGGTAAGGAAGCAGGAACGATGTACAGTCAGTCGGACGAATCCCCCAATGCGTCCTCAGGAGCACCACCTGGGCCGTTGCTGGCGCCGCTGAACTCGCCATCGCTGTCCGCGTCGCCGCCAGCGGCGTCAGGGCCGCCCATCGCGCCGCCCTCGTCGGCCGCCACGATCGCATCATCGTTGTCTGTGGCAAAGGCCCTGATAAGAGCGTCCACATTGTCCTCCACCCAGTGCGCCAGGTCGCCTCGGACAGCCTGGGGGACTGGGGCGATGGCGGCATCAAAATCAAAATGGGGATCCATGTTCCGGAGGTGACTGAAGACGCGGGAAAAGGCGCGCCTGAGCAGGGCGCGGCTCCTCTCCTCCACCAACCTGTCAGCCCTGGTCGACCGCGCCTCCAGCTGCGTCACCACATCAGTGAAGAACTGGAGATTGCCCGCGTAGTTGATTGCGTGCGGCTCACCGACGGCCTCCTCGCAGATGTTGCCCAAGGCCGCGTTGGCTCTCTCCCGGAGAGTGGTGAGCATGGGGCCGTGCTCATGCTCCAAGATCCGCCGCTGACGTATCTCGTCCGCATTCTGACGCGCGACGGCCTCAGCCTCCTCCACCCGCTGGCGAAGAAGGAGCACCTCAGCCTGGGAGGTGGTTAACTCACCTCGCGCCACCTCAAGGGCGGCCCGGGAAGCATCGGCCCGCCGCACCGCCTCCTCCAGCTTGGCCCTCAAAGCGGCAGTCCTGCCTTCAGCTTCGGCCCGGATCAACCCCAGCTTCTCTTCGAACTCGTGCTCGAGGTTCAAATGAGCCATCGCCACTCGACGTCCGACCTCCTCCAGGACGCGGGCTTCCTGTGCAGCAACATCATCCTCCGCCTGCGTCACCAAGCGCTCCCTTGTCTCCAGACGCTCGTACTCGCGGGTACGTTCGGCGGCTTCCAGTGTCAGCGGCTCCTCACGCTTCTGGAGCTCTGCTGAGTCGCCAGAGGCCACCTTCATCGACGCGAGGGATGCCTCGCGCAGCTCCACCTGCTCCTCCAGCAAGTGGCACCAGGCCAGAAGCTCCCGAGCCCGCTCCTCCGCAGCCGTTTGCCGTCGGTCAGCTTCCCGAGCCTCCTCAGCGGCCCGAGACCGGGCCTCCCGAGAGGCCACCAATGACGCTTTGGCCTCTGCTTCATCAAGATCACGCTCGCGGCGTGCAAGGGCGATGGCGCCCTCCAGCTCGCGCCTCTCTGCAGCTAAGCGCAGGCCCTCGGCCTCAAGGCGCGCGTCTTCATCAGCAAGCTCCTCACCAAGCAGGCTCACTGCGTTAGTCGCCCTTCGAAGGAATCCTTGGCGGAGAGCGCGACGCTCCCGAGCGCGCTCGAGCATGTCTTCCACACCATCATCCGCCCCAAGCAAGCGCAGGGGGCCGCGAGTCAGCACTCCCCCTCTGGGCTGGGGGCTGGGGGTTGGCACCCTCGCGACAGCTGGGCACGCTGCGTCAGAAGCCCGGCCTAGGGCCAGCCCGTCCTCAGGAGAAGAGCGCAGGAAGCGCCTCAGCCAATCGCAGTTCATGACCAGGCGAGAGGCCCATGGCAGGCTTGCTACGCCATGAGAAGGCCCGCGAAGGAGGATCGCGAGGTGCGCGGGGCCGCGGTGCGCCTCGGGATGGTTCGCCTCTTCGATCACCCTCACCACAAGGGCTCCGCTGCTCAGAGCGCTCGAGGACGGTGGAGGGGGCGAAGCCAAGGGGGACGGCTCCTCAGCTGTCTCTGCAAGCTCGGCTGGAAGGGATCTGCGGAGCAAGGGCCAGTACAAGTAACAGAAGGATCGGGAGCCGGGAAAGGAAAAGGCTTACTCATCAGTGGCGAAGTACTTCCTATGCTTCAGCAGGCGACAAGGGTAATCGTCGCCCAGGGCCTCCCTTCTCTTCCGGAGAGCCTCGAAGTTCACGCGGAAGCGGCCCAAGAGTTGGGCGCATGGATCAACCTTCGACGAAGATGGAGCGGCAAGGCGATCTGCGGCAGAGGCGCCTGCCCGATGTGCGCTGCCAATCGCCTCCCCAAGAGACGCAGCTAGAGCCTCATGGGCCCCAGTCACAGGCACTGAGGGCAGCTGCTCGCCACCCTCAGCCTCAGCGGCACAGGCCCCAAGAGCTGCTTCCTCATGAGCCTCGCCCGGCGCTGTCACCGCACCGGGAGCCCCCTCGGCCTCTAGCGCCTCGTGCCTCCCTGCTCCGCCACTCGAGGCTGAGTCGCCTTGGCCGACTGGTAGGACAGTCACCACCACTGGGTTCTCGCGAGGCCCCTAAAGGCCGGCGGGGCGCGGCCCCCACTCATCAAAGACAGGCATCTGCTTCACAAAGTCGCCCCTGCTCTGGAAGAGGTACAACAAGGCCCCTCCCTGCCGGACGCTGCCGGGGTTGGGGTCCCCAGCCAGGGTCAAGAGCGCCGTCCTCAGCACCTCAGGAGTCAGGTCCTCTTCCTGGAGACTCATACGGTCCTCGCGCCCACGGAAGGCCCACATTCGGCGAGAGTGGCGTTGAAGAGGAGCAACGCGGCATAGCAGGAACTCCTTCACCACCTTGGGCACTGTCACGCCAAGCGACCTCAAGAGCGCGAAGCGGCGCCAGACGAAGACGAGCCGGGGGCTCCCAAGCGTCTCCTGGCCCCAGCCTGAATTGGGGACGGCAGGCGAGGTTGGTTCAAGTAGCAGGGGGCTGGGCACCCCTGCGTCCACGTATAGCCACCGCTCGCGGAACCCGACCGCGAGCAGGGGGAGCTTGAAGTCAATCCCAGAGGCTGCCGTCTCAAGCGCGGCAGTGAAGCTCACACAAGCCCAGCATTGGGTAGGGTCGACAAGATGCAACGAGAAGAAGTGGCGCAGGAGGGCAACCGAAGGAGGGATGCCCACCATAGCTTCGCAAACAAAGGCGAAGACCGAAAGGAGGGTGATGGATTCGGGACCCAGATGCATCATGTGGATTTGATAGTGGGAAAGCATGGCGTTGAAGAAATCAGAAAAGGGGGGAACCAGACCCGCCCACAGGGCGTCGGCAAGATACGGGACCTTGGTGGCTGTCCTGTCAATGGAGAAGTGGGACGCAGGCCAGGCCATCGTCCTCCCGCATTCATTGAAGATGGTGGCCAGAGCCAAGCTGACCTTGCCCAAGCCCTCGGCGGGGGCCGCCAACGGCGGCAGGCAAGGCGGAGACACGGGTTTCTTCCCTCTCCCCTTCTTCGTCGGAGCCATGGCAATGGGAAGGGGGGGGGAGGGAGGCTCGAGATTGAGTTGAAAACAGAAACCGGAGTTCGAGCGGAGGAAGGACAGAGGGCGCTCGAGCGATAAAAGGGGAACGGCTGTGTACGACTACGGGTCCGCCTAGCACGGCACAAAATGAGGAGGGCGTGGGGGAACAGTGCCGACCCACATCCAATCAACCGCCACGCGGTGCCCAAGGCCGCAGGCTATTAGGGCCCGCGGCACTTCACTCTTGCCCTTCCGCCTCCCTGCACGGCCAAGTCCGGGCGCGCCTTGGGCCCGGGGGCTACTGTCGGCATTCTGGGAACGGGGGTCCCCAGACTTGCCTTCCTGTGGCCTGCGGCGTGGCTCAAAGGGGGGCCCAACACGGCCCATCTTCACCAACACAAACCCAAGACCCTCGTGAGGGGCCAAGCCTCGCAGGGCGGACGACGTGAAGCTTCCTCAGGCACGGCCTCGTCAGGCTGGCTCACGAGGAGGCGGAGAGATCAAGGGCGGGGTACCTCACGAGGTGGCCATGACACAAGCCGTGACAACTCAGGGCACCAGGCGGGTGCCAGCCCGCGCAGCATCCTCCTTTCCTCTTTGGTGCAAAGGGGGCAAGCGCAGCCGCGGAGTACCGAGGCATTAGGCAAAGGTTGCCATTTCGGTGCAACGAGACCAAGACCAGGAGGACTACGAGACGGAGGTCACCGTGGAGCCCAAGACGGCATCATCACCAGAGCTTTGCGCAGGCGAAGACTACTTTTGTCAGGATAGCTGATACTTGCTGTCCCGCTTCAAATTAGCCTGCCATTGTTGGCTGCCTTCCCGCTCAATATTTGGGAAGAGGACCAGGGCCTCTATAAATAGGACCAGCCACCCACACAGCAAAAAGGGTCGGCAAAAGGAGAGCAGAGAGAGAGAGAGAAAGGTGGCTGAACTCCTCCCAGCAGTTCATCGCCTCAGCCAAGAATAGACCCTCGCGAGGCTGTTCTTCCTTGTATTGTTCATCATCATCAGCCCAAGAGGCAATCCACACACCACACACTGGAGTAGGGTATTACACCACCACGGTGGCCCGAACCAGTTTAAACCCTGTGTCTCTTGTGTTGTTCTTTCCTTAGTTTAGATCCTAGCATGGCGGAGGGGTGCAGGTAGGTAGGAGGCGAAATCTCCGCGCGCACCCCAGTGTTCGAACCTCAAGGGTCTGCCGGAACCCGAAATCCGACAATGATCTTCCACCAAATAAACCAACTAGCATCAACTACAAGGAGTAATCAACACTACTTGCAACCTGCTAGCACCAATCCCGGACTTTGAGACAAGAATTGGATACAAGAGATGAACTAGGGTTTGGAGATGAGATAGTGCTGGTGAAGATGTTGATGGAGATTGCCCTCTCCTGATGAGAGGGGCGTTGGTGATGACGATGGTGATGATTTTCCCCTCCCAGAGGGAAGTATCCCCGACAGAACAGCTCTGCCGGAGCTCTAGATTGGATCCGCCAAGGTTCCGCCTCGTGGCGGCGGAGTCTCGTCCCGAAAAGTTCCTTCTTATTTTTTTCTCATCGAAAGACTTCATATAGTAGAAGATGGATGTCGGAGAGCCACCAGGGGGTCCATGAGGTAGGGGGGCGCGCCCCCACCCTCGTGAGCAGGGTGTGGGCCCCCTGGCCTTCATCTTTGGCAAGGATTTTTCTTTATTTATTTTATGATGTTCCGTGGAGTTTCAGGACTTTTGGAGTTGCGCAGAATAGGTCTCTAATATTTGCTCCTTCTCCATCCCAGAATTCCAGCTGTCGGCATTCTCCCTCCTTATGTAAACCTTGTAAAATAAGAGAGAATAGCCATAAGTATTGTGACATAAAGTGAAATAACAGCCCGTAATGCAATAAATATCGATATAAAAGCATGATGCAAAATGGACGTATCACCCCGCCTTGTTACTCCTGCCTAGTAAAATTTTCAGTTGCCACAATATTTCCTCAAACACAACCTTCGCTCACACAGACACACACAATCCTCGAAACCATTGGTTGGTCGCCGCCATCGCCGGTGCCTCCATCCTCAATCTCTGCATGTGTGCCAGGGAGCCCTAGTAGCCAATGGCCAAAAAGAGTTTTATCGCAACCTTTTCTCCCGACGCCGGCAAGGTGGCCGCCGAGGTGTCCCCGTCGTCCTTCATGGTCCCGATCCACCGTCGCTGCTCCCCGATCCGCCCGCCGCTGCGCCCCTTCGCCGGTTCGAGGACCTCCCCGTCCCCCCAGACCCGACAGCTGACGAAGTCCTACCTCGGGGTCCGACAGCGGCGGTGGGGGATGTGGGTCACCGAGATTACAGATCGAGAGACCCACACCCGCCGGTGGCTCGGTAGCTTCCGCACGGCCTAGCTCGCGGCCATGGAGTACGACCGCTGGCAGGTCCGCTACCACGACACGGCGGCTAGGCTCAATTTCCCCTTCGCCACACGTACTGTCCGCCTCGTTCTGCCGGAGCCAGGGGTGGTGAGCTCGGCTATGGCGCGGGAGGACCGCGAGGCATGGGAGCGTCTCGAGGCCGAGGCCGCTGACGAGGCCTACATGCACGAGCTTCGCCGGCAGCACCCGGAGCTCGTGGAGGCGCAGTGGGTGATCTTTGCTGGCGCGGAGGGCGGCAAGGTTATCGCGCTCTCCTCCGATGACGAGGTCGACGGTGGCGAGGATGGCGGCGCGGAGGGTGACGATGTTATTGTGCTCTCCTCTGATGACGAGGTCGAAGGCGGCAGCGACGGCGGCACGGAGGGCATCGAGGTGGGCCCCGAGGAGGAGGAGATCGACATCGACGAGTGGAGGAGTGCCTTCCCCAACGACCTCGGCGATGGTACTGGCCCGAACCCAGCTCGCGGCACACCGTACATGACGAGGAAGGATTGGCTCGACCTCTACTTTGACCGAAAGTAGTTTAGCTTAGTTTAAATTTTTTTATGTTCGGTTATGCAAAACTATCTATGTTTATCTTTGAATGCATGCTACTTTCGGTTGAACCTGCTTTGAACTTGAGCAAATTGAATTTTACAACCTTAATCTTAGGGGATCGACTAGAAAAGGCAAAAAATTGCTGGAGTATATATATATATATGTATATATATATATATATATATATATATATATATATATATGTATGTATGTATCCACAAAGGGTTTTAGTCCTTTAACTTTTTAAGGATCGCCTGGAGATGTCCTTATGACTTGTTTATTTCAGCTCTTCACAATGTGATGCTATATATGTGCAACTATTTGGCGTGCAGTTCAATTTCATCAATAACAGTTTCAACAATACCACTATGAATTACGGTATTTGGTTGCTGTTAAGGATATTGCTGTTAACTTGCCTTTTCGTTTTTCAATTGTTGTTTAGCAACATGCATTGTACCGAATGACTAAATATGCAATCCCAGGCTACATAGCAACAAGGAAGAGTGTTACCTTAATGTTCTGATGATGTCTATATATACATGTAATAAGATCTTATATAATGGGATGGATGGAGTGTCGTACTACATCATTTTTCAATTCTTGTTTAGCTTCTAATATTAACTTGGTGCTTTTAGGTACATATATCATTGCCAAAGATCCACACTTCTACCCTTTCTACGTATGGGGCAATGAGATATTCATGAACTAGCATCAAGTGAGGAAACTGATAAAGATTGTTACTAAAATGGGTCAAAAGATGCCAATCAAACTATTTGTTTACACTTTATGCAAGACAACAGTGAACTGCAGGATGGTAAGTAAGAACCCTGTAGCCTTCTTTTACTGCCCGTAATGAGTTGTGTTAGATGACAATATCTAAATCTTTTTTCTTTTGCAGTGGATCCTGAAGCAGTTTACTCAAGATTACCTCTCAAACTACATGATTGGCAGCCGACTACATGATCACAAGGGGTTGGACTAGAGTCCTGCATGCCTTCTGCATCCAGGAGAGCACAATTGGGCCATTTCGCTTCACCTTGTTCAGCAACTGGAATGTCTGTCGCCTCTTTCTTTACCATCTATAATAGTACAAGTATAGAACCCTGGTACATCATTCTTTATTTGGTCCTTCTGTAATTCTTAAACATATGTACTTGTGAATCAAATATTGCATTGGTTGTTTGAACCTGATGGATATGAATAAAGTTATAGCCTACTTTCAACTTTAAATTAGGTACAACTTTAAATAGCAGCAATTAAATTAGGGCGAAATTATGTTGTGCAGGTTATTACGACACACACCGTTGGTAAAACACAAATGTTTGTGATATACACCATAATCCGAGACGGTTCACAGAGAGGAAACGTGTGCAAGCATGCACACACTTGCCGTTTGCAAAGCGTGTGTGATGTCAGACACTATCACATACAGTGAGGGAAACCTAAATGTGTGTGATTGTCTACCTATCGTACATGCTTTATAATCATGAACTGTTTGTGATGTGCCAGGCATCGTAAAACTCCTGTGCCTAGAATCTGCCTGGAAAACTCCCATGCCTGGAATCTGCCTAGTTTTAGGCAGAACCACAAAACTCTGACTGTGATGGCCATGCAAGCACAAAAGAGTAGCAAGGATGAAGCGTTTGGGATATTCGAGATATCGGAAACGGTTATATAGGGACAACTGTATGCATGAAGGCTCCCTATCCCCGACAGTTTCTGGGTCGTGTGGGAAGGACCCCCCTATCACCCACACTCACTTGCCGACGATTCCAAATGCCATCGCGGAAAAGGGTTAAAAACCATTTGTTTAGGACCGACGCGCACCAGTGATGAGATACCTTAGGTTGTGGTGTTGATCTTGATCATGTAGTTGAACTTATATTGGATGTTCAAGGTTGATGTAGACAATCTATAGTTGGGAGCACCCTTTGGAGTTGAAGTTCATCTTCCTACATGGGTTAGTCTCGCAAGGAATATCTCTTATGTATCCAAATTGACATTCATGAAATTTTGACATATTGAAATAGTCAAAGGATATTTTGAGTGAGTTCATGCTTCCTTGGATTCAACAACTGAACCATAGATACTTGGTGATGTAGAAATTGCTCAAGATGTGAATGACTTGCAATCTCCTAGATTTAGGCTCATCCAAGTACCTACAAAGGTTAGATGACATGCAAGGGGTGCAAATATATATCCAAGACAAATGATCATCATCATAAGAGAAGTATCAAGGATTAGTCTCAAAGGCTCATGCCTTGCATGTATCCAAATGGAATCTCTATTCCAAGTTTGAGGCATCACTGATATTCAATTCACCTCTCAAATGGCAAAATACCTTTTCATCAAGTGGTTTAGTGAATATATCCGCCAATTGCTTATCGGTACGAACATGCTTAAGATTGATGTTTCCTTTAGCAACATGGTCACGAATGAAATGATGACGAACTTCAATATTCTTAGTTCAAGAATGTTGCACGGGATTGTGAGCAATCTTAGTAGCACTCTCATTGTCACAAAACAATGGAACATGTTTCACATGTATCCCATAAACTTTAAGAGTTTTGTTATCCAAAGTAATTGGGCACACACTGGTACAACGATGTGCTAAACAAACAGGTTTCAACCCCTTTCCGCAACGGCATTTGGAACCGTCGCCAAGTGAGTGTGTGCGATAGGGTGTCCTTCCCACACAACCCAGAAATCGTCGGGGATAGGCCCTCCCGGGACCCAGGCTGGGGCCGTGTGCGATCGGGCGAGGCATCAAAACCCAATCATTTCTGTAGGTATGTACATCCCACACGGTAATTTGAGAAAATCATTTTCGTAGGTATGTACATCCCACATGGTGAATCCCAGAAAAACATTTCCGTAGGTATGTATATCACACACAGTCAAGCCAAGGAATTCGTTTATGTTCTTATGTACATTCCACATAGAAAATCCAGGTAAATCATTTCCATTCATATGTATATCACACATAGTTCTTTGTGTGGAAACATTTGTGCAAGATTGCCTAACGCAAACAGTTCACTGACGGAAGCCGTGTGTGATTGTTAGTTGATTGAACACACCTACTTTCTAGAAACCATGCGGGTTGTTTGAGTTCATCGCCCACGGTGCTGTCTGAGTAATCGTCTGCAATAGAAAACCCCAATGAGCAGGGTAATTAGCTTATTATTGATAATCCATGTACTAATCAAACTGATATTTCTTATAAAACACGACAGATATTTCATATTTGTATAAAAGCAACCAGGATTTCATAATCGAATTACATCAGATAGCTTCGGCACTTAGTTACGCCATTACACAACAGCACCAAGTTTCACATGCAGCATAAAAACATTTGGAAAGTAGCATCATACACGGTAAATAGATAGATGGATCTCATCTGGGAAACTGCAGAAGTGGAAGGCAAATATTGAGCCTTCAGTGATGTTGAATGTCCTTGCAACTTTAGGCTAGTGGATATGGATAATTGCCCGCCCAACCTTCGTCCTCTTCAGAAAGACTTCAATATTGTACCGTGGGTGTTGAATGAATATCTTCCTTGCCTCTTGACCATCAGGTGGTTTGAGAGGTAATCATCGGTGAACTGCTTTGAAAAGTACTAAAAACAAAGCTATGCATAAATCACTGTTGTAAATTTTGAAATGGCGCAAGGGGTAAAAACAAGGTAAAAGAATTGGTACCATCCTACAGTTGACTGATGTCTTCTTCATTGTGCAAACAAAGATCTTGTTGTTATTCGTCGCAAGTTTCTTCATCCTAACAATCTTTCTAAGTTTCTTGACTTGACTGATATTCATGGACATCTCATTTCCCCATATGCAAAATGGGTCGAACAGTGGGTCTAAGCCTCTGACAGCATGACCTACATGTGCAAGACCAAATTGTAAGAAACCTAAATATTAGAATGATTCCTGCAACTGCAAAATAATGTGCTATCAGCCAAAGGACCGCTTGAACAAACCTTGATGGTAAACTGCAGTGTCTCCTATTGTTTCCCTGCAACACAGATAAGGAAGATCTGGATCAGGTTAACTAAGAGTTGCCATACTATCAATATAATATGTATTGAGTACAACCAAATTCGATTGGTGTCACATGCATAACAATACAAAATTGTACCCAGGGCAAATTAAAATCAAATTCCAGAACTGAACCAAACAGTTAAATGGACAGCTGACCAAATGAACCGAAATAGTTAAATGAGCACGACATTGCAGAATAGAAACATGTACTAGATGATAAGACAGTTAACAAAACAAAGAATGCTTGAGAACAATACTACGAAATGTAGCAATTGTTGGACCGAAGTGTCAACTGAACATTACATTTCAGATGACCAAAATGTCAACTGAACATCGGATTGCATATTAACATTTACAGAGGACAAATCATTAGAAGGCATTGGCGGTGGCCTCGAGAAAACATCACGAACTGTATTTTAAAGTAGACAACTGCGTGGCGGTGTCGATGGTGGCCTCGAAGATGAGGTGCTCCTCCAAGATCTGGTGGCTGACACGCATGGCAGCCATGGTGACCTCATTCGTGCATGCGGCTGCATTCTACTCAGCTCCATGTTATACTACGTGTAAAATGGTTGTGGGCGGTGCTTAATTGGAGGAGGGGGGCACTGATTTTGGTGGAAGGTGTCGCTCTGTCGGTTAGGGCATGTGGGATGAGAAAGGAGGAGGATGGTGTGGGTGGGGTGTGGATTACTTGACCATATTTATGAGGCCGCGCAGCAAGAAGAAGGGTCGGCAGCGAGGAGGCCATGCAGCAAGAAGAAGGGTCACCGGCGAGGAGGCGGCACTGCAAGAAGGGTCACTGGCGAGGAGGCTGAGCTGCCAGTAACCAACAGTGAAGGTTTGAACTTGGAAAGCAAGGAGGAACAGTGGAAACATGGCTTTTGGTAGGAGCGAGGTGGCGGGGAGATAGATATTTCCGTGGTGGCCAAAAAATTTCGCTCGGTGCCGCGAGAAACTAGTGCGCAAGTGTGGTTCAAGCAGGGGCGGTGGACTGTACATGATGCATCTTCCTGTGTAAGCCAGACAAGACAGTGCGCCGGCATCCCACACAATTCTTTCTAGTAAACTGTTTGTGGTATACCTGATTTTTTCATTATGTTCTGAAAGACAAAATGGTGTTACAGAGGGAAAGGATGCTGTTTGAATTGCTAGAACATTTACGTACAGTGAACATGCAACAAGTACATGAGTGTCGTGTTTTAATTTGGAATTATTCCGGGTTCGTTTGGCATTTTTATGCATTAATTGAGTTTCTGGGCATTTAATGTGCATAGTTCAAATTTGAACTAAAAGCACATGCTCCAATGCACCAAAGTTTGCTGAAAAAATCACATGTGTGTCTTTGAGTGAATTTATAGGTCCCATGCAAGAAATGGGAATAAAATTCAAACATCTGGGTGTCGTGGCTCGGCCGAAATGATTGATAAACTTGGTTTTTTAATTCATGTAAATCCAAAACACGACTGAAAATCATGAAACTTGGCATGGTGTCATGACATGGCACCAACATGCTGCTGTAAATTTTTGTGCAGAATTGGGACAAGCTTTGGTGTAAGCTTCTTGCAAACCGGAGCTTCCCTCAAGAAGGCTCTTGGTTCCGAGAGGGAACGTGTCACCTCCGTGTGCGAAACAACATACGTACACTGCCTTCTCCCGCCGTAATTTTTGTACACTAGCATATTAGACAAAATAGAAGTATCGTGCTAAATTTTGGAATTATTCCGTGTTCGATTGGCCTTTTTATATATTAGTTAACTTTCTGGGCATTTGATATGCATAATTCAAATTTGAACTACAAGCACATGCTCCAGTGCACCAAAGTTGTTTGAAAAATCACATGTGTGTCCTTGGGTAAATTTCTAATACCCATTCAAGATATGAGAGTGAAATTCAAACATCTGGGCATCGTGGCTCGGCCGGAAAGATTGAGAAACTTGGTTTTCTAATTCCTGCAAATCTAAAACACGCCTGAAAATCATGAAACTTGGCATGGTGTCATGACATGGCACCAACATGCTGCGGTAATATTTTTGGCCGAATTGGGACAAGCTTTGGTGTAAGTTTCTTGCAAACCAGAGCTTCCCTCAAGAAGGCTCGTGGTTCCGAGAGGGAACGTGTCACCTCCGTGTGCGAAACGACATACGTACACTACCTTCTCCCGCCTTAATTTTTTACACTCGCAGATTAGACCAAATAGAAGTACCATGCTAAATTTTGGAATTATTCTGGGTTCGTTTGGCCTTTTTATACATTAATTGAGTTTCTGCGCATTTAATGTGCATAATTCAAATTTGAACTACAAGCATAGGCTGTAGTGCACCAAAGTTGTTTCAAAAATCACATGTTTGTCCTTGGGTGAATTTCTAGGTCTCATGCAAGAGATGGGTGTGAAATTCAAACAGCTGGGCATCGTGGCTCGGCCAAAAAGATTTGAGAAACTTGTTTTTTTAATTCATGTAAATCCAAAACACGCCTGAAAATCATGAAACTTGGCATGGTGTCATGACATGGCACCAACATGCTGCGGTAATTTTTTGGCCAAATTGGAACAAGCTTTGGTGTAAGCTTCTTGCAAACCGGAGCTTCCTCCAGAAGGCTCGTGGTTCCGAGAGGGAACGTGTCACCTCCGTGTGCGAAACGACATACGTACACTGCCTTCTCCCGCCTTAATTTTTTACACTGGCAGATTAGACCAAATAGAAGTACCGTGCTAAATTTTGGAATTATTCCGTGTTCATGTGGCCTTTTTTATACATTATTTGAGTTTTTGCGCATTTAATGTGCATAATTCAAATTTGAACTACAATCACAGGCTCTAGTGCACCAAAGTTGTTTGAAAACCCCATGTGTGTCCTTGGGTGAATTTCTAGGCCCCATGCAAGAGATGGGTGTGAAATTCAAACATCTGGGTGTTGTGGCTCGGCCGAAATGATTGATAAACTTGGTTTTTTAATTCCTGTAAACCCAAAACACGACTGAAAATCATGAAACTTGGCATGGTGTCATGACATGGCACCAACATGCTGCAGTAAATTTTTGTGCAGAATTGGGACAAGCTTTGGTGTAAGCTTCTTGCAAACCGAAGCTTCCCTCAAGAAGGCTCTTGGTTCCGAGAGGGAACGTGTCACCTCCGTGTGCGAAACAACATACGTACACTGCCTTCTCCCGCCGTAATTTTTGTACACTAGCATATTAGACAAATGGAAGTATCGTGCTAAATTTTGGAATTATTCCGTGTTCTATTGGCCTTTTTATACATTAATTAACTTTATGGGCATTTGATGTGCATAATTCAAATTTGAACTACAAGCACAGGCTCCAGTGCACCAAAGTTGTTTGAAAAATCACATGTGTGTCCTTGGGTGAATTTCTAGGTCCCATGCAAGAGATGGGAGTGAAATTCAAATAGTTGGGCGTCATGGCTCGGCCGAAAAGATTGAGAATCTTGTTTTATTTAATTCCTGTAAATCCAAAACACGCCTGAAAATCATGAAACTTGGCATGGTGTCATGATATGGTACCAACATGCTGCAGTAATTTGTTTGGCCGAATTGGGACAAGCTTTGGTGTAAGCTTCTTGCAAACCGGAGCTTCTCTCAAGAAGGCTCGTGGTTCCAAGAGGGAACGTGTCACCTCCGTGTGCGAAACAATATACGTACACTGCCTTCTCCCGGCTTAATTTTTTTACACAAGCAGATTAGACCAAATAGAAGTATTGTGCTAAATTTTGGAATTATTCTGGGTTCGTTTGGCCTTTTTATACTTTAATTGAGTTTTTGCTCATTTAATGTGCATAATTCAAATTTGAACTACAAGCACATGCTCCAGTGCACCAAAGTTGTTTGAAAAATCACATGTGTGTCCTTGGGTGAATTTGTAGGTCCCATGCAAGAGATGGGAGTGAAATTCAAACATCTGTGCATTGTGGCTCGACCGGAAAGATTGGTAAACTTGGTTTTTTAATTCCTGTAAATCCAAAACACATCTGAAAATCATGAAACTTGGCATGGTGTCATGACATGACACCAAAATGCCGCGGTAATTTTTTTGGCCGAATTGGGACAAGCTTTGGTTTAAACTTCTTGTAAACCAGAGCTTCCCTCGAGAAGGCTCGTGGTTCCGAGAGGGAACGTGTCTCGTCCGTGTGCGAAATGACGTACATACACTGCCTTCTCCTGCCTTAATTCTTTTACACACGCAGATTAGATCAAATAGAAGTAACGTGCTAAATTTTGGAATTATTCCGGGTTCATTTGGCCTTTCTTATAGATTAATTGAGTTTCTGCGCATTTAATGTGCATAAATCAAATTTGAACTACAAGCACATGCTCCAGTGCACCAAAGTTGTTTGAAAAATCACATGTGTGTCCTTGGATGAATTTCTAGGTCCCATGCAACAGATGGGAGTGAAATTCAAACATCCGGGCGTCGTGGCTTGACCGAAAAGATTGAGAAACTTGGTTTTTTAATTCCTATAAATCCAAAACACGCCTGAAAATCATGAAACTTGGCATGGTATCATGACGTGGCACCAACATGCTGCGGTAATTTTTTTGGCCGAATTAGGAGAAGCTTTCGTGTAAGCTTCTTGCAAACCGGAGTTTCCCTCAAGAAGGCTCGTGGTTTCGAGAGGGAACGTGTCACCTCCGTGTGCGAAACGACGTACGTACACTGCCTTCTCCCGCCTTAATTTTTTTTACACTGACGGATTAGACCAAATAGAAGTACCGTGCTTAATTTGGAATTATTCCGGGTTCATTTGGCCTTTTTTATAGATTAATTGAGTTTCTGCGCATTTAATGTGCATAAATCAAATTTGAACTGCAAGCATAGGCTCCAGTGCACCAAAGTTGTTTGAAAAATCATATGTGTGTCTTTGGGTGAATTTCTAGGTCCCATGCAAGAGATGAGAGTGAAATTCAAACATCTGGGCATCGTGGCTCCGCTGGAAATATTGAGAAAATTGGTTTTTTAATTCCTGTAAATTCAAAACACGCCTGAAAATCATGAAACTTGGCATGGGTGTCATGACATGGCACCAACATGCGGTGGTAATTTTTCTGTCCGATTTGCGAAGGTGCACATATTAACAATTAACAAAGTCATTTTGGAACAAGTGTTCTCACGTTACAAATCGGAAACACAAGTATTATTGAAACCATGGGTATTCTACTTACTAATTACGTGCGGCGACGCATCCCCTTTTTTTATTTGCTAGGAGGTGCCGTGCGGGGTAGTTATTTGAGTACGGGAGGCGTGTGATCAGACACCTGCGAGTGCTCATAGGGAGGACAACCCTTTGACCGCTACCAGCCGCGCACCTCCCTCCCAACGTCTCCATTAATGGCGCCTGAGCACCTGTTCTATGGCGTGGCTATATGTCTCACTGGACTGAGATTTAAGAGAGAAAAATGAAAATATGAAAAGAAAGTTTTGCACCGATCTTGATGTAAGATACGACAGACCTATATAGCATCGACTGCAACTTATAGCAAGCATGATGAATATAAGGACAATGACTATGGCTAATAATTGTCTTACATATTTAGAAACATAATTAAAAAAAGCCACATGCGGCAACGCCCGAAATACACAAGGGCAAAAGAAGAAGGAAGACAAAGATCTGGCTCGCTGATCTCTACTTTCTTGATGTGTTGCTGCCGGCCGCGGGAACTAGTATCCACGGCGAGCGGCAACAAGCTCTTTCTTGTCCTCTAGATGCTGCTTGAGAGTATCCACGGATTCCTCCACCAACCTTCTGCGCTCGATGCACAGCATGTGATTCTCGTCCATAAGTTTCTCGACGATGACGCCGATCCTCTTCAACAAGGCAGTGGTCTGCTCCTGCTGCTCCGCACTTCCGATGATCTTCGTCCTCAGTAGGTCGCGCTCAGCCTGGAGCTTCTCATTGCTCTCATTTAGTTGCCGGATGACGTCGGTAGACTATTCAAACGAGGCTTTCAGGTCATCCTGCAACCTCACCCACCTGGAGATCTGATCCATCTGCCTAAGGACGAGGGCACGCATGCTCCTGTAATAGTCCTCCCTTGCACGCGAGACATTTTCCCAGGCCGCCGTGGCGTGGGAGGACATCTCTGCTGCATTCGCGGCATGGCGGGACATCTCTTCTGCTTCCACGACGCGGCCGGACCAGTCTGCTGCATCGACGGCACGGCGGGACCTCTGTGCTGCTTCGGCGGCGCGGCGGGACCTTTCTGCTGCTATGGCCGTGCGGCGGGACATGTTGGCTGCTTTCGCAGCGAGGCGGGACATGTCTTGTGCTTCCGCTTCCAGGATCGCCTCTCCCTGGTGGCAATCTCTCGACCCAGAACTCATGCTGGCCATGGCGGACGCAAGGGAACGATGATGAATGACTTGTTTTTTTTTTTGACTTTTTGTGGATGAGGAGTTGAGGAGGAATGTGTAGTCATCTTGGAGTAGTAGTATTTATAATCGAGTAGTAATACACTCCTAAGTGGGAAACCGTTTAGTTTTTGATCGGTGTGAACAGGTTTGTAGTTTGGAATGTGACGGGACACATGCTCAAAATTTACTGACGGTTATAAGTGCGGCACTATTCCCGGAAGGCATAACGTGGGCACGTACGCCTTCTCGGCCGCGTACGTGGCGTTTGCACCATAGGGTGCACCGCAATAGGCAATGTTAGCACACGTCTTGTTCCAGCAACCGTGCGTGCTCGTTATTACCATCGCACACGCTTCTTTTAATTACAATGTGTGTGCCCGTCTAGCGCACACACGTTGATCTATCTAACTGTTTCAGTTTGTTGTGGCTAATCGCAAACAGTTCATCCATGTGAAGTGTATGCCATCAATCGCAGACACTTTGATCTGGCTGACCCGTTTCTGTTGTGTTGCCTAATCGCAAACAGTTAATCATTCTAAAGCGTATGCCCTCAATCACACACACCTTGATATGGCTGACCGTTTATTTGTGTTGCCTAATCACAAACAGTTCATCCGAGTGAACCTATGTTGTACATCGCACACGCCTTCATCTGGCTGCCCGTTTCTTTTGTTCCTCCTCATTGCAAACAGTTAATTGAGCTGAACTGTATGCCTTGCATCGCACACGCAACTAAAATATGAACCGTGTTTGATGCATCCTCCATCGCAAACGTTTTGCACCGTTTTTGATGGTTTTAACACCACCATTTGCGATTATGGCATCGCACATAGTTTCGTCGAAGGGTCTCTGATCGTAGTGTCGCGTTAGCAGCATCCTGCAGTAGTGACAACATGATTCGGCAGCCATGCATTTCGCTTCGGTAGTGGATAAGGATACCGAGTTTGGTTTATTGGAGGACCAAGAGACAAGGGATCTTCCAAGAAATTGACAAGCACCCGAAGTGGACTTCATATCAATCTTGTCACCGGCATAGTCTGACTCGAAATAGCCAACAAGATCAAAAGATGACCTCTTAGAATACCAAATGCCAAAGTTTGGTGTATGAATTAAATATCTCACTATCCTTTTCACAACCTTAAGATGAAATTCTTTAGGAGCCTCTTGATATCGTGCACACATGCATACACTTAGCATAATATCGGGACAGGAGGCACATAGATAGTGAACCAATCATAGAACGGTAAACCTTTTGGTCAATTGGATTGCCATCCTTACTCAAGTCAAGATGTCCACTAGGTAGGCATGGGTGTTTTCATACCTTTGCTTTCTTGCATGTTGAACTTCTTGAAAAGATCCTTGGTATACTTTGTTTATGAGACAAAGGTACCTTCCTTAGCTTGCTTGATTTGCAACCCAAGGAAAAATTTGAGTTCACTCATCATAGACATCTGAAAATTCTCTGACATTAGCCTTCCAAACATTTCACTAAAATGGGGGTTAGTAGAACCAAATATGATATCATCCACATAAATTTTTCATACAAATAATTTACCATTAACCCTTTTAGTAAAAAATGTAGAATCAAAATTTTCCAATTTCAAAGCCTTTTTCAATTAGGAACTTGGTCAAGCATTTATGCCATGCTCTAGGAGCTTGTTTAAGACCATAAAGAGCTTTGTGAAGTTTGTAAACATGATCAGGTTTCTTGAGATTAACAAAGCCAGGAGGTTGTTTAACATAAACTTCCTGCTCAATTTCACCATTTAGAAAAGCACTTTTAATTTCCATTTGATATAAAGTGATATCATGGTGATTGGCATAAGCTAGTAAAATGTGAATGGACTCAAGTCTGGCAATGGGGGCATATGTCTCACCATATTCCATACCTTCGACTTGAGTGTAGCCTTGAGCGACGAGACAAGCCTTGTTGCATATAACTTGTCCATCTTCATCTTGCTTATTCCGAAACACCCACTTGGTTCCAATGACATTATGATCATCATTGTACTTTTTTATTAATGTCCGCACTTGATTCCTTTCGAAGTTGTGGAGCTCTACGTGCATAGCATTTATCCAATCCGAATCCTCAAGACCTTCTTCGTCCTTCATAGGTTCAATGCTAGAAATGAATGAGTAATGCTCACAAAAGTTAGCCAAACGAGTTTTAGATGGGATGATCTCTTCAGATTCTTGCTCTAACTCGTGGAAGGTTTTGCTTGCGTTGAGGTGGAACATCCTCATCATGATCTTCTTCTTCATTGTTGTTGATGTTGCCATTCGCTTGTGGAGGTGGAGAGGGAGGTAGAGGTGGATCATATTGATGTACTTTCTCATTCCCTTCATCTTGTCGTGTTTCACTTGTGGATGCCTCCAAGTCAACTTGTGGTTCACGTTGATGTGAAGTTGAGGCTTCCACTTGAATGGATCAAGTGCTCTCCTTCACCTCCGCTGGGTGAATCTTGCCGATAGACAAGTCTTGGATTGCTTCCCATGGATCTTTATCTCCTACATCAATTGGCAATTGATCTACTTGTGAGCCGTTAGATTCATCAAACTTCACATCTACCATCTCTTCAACCTTTCGGGTGAAGTTGTTGTAGACACGGTAGCTGTGAGAGTTTGAGCCGTAACCAAGTAGGAAACCTTCATGAGATTTAGGAGCAAATTTCGAACGATGATGCTTATCTAGAATGTAGCATTTTGAGCGAATACTTGAAAAGTATCCAACTTGGGGTTTGTTACCGGTGAGGATTGATGACCCAAAAGTATAGGGGATCGATTGTAGTCCTTTCGACAAGTAAGAGTGTCGAACCCAACGAGGAGCAGAAGGAAATGATAAGCGGTTTTCAGCAAGGTATTCTCTGCAAGTACTGAAATAAGTGGTAACAGATAGTTTTGTAATAAGGTAAATTGTAACGAGCAACAAGTAACAAAAGCAAATGAAGTGCAGCAAGGTGGCCCAATCCTTTTTGTAGCAAAGGACAAGCCGGAACAAACTCTTATAATAGAAAAAGCGCTCCCGAGGACACACGGGAATATCGTCAAGCTAGTTTTCATCACGTTCATATGATTCGCGTTTGATACTTTGATAATTTGATATGTGGGTGGACCGGTGCTTGGGTGTTGTTCTTACTTGCACAAGCATCCCACTTATGATTAACCTCTATTGCAAGCATCCGCAACTACAACAAAAGTATTAAGGTAAACCTAACCATATCATGAAACATATGGATCCAAATCAGCCCCTTACGAAGCAACGCATAAACTAGGGTTTAAGCTTCTGTCACTCTAGCAACCCATCATCTACTTATTACTTCCCAATGCATTCCTCTAGGCCCAAATAATGGTGAAGTGTTATGTAGTCAACGTTCACATAACACCACTAGAGGCTAGACAACATACATCTTATCAAAATATCAAGACTTCTCCCTTGTCCTCAGGAACAAACGCAATTACTCACAAAGCATATTCATGTTCATAATCAGAGGGGTAATAATATGCATAAAGGATCTGAACATATGATCTTCCACCAAATAAACCAACTAGCATCAACTACAAGGAGTAATCAACACTACTAGCAACCTGCTAGCACCAATCCTGGACTTTGAGACAAGAATTGGATACAAGAGATGAACTAGGGTTTGGAGATGAGATGGTGCTGGTGAAGATGTTGATGGAGATTGCCCTCTCCCGATGAGAGGAGCGTTGGTGATGACGATGGTGATGATTTCCCCCTCCCGGAGCGAAGTTTCCCCGGCAGAACAGCTCTGCCGGAGCTCTAGATTGGTTCCGCCTCATGGCGGCGGAGTCTCGTCCCGAAAGGTTGCTTCTTATTTTTTTCTCATCGAAGGACTTCATATAGGAGAAGATGGACGTCGGACACCCACCAGGGGGCCCACGAGGTAGGGGGGCGCGCCCTAGGGGGGGCGCGCCCCCACCCTCGTGAGAAGGGTGTGGGCCCCCTTGCCTTCGTCTTTGGTATGGATTTTTCTTTATTTCTTTTAAGACGTTCCGTGGAGTTTCAGGACTTTTGGAGTTGCGCAGAATAGGTCTCTAATATTTTCTCCCTTTCCAGCCCAGAATTCCAGCTGCCGGCATTCTCCCTCCTTATGTAAACCTTGTAAAATAAGAGAGAATAGCCATAAGTATTGTGATATAAAGTGAAATAATAGTCCATAATGCGATAAATATCGATATAAAAGCATGATGCAAAATGGACGTATCAAGTATCTCGTATGCCGTTTTACCGAGAAGCTTGTGAAGATACAGTCGATTCGTAGCATGACAAGTTGTCTCAACCGCTTCCGCCCAAAAGTGTCTTGGCATCTCGTATTCATCAAGCATCATTCTTGCCACCTCGATAAGTGTCCAGTTCTTCCTCTCAATAACTCCATTTCGTTGAGGCGTGTACGTAGTCGAGAACTCATGTGAAATCCCCTCTTCATCAAGAAAGGTATCCACATTTGTGTTCTTGAACTCCGTTCCGTTATCACTTCGAACCTTCTTGATCTTCACTTCAAATTGGTTTGGGCGTTCTTGGCGAAGTTCTTGAAGATCTTTTGGACCTGCGATTTGTCATGAAGAAAGAACACCTAGGTAAATCTTGAAAAACCATCAACAATGACCAAAACGAAGGAGTTACCACCGAGGCTCTTATAAGCACTGGGACCAAAGAGATCCATGTGAAGTAGATCAAGTGGTCTTCTCGTGGTCATGATGTTCTTCATGGGATGACTTCCTCCAACTTGTTTTCCTGCTTGACAAGCACTGCAAAGTCTATCCTTGTCAAATATAACATCTTTAACACCAAGGATATGATCACCTTTAATAAGCTTATCAAGATTTCGCATGCCCACATGACCTAACCATCTATGTCATAACCATCCTTTAGAAGGTTTAGCAATTAAACAAGTGCGAGGTTTGGCTCTCTTAGTGAAGTCGACAATGTATAGATCACCTCTACGGATACCGGTAAAGACATATTGTGATTATCTTTATGTAACACTTGGCAATCTACTTCGATAAATATAACAGTGAAAGAAAGTCGGCTAGTATAGATACGGAAAGAAGATTGTAACCAAGAGATTCGACGAGCATAACATTTTGAATAGATCTATCATTGGATATGGCCACCTTACCCTTGGAGTTGTCTCTGAAAGTGACATACTTGCGTGGACCATCATTTTTGGCAAGCTCATGTAACATGTCTTGATCTCCGGTCATGTGATCGTTACATCCACTATCAATAATCCACTCTTTATAGTCTTGAAAATTTGCCATGAGACCAAGATTTCTCATAGTCTTCTCAAAATCACTATCACTCTCTTCTTCTTTATCATAATAGCCATCCTCGATATCAACATCATCATGTATATGATCATCACCTAGATAAAGTGATTCGTTAATTTCATGGCCATGACAATGAGCAAGTTGATGAATTTTAATTGTCTCCATGATGATGTTGCTAATAGTTCCAATGTCACCTTTAGCACGCATGAGATCACGAAGCTCAAAAAAGCATTCATCAAACTTGGGATCACTCAGATCCATCTTTTGAAAGGCAATGGATTTTTGAAGGATTTCATTCAGATTTTTCAAAGTATAATTCGAAAACCATTCCTCAAGATAATTCCATATAGTGTACACGCATTCAAAAGTAGGCAAGCACACAAGCAAGTTTCTAGGCAATCCTCTAATGATAAGATCAATAGTTCTAAGATCGGAAACCATGTCAAGATACTCATCAGGGGTAGGATGCAAAGGATCAATGGGAGGCACATAAGGGCTAAGAATATACATGTACAAATTATATTCATTGAAAATCTTGAGCATCTTATTTTTCCATGAACCATAAAACTCCCCATCAAGAATAGGCACTCTATGTCTAATACTCCCGAACTTAGACTCATCCATCTTCCTCCAATGGTGATTAAACCAAAGTAATGGAGACCAATGTTCTGATACCAATTGAAAGGATCGAGAAGAGGGGTCTAGAGGGGGGGTGATTAGACCCTTAACAAGCAAAAGGGGCAGTTTTTAATTTCTTCAAGTTAAGGTTGAGTTTAGCACATGTTAAAGCACTCACAATACATTTAAAGCAAGCATGACAAGAGTATATGTAGAGGATAGAGTAAAGCATGCAATTTGCAAGAAAGTAAAGATATGGGATTGGAGTGTGCAAACGCAAATGAGACATGGAGAAATTTTGGCGTGATTCCGATAGGTGGTGCTACCGTATGTCCACATTGATGGAGACTTCAACCCATGAAGGGTAACGGTTGCACAAGTCCATGGAGGGGTCCACCCACGAAGGGTCCACAAAGAAGCAGCCTTGTCTATCCCACCATGGCCATCACCCACGAAGGACTAGGTGCATGCTGGATAGCGGTCAATGTGTAGAGTAATAGTAGTAGATGCAGCCAGGAGTCGGTCTACTTGTCTCAGACGTGATTCCTATATACACAATCATTGCCTTAGATGTCTACATAATTATTCGCTTTTCTACCAACTGCTCAATAGGAGTTTGTTTACCCACCGTATGCTTTGTTTCAAGAGAGAAGCCTCTAGTGAAAACTATGGCCCCCGGGTCTATCTATTATCATATTATTTTTAGATCTACAAAACAAAAAACACAAAAATACAATGCTGCAATTTATTTACTTTTATCTTATTTTGCACTTTTACTTATCTTTTATATCTATCACTATTAGATCTCATCCTTGCAAGTAACCATGAAGGAATTGACAACCCCTTTATCGTGTTGGGTGTAAGTATTTGTTTGTTTGTGCAGGTGATATCATTGGAGACTTGTGTGTTCCTCCTACTAGATTGATACATTGGTTCTTAACTAAGGTAAATACTTATCTCTACTTTGCTGCATCACCCTTTCCTCTTCAAGGCAAAAACCAACGCAAGCTTAAGAAGTAGCAGGAAGAATTTCTGGCGCCGTTGCCAGGGAGGATCTACATCAAGCCTACCAAGTACCTATCATAAACTCTCATCTCTTTCATTTACATTATTTTGCATTTGCCTCTCGTTTTTCTCTCCCCCACTTCTAAAAGTTCTCAGAAAAATACAAAAATAGTTGCCTTCTTTCTGTTTGCTTCTTGTTTTCTTGTGTGCTATATTGCTTGCTTTGTCACGATGTCTCAAGAAAATACTAAGTTGTGTGATTTTTCCAACACTAATAATAATGATTTTATTGGTACTCAAATTTCTGCGACAACTAGTGTTGAATCTTATGAAATTAATGCCGCTTTGTTGAATCTTGTTATGAAAGAACAATTTTCTGGTAGTCCTAATGAAGATGCCGCATCCCATCTAAATACTTTCGTTGAATTGTGTGATGCGCAAAAGGAAAAAGATGTGGATAATAATATTGTCAAATTGAAATTATTTCTGTTCTCAGTATGAGATCATGCTAAAACTTGATTTTCGTCCTTGCCTAAAAATAGTATTGATTCATGGAATAAGTGTAAGGATGCTTTTATTTCCAAGTATTTTCCTCCCGCTAAGATCATCTCTCTTAGGAACGACAAGGCTATAGCCGCCTACCAGGCCAGGGTAGCACACGCATATTTCCTTCCCTAGTTGGAGGCACCGGCGAGAGGCATGACAAAAGATCGAATTTGGGCCACCCCATCCAGGCAAGTGTGGCTGCACTGGTGAGATCGATGTGGCACCTGACCATCAAAATGACGGAATTTGTCCCCATGATATATCTATGATAGAACGGTTACTTCAATATCATATATCAACCTGTAATCCAAGTTATAGAAATATCCATCCAATAATCCAAAGAATAATATAGTCCTATAATTATCATAACTCCATAGGTACAATATTAAATATGATCATGTTAAATCCAAGGCAAATGATCCTACTGATCCAATAGTTGTATCCATATTGTTAACCATATATCAATATGATAGCATCAAATCCAAATAATACTCTAAGGCATAGTATCCAATATAATCATAATGAAACCATAACAATTGTTCCTGGTAATGCAATGGCAATATATATCATTCTTAGTCTGCAAAGCGTAAGTCCTAGAAATCCAAGTATCATCATGGCAGTAGCAAGAATCAAAGATTACTCCAAGAAATGCCATGAACAAATCATATTTAATTAATGCAAAATTTTAACCAAGTTTATTAAATAAACCATGAAATTGCATTGCAATCATGCAAATGGAAGGCATGGCTTGCCTTGCTCCAACAGAGGGTTGGAATACTCCCTGTCTTCACATACACACATCAAACAATCTAGAAAACATTTTTGAAAGCATTTGTAAATAACACATAAGACATATTGTTCTGTCCTAAAATCTAGACAAAAGAGAAAAATACCAAACTCTACCAAAAAATAAAGAAGCTCAAAATAAAAATAATGCAAAAAGAATTAGCTCATTTGGACTTGTGGTTTGGGAGATATTCCTGGTCAAAGTTGTGGTCAAACTGGATTTAAAATGAATTTCTCGAAAACCTCCAGGGGGGACGTCGAAAGCGTAAAACAAGAATACGCTTTCACTTAGAAAATGCTTCGGGTGATCTCACTGAGGCTAACAGGTGGGGTCGGCTTGGTAGGTTTAAGAGAGAGGGAGAGGGTCAGAAGGATGGTGGAGCTCACCGGCGACGGACGGCGGCGAGGAGACCATGGTAGGGCTGTGCGATGGCGGGGATGGAACATGCACTCCAAGAGGGAGTTACCCATAACCGTGGCTCACCCAGCAGGCTTCGTCTGCCGGCAAGTGCGGCGACTCCGGCGAGCATTCGGGTACCAGAGAGCCCAGGGAGGATCGTAGGAGCACTAGGTGATCATTGTTGTG
The DNA here is from genome assembly GCF_018294505.1 of Triticum aestivum. NCBI lineage: Eukaryota > Viridiplantae > Streptophyta > Magnoliopsida > Poales > Poaceae > Triticum > Triticum aestivum. The sequence goes on from NC_057800.1 coordinate 609,244,898, forward strand.
GTGGTTGGAGCAGAGGTTGCCTGGAGCGAGGGGGAGAGCGCAGAGTTAAGAAGATGAGCTTCTGGCCAGAGAGGAGGTAGATGGCTCCACAGGCTTGCTACGTCTTGAGCTTACGTTGGTTTTCCCCGAAGAGGAAGGGATGATGCACCAGAGTAGCGTAAGTATTTCCCTCAGTTTTTGAGAACCAAGGTATCAATCCAGTAGGAGGCCACGCGCAAGTCCCTCGTACCTACACAACACAAAGAGCTCAACGCAACCAACACAATTAGGGGTTGTCAATCCCTTCACGGTCACTTACGGAAGTGAGATCCGATAGATAATATTTTTGGTATTTTTGATATAAAGATGCAAAGTGAAAAGTAAAAGGCAAAGTAAAAACAAAACAAGATTAAAGTGATGGAGATTGATATAATGAGAATAGACCCGGGGGCCATAGGTTTCACTAGTGGCTTCTCTCGAGAGCATAAGTTTTCTATGGTGGGTGAACAAATTACTGTTGAGCAATTGACAGAATTGAGCATAGTTATGAGAATATCTAGGAATGATCATGTATATAGGCATCACGTCCGTGACAAGTAGATCGAAACGATTCTGCATCTACTACTATTACTCCACTCATCGACCGCTATCCAGCATGCATCTAGAGTATTAAGTTAAAAACAGAGTAACGCTTTAAGCAAGATGACATGATGTAGAGAGATAAATTCATGCAATATGAAATAAACCCCATCTTGTTATCCTCGATGGCAACGATACAATATGTGTCTTGCTGCCCCTTCTGTCACTGGGAAAGAACACCGCAAGATCGAACCCAAAGCTAAGCACTTCTCCCATGGCAAGAACTACCAATCTAGTTGGCCAAACCAAATGGATAATTCGAAGAGACTTGCAAAGATAACCAATCATTCATAAAAGAATTCAGAGAAGATTCAAATATTGTTCATAGATAGACTTGATCATAAACCCACAATTCATCGGTCTCAACAAACACACCGCAAAAGAAGAAGATTACATCGAATAGATCTCCACAAGAGAGGGGGAGAACATTGTATTGAGATCCAAAAAGAGAGAAGAAGCCATCTAGCTACAAACTATGGACCCGAAGGTCTGAGGTAAGCTACTCACACTTCATCGGAGGGGCTATGATGATGTAGAAGCCCTCCGTGATGACGGCCCTCTCCGGCAGAGCTCCGGAACAGGCCCCAAGATGGGATCTCATGGATACAGAAAGTTGCGGTGGTGGAATTAGGTTTTTGGCTCCTCTTATGATCGTTTGGGGGTACATGGCTATATATAGGAGGAAGGAGTACGTCGGTGGAGCACCGAGGGGCCCACGAGGCAGGGGCGTGCATTGTAGGGGAGGTGGTGCCCCCTATCCTCGTGACCGCCTCCGGTACTTCTTGGAGTAGGGTCCAAGTCTCTTGGGTCTTATCCGAGAAGAAATTCACGTTCTAAAAAGGATTTTTCTGTTTGGACTCCGTTTGATATTCTGTTTCTTCGAAACACTGAAATAGGCAAAAAACAACAATTCTGGGCTGGGCCTCCGGTTAATAGGTTAGTCCCAAAAATAATATAAAAGTGGAAAATAAAGCCCAATATAGTCCAAAACAGTAGATAATATAGCATGGAGCAATCAAAAATTATAGATACTTGGAGACGTATCAGGCATCCCCAAGCTTAATTCCTGCTCGTCCTCGTGTAGGTAAATGATAAAAAGAGAATTTTTGATGCAGAGTGCCACTTGGCATAATTTCAATGCAAAATTTCTTAATTGTGGTATGGATAATCAGATTAGAAAGATTCAAGACAAAAGTTCATATTGACATGAAGAATAATAACACTTCAAGCATACTAATAAAGTAATTATTTCTTCTCAAAATAACATGGCCAAAGAAAGTTATCCCTACAAAATCATATAGTCTGGCTATGCTCTATCTTCACCACACAAAGTATTTAAATCATGCACAACCCCGATGACAAGCCAAGCAATTGTTTCATACTCTAACTTTTTCAAAACTTTTTCAATCTTCACGCAATACATGAGCGTGAGCCATGGACATAGAACTATGTGGAATAGAAGGGTGGTTGTGGAGAAGACAAAAAGAGGGGAAGATAGTCTCACATCAACTAGGCGTATCAACGGGTTATGGAGATGCCCATCAATAGATATCAATGTGAGTGAGTAGGGATCGCCATGCAACGGATGCACTAGAGCTATAAGTATATGAAAGCTCATCAAAAGAAACTAAGTGGGTGTGTGTCGGTGTCAAAACCGGCGGATCTCGGGTAGGGGGTCCCGAACTGTGCGTCTAGGCAGATGGTAACCGGAGACAAGGGACACGATGTTTTTACCCAGGTTCGGGCCCTCTCGATGGTGGTAAAACCCTACTCCTGCTTGATTAATATTGATGATATGGGTAGTACAAGAGTAGATCTACCACGAGATCAAGGAGGCTAAACCCTAGAAGCTAGCCCAGGGTATGATTGTTGTTCGTCCTACGGACTAAAACCCTCCGGTTTATATAGACACCGGAGAGGGCTAGGGTTACACAGAGTCGGTTACAATGGTAGGAGATCTACATATCCGTATCGCCGAGCTTGCCTTCCACGCCAAGGAAAGTCCCTTCCAGACACAGGACAAAGTCTTCAATCTTGTATCTTCATAGTCTAGGAGTCCGGCCGAAGGTATAGTCCGGCTATCCGGACACCCCCTAATCCAGGACTCCCTCAGTAGCCCCTGAACCAGGCTTCAATGACGACGAGTCCGGCGCGCAGACTGTCTTCGGCATTGCAAGGCGGGTTCCTCCTCCAAGTACTTCATAGAAGATTTTGAACACAAAGGTAGTGTCCGGCTCTACAAAATAAGTTCCATATATTGCCATAGAGAGAATAATATTTACACAAATCTAATCTGCTGACGTATTCCGTAGCGTGACATCACACCACGGCCAAGTCTTTATTCGAATCGTTTTACTATCCCACCTCAGCGCGTTTAGCGAGGCGGTTTCCTTAGCACGTCTTGTCAAAGCAGAGATCATGTCCCCTTATTCCGGGATTCTCATCAATACGGGCATGGGTAACCCAACCGCGTCATTGATTACGGCGCTTGGGAGATAAGCGAGTTTTACCAGGCTGGTGGGGACGCATAGTCGCGTCCACCCATATAAGGGGACAAGGATCCACCTTTTCATCCATGCCTTCTTCCTCCTTTGCCTATCCGTTTCCACGCACTCGAGCTCCAGCGCCCAAGTCCGCACACCCCACCTCGACCTTCTCCAGCCATGTCCGGAGCGGGAGGCAAGTGGATGGTCTCCTCCGTCACGAAGGGTGTCGGTGTCAAAACCGGCGGATCTCGGGTAGGGGGTCCCGAACTATGCGTCTAGGCCGGATGGTAACAGGAGGCAAGGGACACGAAGTTTTTCCCAGGTTCGGGCCCTCTCGATGGAGGTAAAACCCTACGTCCTACTTAATTAATATTGATGATATGGGTAGTACAAGAGTAGATCTACCACGAGATCGAGGAGGCTAAACCCTAGAAGCTAGCCTATGGTATGATTGTTGATGTGTATGTTGTCCTACGAACTAAAACCCTCCGGTTTATATAGACACCGGAGAGGGTTAGGGTTACACAAAGTCCGTTACAATGGTAGGAGATCTTCATATCCGTATCACCAAGCTTGCCTTCCACACCAAGGAAAATCCCTTCTGGACACGGGACGGAGTCTTCAATCTTGTATCTTCATAGTCCAGGAGTCCGGCTGAAGGTATAGTCCGGCCATCCGGACACCCCCTAATCTAGGACTCCCTCAGTAGCCCATGAACCAGGATTCAATGACGACGAGTCCGGCGCGCATATTGTTTTCGGCATTGCAAGGCGGGTTCCCCTCCAAGTACTTCATAGAAGATTTTGAACACAAAGATAGTGTCCGGCTCTGCAAAATAAGTTTCCACATATTGCCATAGAGAGAATAATATTTACACCAATCTAATCTGCTGAAGTATCCCGTAGCGTGTCACACCACGGCCAAGCCTTTATCCGAGTCGTTTCATTATCCCACCTCAGCGCGTCACTCGAGGCGGTTTCCTTGGCACGTCTTGTTAAAGCAGAGATCGTGTCCCCTTATCCCGGGATTCTCATCAATACTGGCGTGGGTAACCCAACCGCTTCTAGGACTCCTAGATTATAGGAAAGTCCAAGCAGACATGGAGAGGACACTTGATATTCACCCTCTTTATAAAGGGGACAAGGCCTTTATTTTTACCTCCCGTGCTCAATCGAATCCTTCCCCCACCTCAAGCTCAAACGCCCGAAGTTTAGGTCAGGTGCTCCGAACCTCCAGTCATGTCCGGATCTAGCCTTCAAGGCCGATGGATGCCTTCCTCCGTCACGGAAGAAGACATCAAGAAGTTGAGGGAGGCTAGATATCTGACCGCCGAGATTTTGCATCGGCTGCCTCCCCGAGGGCAGGCCGTGCCCACCCCCGAACCCAGCGAGAACAACGTGTTCATCTCCCACTTCCTCCGAGGCCTAGGCCTTGCCCTGGATCTTTTCGTCAGGGGTTTGATGTTTTACTACGGGCTAGATTTTCATGATTTAGCTCCGGACTCCTTTCTTCATCTCACGACATTTATTATCGTGTGCGAGGCCTTCCTCCGGGTTACCCCTCACTTTGGCCTATGGCTCAAGACCTTTGAAGTGAAGCCGAAGCTGGTCGAGGGGCAACATGCAGCGTGTGGAGGTGCCTCAATACGCAAGATGACGGGAGCTCCATGGCCCAAAGGTTCCATCCCAGAGGTGTCTGAATGTGGCAACGGGAGTGGTTCTACATCACGACTCCTAGAAGTGCCAAGTGGGCGGCCCCCCTGTTTTCAGCTCGGGCCCCCCACCATAGCTGATGTCATGGATCAGCAGAGGTTTGAGCTGGGGTCCAGTCAAGGATGTGCCTATACTGCAAGGCCGCATTCGAGATCTCTTCAAAGGAGATTTCAGTTTGGTTGCGGTGATACAGGTTATGCTGGTTCGTCAAGTCCAGCCTTGCAAACACCGGCCTCTTCGCCTGTGGGAGTTCAATCCCGAGGGACCGCGTGCCAGTCAAAATTTTCTCGGCCTGACGCACGAGGAGATGTACAAGTCATTCTTCGGACCTCAGATGGAGTGTCCGGAAATCACCGAGGACGTGGGTCTGAGTAGTAACCGTGCCGCCGAATAGGTAAGGCATCTTCCGGCCGAACATACTATCTCTACTTTGTTACGAAGTTATTTCCGAGACTTTGCTTTTTGACGAGGACTGGCTAACAAAGGCAAAGTTGATTCTGTGTTCGGCCCCCCTCCCTGAGGGTTTGGAAAATCCGGTATTGGAAAAGATGCTCCAGACCGCACCTTGCCCGGAGCCCTTGAAGGAAGATACTGTGGAGGATAATGCGGGCGGACGCGGGCCCCCAACGCTGCCCATTCTAGCCAAGGGAGCGAGCGTCTCCATGATGGAAGGCGGCCAGAAGAGGAAAAGGACTGTGCCCGGGGATTCGGAAGCCGAAGCTTCCAAACGGGAGAAGAAGTCTCCCACAGAGGGTCCCACCTTGGGGGGCGCTGTTGCCGCACAAAGTCCGCGGGGGGATCAATTCTCCCATGAGTCGTAAGTGACCCAAAATACCTTTAATAGTACAGATGTGCCATTTTCTTCTGAGAAAATAACCACCGCATATATTTTGCAGTTCGGGCCTTAGCCCCTCTCAAATGAGCTCATCTTCGGGGGATCTTCTTCCAGAGATGATGGAGAGCGAAACGCCTCCTCTGGACTCCTCCGCTCCAGAAGCGGGCGACCCTGATGTGTCATCGCGGAGGGCCTCTCCGAGTCCGGTGAGGCCAGAAGATAATCCCATTGACCCCCGAAGCTCCCAGTGTCCGCCTCCCGAAGGGAGCAGACAAAAGAGTCCGGCCCCGTCTAGTGTGCAATCGAATGTTCTAAGGGAGTTGGTGGGGCGAGCGGCCATCTTAGATGAACACCGTGTGATGATGAATACGGTGATGGAGAGAATATCGTCCACCGAAAGCGGATTGCATGAAGCTTTTATGAGTCTACTGACAGGCTTTGAGGTACGTAAAAGAATGTATGATAATCCTGCACATGCTAGGTGTGCCCTGTGTAGATAGTAGCCCATGAGACTCTAGTTGTCGTCGGAAACGACGATGAACAGAGGATCATATTCCTAGGAAATAACCATACTGCCTCTATGTGCAGGTGATGGAAGCTCCGGTGGCTAGCCGGACTAGCGAGTTTGCCCATTTAGAGCGGCAGTTAGATGCGGCAGACACCGACATCGAGCTTGTTAACAAAAGGCTTAATGAGGCACAGGGTAAGTGTCAATATCTGGTAAACGTCACATAGGAAGAGCAGCATGATGCCAGTATCTTAAATATGTCGTGACTGCAGATGGAGCTGCCACTGTTGAAGCCTTACGGGTAGAACTTGCCCGAGCCAAGGAACAAGCGAGGTTAGGTAATGCGGCTGCTGTGAAGGCGGCCGAAGAGTTGCAAGCCGAGAGGGCCGCGCATGGCGAGACCCGAGACAAGATGGCCAAGATGTCTATAGAATTAAAAGCCGCCGCCGACCGCTGCCGGGTTCTTGAAAAGGAAAACCAAGCGAAGGCATCGGACCTTGAGAAGGCTGCTGCGACGAAAAAGGATCTCCGCTCTGCTATGAGGGCAAAGAAGGAGGAGCTGTGGGATGCCGGGGATATTGTAGCTAGGAAATCCTTTATGTTGCAGAGGAAATTCGGAGATCCACGATATGCCCCTCTGGATCGGCTGTGGAGTTCGGAGGATGTGTATATGGATTTGGCGGCGAGCGCTGCCGATGCGGCCAAGTACTTCCAGGGTCAGATGGACCATGGAGTAGACCAGCTGTTTTGGAGGCAATTCCATTCTCCCGAGCGTCCACTTTCATTGACTGACCAATTAGCCGAGTGGGCGAACTAAATAGGTTGTCCAGACTCTCTATGAGGTCTGCTGTGGATCAGCTATGGCCGGGAAGGCCAAAACCGAATAGCTATTTCAGCTTGGTGCAGCAGGTCCTTGACGTGGTGCCGCGTATTGATGCGATGAGGAGGTCGGCGTGCATAGAGGGCGCATGGATGGCCTTTGCCCGTGTTAAGGCATATTGGGCGGAGATGGATGCTACCAATGTTGCAGCGCAGGATTCGGCTATAGGTCGAAAGGCTGCCGAGCACTACTTCGGAGAAGTTCTTGAGGGTGCCCGTTTGATAGAGACCCGGTGCTCAAAAAATATTATGTTTGAGTGATATGTAATCTCATTGTAAGTGAAATGCTTTTATAAATTTTATAAGGCTATTTTTATACTTTTGGCTGAAACTAATATGATGCCTCCTGGGCGGCCGTTTATGTATACATGTGTATAACCTGAAAGATTGCAGCCGTCGGCTTCAACCCTCACGCATATAATGCGGAGGTGCTCGCAAAAACACGCATTCACACTTAACCCAACGTCTTGGTCCTATTAAGGAGGTGATAACGGAGCGAGCGAGGCAACCGGACTATGATGCTTTAGCACTTTCACTTAGCCATAGGAGTTTGATAGTGGGGCTACTAGATAGCCCCTGGTGGCTCCGCACTCTCCCGATCTCAGGGTGCGTACATGCCTGGCCAGGAAACGTCCCTTCGTTAAGGCAGAGGAATTCTAACATTCCCACAAGTCATCGAGTGGTTGACCAGTCTCACGCTATATCATGACAGTCAGTTTTCGGCTTTCTCTACTGAGGTGCTCGTCCGGATGAACCAAGGCACAATCGCAGTAGTTCTCCTGGTGCTGCCTTAGCTGGCAAGGCGGAACGTAAGGCACCAAAACACAGGAGCCGGGAAAACCCAACATTTGACCAAAGACAATAATTCGGAGCTGATGCATATAGGGCCAAACTCGCGACGCCGAACACTCCCTAAGGTATTAGGTCTTTGTGGTATAAACCGGGCCTAAATAGTGGCCTTTGTAAGAAGCCCGGTGTGTCTAGGTACGTGCATTGTTCTGGCGTGGCCACATGCCAAGACGTCAGCATCCTTCTCAACGGTGGATATGTATGAACAAGAGACAGTAAGAAAGGTTTACACAGGGTCTTAACCTAAAAAGAATCCTTGGAGCGGGTCCCTGCTGCACGTCTGCGCCTGTGTCTCTGTTGTGCCATATCCTGGACGGGTGTAGCACGATGATCGTCTGTAAAAGAGAGGAAGTTAAGTGAAAAAGTTGTCGTGCAAAAGGATAGTTTTTAAAGAAACCATGTATAATTCAAGATGATAAGAAATTGCCACTTGTCTGCGCGTGTTGAGCCCCTTGTATTGACAAATAGGGGTGTGACCACTTATTTCTGTATAAATAGCGGCGCCGGACTTGATTAGTTGTATCTGAGGTCTTGACGACCTATTGGATGCATTCGTTTGTCCGGGCGCCTTTAGTGTGCGGCGGCCAAGGCAGCCTCATTTTCTTCAGCGCGCAGAGATCGCTTGATATTTCCGTGCACTGTAATGATGCCACGTGGACCGGGCATCTTGAGTGTGAGGGAGGCATAGTGTGGTATTGCATTAAAGCGAGCGAAAGCTTCGTGTCCGAGCAGTGCTTGATAGCCACTTTGAAACGGAGCGATGTGGAAAGTTAAATGCTCGCGACGGAAGTTATCGGGGGAGCCGAATGTAACTTGTAGTAGGAGGGAGCCCGCACAACGAGCACCTGGGCCTGGCGTTACTCCTTTAAAGGTAGTATCGCTATGGCGAATTTGTGTTGGGTCTAGCCCCATCTCGCGGATTGTATCCTGATATATTAGGTTTAGGCTACTACCGCCGTCCATCAAGACCCTTGTGAAGTGATATCCACCAATTACTGGGTCTAATACCAGGGCAGCCCGTCCTGCGTGTCGGATACCTGCTGAGTAATCGCGATGGTCGAAAGTGGTCGGTTGAGATGACCAGTGGCAGGACTTCGTGGTGATAGGCACTTGGATATACTTTCCTGGGAGTGCCGCATTGTTTTTTTCTTGATTACGTGTAACACGTTTACTGTTTTGACATCGGGTGGAAATTGCTTTTGTTCACCCGTGTCTTGCTTGGGGGGCTCGTCCTCGTCTTCACTTGGTGTATCCTCCCCCTTGTGTACGGCATTGAGCTTGCCGTACTGCTTGAAGACCCAACATTCTCTGTGGGTATGATTAGTAGGTTTACCAGGGGGTACTATGAATCTGACATACTTGGTCCAGAATTTTGTTGAGGCTGGACAGTTCGTCCCTGGTGCCTTTAGGGGGCGGCTTTTGGCCTGGCCGAGAGCTTTTGAATCCGGCATTTACTGCCGCGCCCTTCGTGCTGTCTTCTTTATTCCGGCGTTTGTTATTGCTGTTGTGCCGTGATTTCCCATTTCCATCTCTAACTTCAGATGTACTGGGGTCGCTGGTGCTGCATCTGGCTAGCCAACTGTCCTCCCCCGCGCAAAAGCGGGTCATGAGGTTTGTTAATGCGGCCATCGTTCTCGGCTTATTTTGGCCAAGGTGTCTGGCGAGCCATTCGTCACGGACGCTATGCTTGAAAGCTGCTAAGGCTTCGGCGTCCGGACAGTCGACAATCTGGTTCTTTTTAGTAAGAAACCTGTTCCAAAGCTTTCGGGCTGACTCTCTGGGCTGTTGAGTTATATGACTCAAATCTTCCGCATCCGGAGGTCGGACATATGTCCCTTGAAAATTTGCCCGAAAAGCGTCTTTGAGCTCTTCCCAACTTCCAATGGAGCTTTCGGGGAGGCCTTTGAGCCAGTGACGAGCTGGCCCTTTGAGCTTGAGGGGTAGGTACTTGATGGCGTGGAGATCATCTCCTCGAGCCATATGGATATGAAGGATGTAGTCCTCAATCCAGACCCCGGGGTCTGCTGTTCCGTCGTATGCCTCTATGTTTACGGGCTTGAATCCCTCTGGAAATTCGTGGTCCAGCACCTCATCGGTGAAACATAGGGGGTGTGCAGCACCCCTATAGCTGGGTGTACCGTGTTGTTCGGATGTTTGTTGTGTTGCATTGTATGCTGGGGCGCGCTTGCATGGTCCATAGATGGATCTTGTTGCACCGTCCTTTGGGTGTGAGCCCTCGCATTGGTTGCGTGTTGTATGGTGAGCAGCGTTGTATGCCACTTTGTGTTGGTAGAGGGGTCGTCTATCCGACCAGGTGGCTGCTTTGATATTTGGTTGCGGGGGGTCTGAGGCCTCCTCATCGAATTTGGGTAGCAGCTTCCGCTTTGGGTAGCTTTTGTAGGGGCGATTGTCGCCGTACCTTGCTGCTGTGTTGAGTATTTTATTCCATATGATTTGGAGTGTGTCTTGCGCAGCCTTGAGCCTTTGCTTCTGCTTTCTCAAACTCCTCGCGGTGGCAACAAGCCTTGTATGGGCAGTCTGCTGCTTCGGGTGCCTGTCCGGCATTATGTCGTCCGGACCATGATCCTTGATAGGATTTGTTTGTTCGGTTTGATTATCCGGATTGCCGTTGTCTGGCAGCGGTTCGCCCTGCTCCAACGCTGGGTCTGTGTGATCGTTATTTCTGTCGGGGCGGGATTTGGGGCGGCGCTTGCGTCACCGCTTTGACTGCTTTTCAAGGGAACAAGCCTTCGGTGCGTCCTTCCGCTCCTCGCCGTCATCTTTTGGTGCGTCCACCATGTATACGTCATATGACGAGGTGGCGTTCCAGGGCCCAATAGGCGCTGGTTCTTCACCGTCTCCTTCATCTGCGTCCATACCGTCGATGTCTTCGGAGTCGAGGTCGAGCATGTCGGTTAAATCGTCGATGGTGGCTACAAAGTGGGTGGTGGGTGGGATTTGAATTTCTTCATCGTCTGTATCCCAATCTCGCTGACCGTAGTCCGGCCAGGGCTCTCCTGATAAAGAGAGAGACTTTAGTGATTTCATAATATCACCGAAGGGCGGGTGCTGAAAGATGTCCGCGGCAGTAAACTCCATGATCGGCGCCCAATCAGATTCGATCGGTAGAGGCGTGAATGGTTCGGAGTCCGGAGAGGAGTCTGGCTCCTTGGAATCATGAGTTTCGCAGAGTGCCGGGCTGGCGTTCGGCTCAATCGCCGTTAAGATCACAGCCCCCGAGGTGGCGTCCAACCGTCCATCCTTGATCGGCGCAGTTGGCTCCGAATTAAGGGTCGGAGCTGACGCGGGTGCGGCCTCCAGGGCACTGTTCGGCGGCAGAGCTAAATCATGCTCGTCGTGACAGAGCGGCGCGCTCGGCAGTGGCTCGAATCCGTCAGAGATCAAGTCTCTGCGGATGTCAGTCATGTAGTTTAAACTTCCAAATCTGATTTGACGGCCAGGGGCGTAGCTTTCGATCTGCTCCAGACGGCCAAGCGAATTGGCCTGCAGTGCGAAGCCGCCGAAGACGAAGATCTGTCCAGGGAGGAAGGTCTCACCCTGGACTACATCGCTATTGATGATCGTAGGAGCCATCGAGCCTGACGGCGACGACACAGAGGAACTCTCAATGAAAGCACCAATGTCAGTGTCAAAACCGGCGGATTTCGGGTAGGGGGTCCCGAATTGTGCGTCTAGGCCGAATGGTAACAGGAGGCAAGGGACACAAAGTTTTACCCAGGTTCGGGCCCTCTCGATGGAGGTAAAACCCTACGTCCTGCTTGATTAATATTGATGATATGAGTAGTACAAGAGTAGATCTACCACGAGATCGGGGAGGCTAAACCCTAGAAGCTAGCCTATGGTATGATTTTTGATGTGTATGTTGTCCTACGGACTAAAACCCTCTGGTTTATATAGACACCAGAGAGGGTTAGGGTTACACAAAGTCGGTTACAATGGTAGGAGATCTTCATATCCGTATCGCCAAGCTTGCCTTCCACGCCAAGGAAAGTCCCTTTCGGACACGGGACGGAGTCTTCAGTCTTGTATCTTCATAGTCCAGGAGTCCGGCTGAAGGTATAGTCCGGCCATCCGGACATCCCCTAATCCAGGACTCCCTCAGAGGGACACATCAAAAAACTAAGAAAGGCCGGATACTTGTCTAACGACATTGCGCACCGGCTTCCCGAAGAGGGGCAGCTCGTCCCCATCCCTAGGCCCCATGAGAGGGTGGTATTCCTCCCCCATTTCCTCCGTGGACTGGGCTTTCCTCTCCACCCATTTGTCCGGGGGCTCATGTTCTACTATGGCCTGGATTTCCATGATCTGGCCCCAAACTTTGTCTTCAACATCTCAGTGTTTATCGTCATGTGCAAGGCTTTCTTCTGCATCCGCCCCCATTTCGGCCTATGGCTCAAGACTTTCAATGTCAAGCCGAAGGTGGTGCGTGGCACCCAGGCGAAGTGCGGTGGCGCCATGGTGGGAAAGATGCCCAACGTCCTATGGCTTGAGGGCTCCTTCGTGGAGACCCTAAAGGGGTGGCAATCGGGGTGGTTTTACATCACCGAGCCATGCGACCCTGAATGGGTCGCAGCCCCCAAGTTCCGATCCGGACCCGCTACTCGTCTCACCTCCTGGAAAGAGACGGGCCTGTCATGGGGTAAAAAAGGAGAGCTGACCGGACTCCAAACATGCGTCCAAACCCTGGTGGACAAGAAGCTCAAACTTGTTAACGTAGTCCAAGTTATGCTCATCCGCCGGATCCTCCCGTGTCAACAACGGGCTTTCAACATGTGGGAGTTCAACCCGGCGCAACACCGAACTCTGAGGAGGCTCTTTGACACGACGTATGAAGATGCCTGGAAGGTGCTTTTCAAGGGAGCCGAGGCCCCCGCATCCGCTACCGAGGATCGCAGATTCAGCACGCAGCGTCACGCTAGTGTGGTAAGCTGTTTTTACCTTTTACAGGGTATTAGTTTTTCATAGTTTGACTCCATGTGGGATCTAAGCTCCCTTACCTTTGACAAGATTGGCAGGAGATGTCCGGATAGATCAACTGTCCGGCTCCTTTGCCCAAAGGCCCAGCGGACGCTCGCTTGGCGAAGCTGCTGGTTCCGGCACCCTATGTGGTGCCAGAGAAGAAGGCCAAGAAGAAGGCCACGGGGACTCGAAAGAGTGCCCGGCACCTGGAGGTGTCAGATTCATCATCCGACGACTCCAAGACGCACTCCTCCCGTGAAGACGAGGAGGAGGAAGAAGAGACCTCTCCCCTTCCAGCGGGGGGAGGGAAGAAAAGGAAGGCCGCCCCAACTGGGGAGGCCGAAGGGTCCAAGAAGGGGAAGACCCCTCCTCCGGACTACTCCACCAACGCCGACGACGGCGAAGAGGAGTGGCCGCACAGGGCCAAACCCCTGGCAAGATCGTAAGTATTCGGACACCAGAGCAATTCATAGTGTTCCTTTCTTGCATAGCTCCTCCTTACGCCGAATATGACTATGCAGTCCGCCCAAAGACCGGCTCGACGTGTCGTCGAGCGGTTCCTTGGATTCGTCGGATGTGAATTCGCTTCCGACGGCTACCTCCCCCCACCCTATGAACAACGCCGAGGTGGCGTCCCAATAGGTTCCAAGCCAGGAGGAGGTGGTCCTGGAGGCGCCGCAAGGCGACCTCCCGGACTCTAGGCGCAAAGGGGATAAAACCCCCAAGGGCCCCGAGTCCGGCCTTGAGCCGGACACCGCCCCGGAACCTTCAACGGTTCCGGACTCCGGTAGGCAGCTTCCTTCCAAGAGGAGCAAGCCTACCGAGCCGGTAACCTCCGTCCAACCGGAGGCACTGGACAATTTGCTGGAGGTGCTTAACGGCGCCTCCATCAACGAGGAGCACCGCACTATTATGAGTGCGGTGATCCAGAAGGTTCAGTCTGCCAAGAGCGGACTGACTGAAGCCTGTGCCAGCCTTCTAACAGGCTTTGAGGTAGGTAAAGAATATGTAAAAATATTACCGCATAGACAGTAGCCCCTGATGCTCTGTTCGACGTTCGGAAAGAAAAGCTGAATAGAGGATCTAATAACAGTCGCAGGAGTCTAACATAATCTAGTCAATATGCGGATGCAGGCTTCGCTGCTGGCCTCTGCCGCACTGACTGCGGAGGTGGATACGCTGAAGCAAAACCTCGCGCGGTCCAAGAACGAGCTCGGCCATGCCAAGAGGCAACTCGAGGAGAAGGAAGGTAAGTAATACCTTGTGCAAGTATATAGAGAAGATGTGGTTGCAAAAAATGACAGGATCAACGTGCTATTATAGGGGCCACGACCGAGGTGGCAACCCTTAAGAAAGCACTGTCCGAGGCCAAAACAGAGCGGCCGCGGAGCGCACAGAGAGAGGGAAGTAGGAGGTGCGGGTGGAGGAGGTGCAGAAAGAGCTCCAGGCTCTCGTGAAAAAACACGAGAGTTTGGAGCTTGACTCAAAGACGCAAGCGTCCGAGCTTGAGGCAGCCCTCGAAAGCGCGAAGTCTGCCAAGGCCGAAGCCCAGAAAGCCCTCCAAGAAATTGAAGCGATGAAGAAGATAGTGGCGGGTAAGGCATTCATTATGCAAAGCAAGCACGTGAAAGTGAATTACTTGTTACTTACCCGAGTCCGGAGCTCTCCAGGAGCATTCACAGATTTGCCCCGTAGTGCGTCTGATGCCGCCGCCTACTACTGATCCGAGGAGGGGAGCTCGACGGAGAAGGTGTTCTGGTCTCAGTATGCTGAGGCCGGACACCTGGTGCCTTTGAGCGACCAGCTGAAGCAAATGGTCGAGCTCCACAAGGTGGCCGAACAGGCCATAAAGGGCCTCGTAGTTCGGCTTTGGCCTGGAGAGGCTCTACCTGGGAGCTACTTCGGGCTGGTGAGGCAGCTGGTGGATGCCTGTCCACGGCTTGAAGTAATCAAGCGTTCCGTCTGCATCGAAGGTGCCCGTAGGGCGCTTGCCCGTGCTAAAGTGCACTGGGGCAAGATGGATGCGAAGAAGCTGGTGAAGGACGGGCCGCCGCCGGGCAAGAAGCATCGCGTCCCGGAAGCGTATTATGAGGGCATCCTGAAGGGTGCCCGCCTTATAGCGGATGAATGCTCCAAAGATGTAATTTTTGAGTAAACTCGCATTTGTGATCCTGTATGCTGAAAACTTGTTCATATGCACTAAGCAACGCTTTTGAATTTAAAATATTACCTTCTGTGCGACCATTTATCAAATTTGAGAGATAGCGAGTCGTCGGCTTCTGCCCCCATGCCACGAGTGCTGGGGTGTTCGGGATAAACATGAGCGCTCTTTTTCCCATTCTTGGGGCCTTCAAGGGAGGCGCTCAACACAATGAACAAGGCAATCGGACTATAATGCTTGAACACTCTCACTTAGCCATAGAATTCTATAATTTTAAATTTCGGCGGAGCCCCTAGTGTTCGGAAGATCGAGTTCGGGGCGCTATCCACGCCTAGGCCGGACAAAGCCGTCTCCTCGCTCTAAGCGGCATAAGTCTTTAGGGACTCGAAAACCTCTCGAACAGCGACCAACTCTCGCCTCATCATGATGGTTAGTTTTAGCTTTCTCTACTGAGGTGCTTAGCCACGCTCAACTGGGGCACAATCGCAGTAGTTCTCCTAGTGCTACCTTAGCCGATATAACAGAACGTAAGGTACCAAAACATAGGAGCCGGGCAAACCCAACTATTGACCCAAGACATGATTCGGAGCTGATGCATATAATGCTATAAGTTCGGGCTGCCGCACTTGTGAAGGTGTTCGGACTTCTCACACCATATTGTGGCGTACTTAAGCCCCTGGCGTATTGGCCGTACCAAAGTGTACGGGTGCAACATGTCATTAATGAACATATATTCGTAAAAAAGAGTAATGCAATAATAGACGGAAGCTATGCATTGTTTATTTAAAAAAGCTGCGATCAAAGCGGAACGATACAAATAGTGCAATAAGCAAAAGATGGGACTATTTAACATGTCCTTTCCAGGGGCGTGGTGCGGAATGTTATGTGAAACAGGTATACTGCTCGTTATAGAGACCACCTTAGAGTTCCATAGTGCGGCGTAGCCTTCTGCTTCCCTGGTTGTATCGTTTGTGCGGCAATTGTACTACCGGACAAGCCTTCCGAAGAATGGAGTCCTAAAAATAAGAGAAAATTAAGAAATCGGCAGCCCCTAGTGCGGTTTAAGCCACGTTTCGGGCGTGCCGTGATGGTGCCCCTCCCCCTGTGCCCATGGTATTTCCAGAGCGTAGTTATGTACGCGCAACACTAGTTTCGCAAGTTCGCAAGGGCTGGGGTTGGGGCCGCATTGCTATGCTTGCTCGGAACGTGCCAGGCGGTCTTGTTGTAGGTTACTCCGGGCGCGCTTGACGGTGTCCAGACATTTAATGGCCGGACTGGAGAATTGCCTTGAGAGGCTGCTTTGGACTTCCATTGCGATAGCCGCCGTATGCTCCTCCGGTCGGAGAGAGCGTTCGGTGTTTCCATTGACCGTGATGACTCCTCGAGGGCCTGGCATCTTGAGCTTGAGGTATGCGTAGTGCGGCTCTGCATTGAATTTGGCAAATGCAGTTCGCCCGAGCAGTGCGTGATAGCCACTACGGAACGGGACTATGTCGAAGATTAACTCCTCGCTTCAGAAATTATCCGGAGATCTGAAGACCACTTCAAGTGTAACTGAGCCTATACAGTTGGCCTCTACACCTTGTATGACGCCTTTAAAGGTCGTTTTAGTGGGTTTAATCCTCGAGGGATCGATGCCCATTTTCCGCACTGTATCCTGGTAAAGCAGGTTCAGGCTGCTGCTGCCGTCCATAAGGACTCCAGTGAGGTGAAATCCGTCAATAATTGGGTCTAGAACCAATGCGGCGAATCCGCCATGACGGATGCTAGTGGGGTGGTCCCTTCGATCAAAAGTGATCGGGCAGGAAGACCATGGGTTGAACTTTGGGGCGACTGGCTCCATCACGTATATGTCCCTTAGCGCACGCTTCCGCTCCCTCTTGGGGACGTGGGTTGCGTATATCATGTTCACCGTCCGCACTTCTAGGGGAAAACCTTTCTGTCCACTGTTGTTCGGTGGCCGGGGCTCCTCCTCATCATTGCTATGCAGCCCCTTGTCTCTGCTTTCGGCATTTAACTTGCGTGCCTGCTTGAACACCCAACAATCCCTGTTGGTGTGATTGGCTGTTTTTTCGGGGGTGCCATGTATCTCGCACGAGCGGTCGAGTATTCAGTCCAAACTGGACGGGCCCGGAGTATTTCTTCTGAATGGCTTTTCCCGTTGACCGGGTTTAGAGCCTCTGAATCCGGCATTAACTGCCGTATCCTCAGCATTGTCGCTGTTAATGCGGCGCTTTTGCTTGTTGCGACGCGACCAGCCACTGCTGTCCTTGGTATCCGAATTACCAGAGCTCTTGGCCATGTTATTGCTGCGAGCTAGCCAGCTGTCTTCTCCCACGCAAAAGCGGGTCATAAGTGTTGTGAGGGCTGCCATAGATTTCTGCTTTTCCTGTCCTAGGTGCCGTGCAAGCCACTCGTCGCGGATGTTATGCTTGAAGGCTGCTAGGGCCTCTGCATCCGGACCATCGACGATTTGATTTTTCTTGGTTAGGAACCGTGTCCAGAATTGTCTGGCCGATTCCTCTGGCTGCTGAATTATGTGGCTAAGGTCATCGGCGTCTGGTGGTCGCACATAAGTGCCCTGGAAATTGTCGAGGAATGTGGTTTCCAGGTCCTCCCAACAACCAATTGATTCTGCTGGCAAGCTGTTAAGCCAATGCCGAGCTGGTCCTTTAAGCTTGAGTGGGAGGTATTTGATGGCGTGTAGGTCATCACCGCGGGCCATGTGGATATGAAGGAGATAGTCCTCGATCCATACCGCAGGATCTGTTGTGCCATCATATGATTCGATGTTCACGGGTTTGAAACCCTCGGGGATTTGATGATCCATTACTTCATCTGTGAAGCATAGTGGGTGTGCGGCACCTCTGTATTGGGCTATATCACGCGGCAGCTCAAACGAGCTTTGTCTACTGTGTTCGGCCCGGCCGGATTTACTGTATCCGGAGTGACGATTACCGTCTCGTGCCGTGGGGCGCCCACGCGATCCATAGATCGATCTTGTTTGCCTTGCCTTGTCCTCCAATATATGTCGCGGGTCTGGCGCATTTTCCCGTGCCTTGGTATTTTTTGAGCGGCGCCGGGGTGCGGCTTCAGGGGAGGGCCAGGAGGCCTCTCTATCGCGGCCACGGGGTGGCCGGTCGACCGCATCATGCGTTGGTGATGTAGGTTTAGGTGCTTCCTCCTCTAATCAGGGTAGCAACCTGCACTTTGGGTAGCTCTTGGAGGGGCGTTCGAGTTCATACTCTTCGGCCGCAAGGACTTCAGTCCATCTGTCGGCTAGCAAATCTTGATCAGCTCTAAGCTGTTGCTATTTTTTCTTCAAGCTGCTCGCCGTGGCCATAAGCCTGCGTTTGAAACGCTCTTGTTCGACGGGATCCTCCGACACGACAAATTCGTCGTCGTCGAGGCTTGCCTCGTCTTCGGAGGGAGGCATATAATTATCGTCCTCGACCTCTCTGTCTTCCGCTCTCTCATGAGGGCTGGCTTCTCCATCCTCCTGTGCTGAATCTTGCTGGAGGTGGTTGTCTTCGGCACTGTCCGAGGTGTTATTATCTCCCGTGCCGGAATCACCGTTTTTTGCTTTGGCGGGATTTAGAGCGGCGCCGCTGACGCCGACGCATAGGCTGCTTCTTGGAGGGGTCATCCTCCGGTGTTCCATCGCCATTGCCTTCTTTTGGGGTGTCCACCATGTATATATCATACGACGAGGTGGCTTTCTAGTGCCCTATAGGCGCTGGTTCTTGATCATCTCCTGCATCGGCGTCCATACCGTCGATGTCTTCGGAGTCTAAGTCGAGCATGTTGGTTAAATCATCGACAGTGGCTACGAAGTGGGTGGTGGGTGGGCTTTGAATTTCTTCATCATCCGCATCCCAACCTTGGTAACCATAGTCCGGCCAGGGCTCTCCTGATAAAGAGAGAGACTTTAGTGAATTCAGAATATCGCCGAAGGGCGAGTGCTGAAAGATGTCTGCGGTGGTGAACTCCATGATCGGCGCCCAATCGGGTTCGATCGGTAGGGGCGCGGAGGGCTCGGAGTCTGGAGAGGAGTCCGGCTCCTTGGTGTCACGGGCTTCTCAGAGAATAGGGCTGGTGTTCGGCTCGATCGCCGTAGAGATTGCAGCCCCCGAGGCGGTGTCCAACCACCCATCCTCGACTGGCACAGTTGGCTCCGAATTAAGGGTTGGGGCTGATGCGGGTGCGGCCTCCAGGGCACTGTTCGGCGGCAGAGCTAGATCATGCCCATCATGACAGTGCGGCGCACTCGGCTGCGGTCGAATCTGTCGAAGATCAAGTCTCCACGGAGGTCGGCCGTGTAGCTCAAACTTCCAAATCTGACCTCATGGCCAGGGGCGTAGCTTTCGATCTGCTCCAGATGGCCAAGCGAATTGGCCCGCAGTGCAAAGCCGCCAAATACGAAGATCTGTCCGGGGAGAAAGGTCTCACCCTGGATCACATCGCTGTTAATGATTGGAGAAGCCATCGGGCCTAAAAGTGAGACACAGAGGAACTCTCAATGAAAGCACCAATGTCGGTGTTAAAACCGGCGGATCTCAGGTAGGGGGTCCCGAACTGTGTGTCTAGGCGGATGGTAACAGGAGACAAGGGACACGATGTTTCTACCCAGGTTCGGGCCCTCTCGATGGAGGTAAAACCCTACTCCTGCTTGATTAATATTGGTGATATGGGTAGTACAAGAGTGGATCTACCACGAGATCCAGGAGGCTAAACCCTAGAAGCTAGCCTATGGTATGATTGTTGTTCGTCCTATGGACTAAAACCCTCCGGTTTATATAGACACCGGAGAGGGCTATGGTTACACAGAGTCGGTTACAATGGTAGGAGATCTACATATCCGTATCGCCAAGCTTGCCTTCCACGCCAAGGGAAGTCCCTTCCAGACACGGGACGAAGTCTTCAATTCATAGTCCACGAGTCCGGCCGAAGGTATAGTCCGGCTATCCGGACACCCCCTAATCCAGGACTCCCTCAGTGTGCATCCAACTCGCTTGCTCATGAAGACCTAGGGCAATTTGAGGAAGCCCATCATTGGAATATACAAGCCAAGTTCTACAATGAAAAATTCCCACTAGTATATGAAAGTGACATAACGAGAGACTCTCTATCATGAAGATCATGGTCCTACTTTGAAGCACAAGTGTGGTAAAAGGATAGTAACATTGTCCCTTCTCTCTTTTTCTCTCTCTTTTTTATTTGGGCCTTTTTTCTTTTTTTATGGCCTCTCTTTTTTTTCGTCCGGAGTCTCATCCCGACTTATGGGGGAATCATAGTCTCCATCATCCTTTCCTCACTTGGGATAATGCTCTAGAAAATGATGATCATCACACTTTTATTTTTCTTACAACTCAACAATTACAACTTGATACTTAGAACAAATATGACTCTATATGAATGCCTCCGGCGGTGTACCGGGATATGCAATGAATCAAGAGTGACATGTATGAAAGAACTATGAATGGTGGCTTTGCCACAAATACGATGTCAACTACATGATCATGCTAGCTATATGACAACGATGGAGCGTGTCATAATAAACAGAACGGTGGAAAGTTGCATGGCAATATATCTTGGAATGGCTATGGAAATGCCATGATAGATAGGTATGGTGGCTGTTTTGAGGAAGGTATATGGTGGGTGTATGATACCGGTGAAAGGTGCGCGGTATTAGAGAGGCTAGCAATGGTGGAAGGATGGGAAAAAGTGCATATAATCCATGGACTCAATATTAGTCATAAAGAACTCATATACTTATTGCAAAAATCTAGAAGTTATCAAATCAAAGTATTACACGCATGCTCCTAGGGGGATAGATTGGTAGGAAAAGACCATCACTCGTCCCCGACCGCCACTCATAAGGAAGACAATCAATAAATAAATTATGCTCCGACTTCATCACATAACGGTTCACCATACGTGCATGCTACGGGAATCACAAACTTTAACACAAGTATTATTTAAATTCACAACTACTAAACTAGCATAACTCTAATATTATCACCTCCATATCTCAAAACAATTATCATGCTTCAATCTTCTCTTAGTATTCAACGCACTCAAAAGAAAATTTCACATATCTTGAACACCAAGCATATTTATATTAAGCAAATTACCATGCTATTAAGACTCTCAAAATAATTTAAGTGAAGCATGAGAGATTAATAGTTTCTTTAAAACAAACCACCACCGTGCTCTAAAAGATCTAAGTGAAGCACATAGAGCAAAATTATAACGCTCAAAAGATATAAGGGAAGCACGTAGAGCAAAACTACATGGCTCAAAAGATATAAGTGAAGCACATAGAGTATTCTATCAAATTTTAATTATAGATGACTCTATCAAAAGGTGTGTACAGCAAGAATGATTGTGGCACACTAACAAACAAAGACACAAATAATACAAGACGCTCCAAGCAAAACACATATCATGTTGGTGAATAAAAATATAGCTCCAAGTAAATTACCGATGGAAGTGGACGAAAGAGGGGATGCCTTCCGGGGCATCCCCAAGCTTTGACTTTTTGGTGTCCTTGGATTATATTGGGGGTGCCATGGGCATCCCCAAGCTTAGGCTCTTGCCACTCCTTGTTCCATAATCCATCGAAAGAACTCACCCAAAACTTGAAAACTTCACAACACAAAGCTCAATAGAAATCTCGTGAGCTCCGTTAGAGAAAGACAACATAAAACCACTTCAAGGTACTATAATGAACTCATTCTTTATTTATTTTGGTGTTAAACCTACTGTATTCCAACTTCTCTATGTATTATAAACTATTTTACTAACCATAGATTCATCAAAATAAGCAAACAACACACGAAAAACAGAATCTGTCAAAAACAGAACAATCTGTAGTAATCTGTAACTAACGCAAACTTCTGGAACTCCAAAACATCTACCAAAATTAGAAGACCTATATAATTTGTTTACTGATCAGCAACAATTCAGTATTTTATCACGTTCTGATGATTTTCAGTAATTCGGGCACTGAACGCGAAGTTTCTGGAAATTACAGCAAGATCAAATATCTATTATCCAAGAAGATCCAATAGGTCTAGCTTGGCACAAACACTAATTAAACACAAAAAACACAACCAAAATAGAGGCTAAATAATTTATTTATTAAATAACAGCAAGGATAAATATTGGGTTGACTCCCAACAAGCGCTTTTCTTTAAAGCCTTAAAGATAGGCATAATATTTCAATGATGCTCACATGAAAGACAAGAATTGAAGCACAAAGAGAGCATCATAAAACATGTGACAAACACACTTAAGTCTAACATACTTCCTATGCATAGGAATTTTATAAGAAAACAAATTATCATAGCAAGCAAAAATTAGCATATGCAAGGAAGAAGAAAGAGACGATAGCAATATGAACATGACGAGAGGTAATTTAGTAACATGAAAATTTCTACAACCATATTTTCCTCTCTCATAATAATTACATGTAGGATCATAAGCAAATTCAACAATATAGCTATCAGAAAACATATTCTTAACACGATCCACATTTATGCAAAGTTGACACTCTTCCAAAATAGTGGGATTATCATAAAATAAAGTCATGACCTCTCCAAACCCACTTTTCTCAAAAATTTCATAAGATTGAACATGCTCCAAATATGTGGGATCTAAAGTTGACACTCTTCCAAACCCACTTTCAATATTATTCCAAACACTATTATCAATCTCATATTCATCATGGGGCTTAAATAAATTTTCAAGATCATAAGAAGAATCACCCCAATCATGATCATTGCAACAAGTAGTAGATATAGCAAAACTAGCATCCCCAAGCTTAGGGTTTTGCATATTATTAGCACAATTTACATCAATAAAATTTATAATAAAATCATTGCAATCATGCTTTTTATTCAAAGATCTATCGTGAATCGTTTCATAAAATACTTATCACAATTTTTGGATTCACAAATTTCAGGCAAAACCTCATAAAGATAATCTAGTGCACTCAACTCACTAGCAATAGGTTCATCACAATTGGATCTCTTAAATAGATTAGCAAGTGGATGAGGATCCATAAACTCTTAGCAAGCGAAGATGCTAGCAAAAAGGAAGCACATGGTAACACAAGATTGAACGGAGGAAGGGCGAATAAAACGGCAAGGGTGAATTGGGGGGAGAGGAAAACGAGAGGCAAATGGCAAATAATGTAATGCGAGAGATAGGGATTGTGATGGGTACTTGGTATATTGACTTTTTGCGTAGACTCCCCGGCAATGGCGCCAAAAATCCTTCTTGCTACGTCTTGAGCTTGCGTTGGTTTTCCCCAAAGAGGAAGGGATGATGCAGCAGAGTAGCGTAAGTATTTCCCTCAGTTTTTGAGAACCAAGGTATCAATCCAGTAGGAGGCCACGCACAAGTCCCTTGTACCTACACAACACAAAGAGCTCAACGCAACCAACGCGATTAGGGGTTGTCAATCCCTTCACGGTCACTTACGGAAGTGAGATCCGATAGATAATATTTTTGGTATTTTTGATATAAAGATGCAAAGTGAAAAGTAAAAGGCAAAGTAAAAACAAAACAAGATTAAAGTGATGGAGATTGATATGATGAGAATAGACCCGGGGGCCATAGGTTTCACTAGTGGCTTCTCTCGAGAGCATAAGTTTTATATGGTGGGTGAACAAATTACTGTTGAGCAATTGACAGAATTGAGCATAGTTATGAGAATATCTAGGCATGATCATGTATATAGGCATCACGTCCGTGACAAGTAGATCGAAACAATTCTGCATCTACTACTATTACTCCACTCATCGACCGCTATCCAGCATGCATCTAGAGTATTAAGTTAAAAACAGAGTAACGCTTTAAGCAAGATGACATGATGTAGAGAGATAAATTCATGCAATATGAAATAAACCCCATCTTGTTATCCTCGATGGCAACGATACAATACGTGTCTTGCTGCCCCTTCTGTCACTGGGAAAGAACACCGCAAGATCGAACCCAAAGCTAAGCACTTCTCCCATGGCAAGAACTACCAATCTAGTTGGCGAAACCAAACGGATAATTCGAAGAGACTTGCAAAGATAACCAATCATACATAAAAGAATTCAGAGAAGATTCAAATATTGTTCATAGATAGACTTGATCATGAACCCACAATTCATCGGTCTCAACAAACACACCGCAAAAGAAGAAGATGACATCGAATAGATCTCCATAAGAGAGGGGGAGAACATTGTATTGAGATCCAAAAAGAGAGAAGAAGCCATCTAGCTACTAACTATGGACCCGAAGGTCTGAGGTAAACTACTCACACTTCATCGGAGGGGCTATGATGATGTAGAAGCCCTCCGTGATGACGGCCCTCTCCGGCGGAGCTCCGGAACAGGCCCCAAGATGGGATCTCGTGGATACAGAAAGTTGCGGTGGTGGAATTAGGTTTTTGGCTCCTCTTATGATCGTTTGGGGGTACGTGGGTATATATAGGAAGAAGGAGTACGTCGGTGGAGCACCGAGGGGCCCACGAGGCAGGGGGGCACGCCTTGTAGGGGGGGGCACCCCTACCCTCGTGACTGCCTCCGGTACTTCTTGGAGTAGGGTCCAAGTCTCCTGGGTCTTATCCGAGAAGAAAATCACGTTCCAAAAAGGATTTTTCTGTTTGGACTCCGTTTGATATTCTGTTTCTTCGAAACACTAAAATAGGCAAAAAATAGCAATTCTGGGCTGGGCCTCCGGTTAATAGGTTAGTCCCAAAAATAATATAAAAGTGGAAAATAAAGCCCAATATAGTCCAAAACAGTAGATAATATAGCATGGAGCAATAAAAAATTATAGATACGTTGGAGACGTATCAAGGCTTCCTGGAGTGGTTACGACAGTCGATAGGAAGAGGAAGGGTGAGTGGTGAAGAGAGACGAGCTCGGGGAGAGCTTATATAGCCAGGGCCGACTTTCGTCGGTCGCAAGCCATCCTCGATGCGTGGGCGGAGCTTTTGGCGAGCCGTGGATGCGTGGGCTATTGAGGTGATGGATGGGGGGTAGGGGAGGTCCATCAGATCAGAGGGTAGAGCAAGGGGCACAGAGGAAGAAGTTGGGGCGGGCATAGTGGCTATCCGCCACCATGGCGCACTGCGCATCCATGCACACCCGACAGCTGGCACTAGTGAGGGAGCTACTGGAGGGGCAGATGAGTTACGAGGCTACGTGGGAGGAGTAGGAGTGAGGACGGCATGAGGGAACATGTGGGTGCAGCCGGGAAGACGAAGCTCGACGCGTAGAGCGCGACCACAATGAGCAGAGCATGCGCACATGTGTGCCATCAGTGCTGTCCCCACGTGGCATGGCGAAGAGAGGGCACGAGGGCCTAGTAAAAGATGTCTAATGTGTTGTCCTTGAAACCTGGAACCCTCCTAAGGTGATAGCTTGACTAAAGCAACTTTGGATTGATGGGATGCATCAGATAAAGTTGTTGTAGCAAACTTGGGCATGAAGTGGTGGTCAAATTACTTGGGCAAAAAGCCAACAAGCTTGTCAAAGCGTTTAAAGGTAGGAAGGACTACAGTCCTATGAAATTTGAAAATATTTGGACAAATAGTTATCATAGTTGCTTTGCAACTGCAAATCTGGTCTAGAAAATGGATTTGGATGATGCACTCACATGGAGTATTGAATTGGGCTAAAACTTGGTATATGATGATGATATGGACATAAGAATATACTGTAAAAATTTCATACCATATGGACATGCCAAAATGTTACTTCCTCATAGTGATCCTCATAGGACAGAAACGTGATAAAATTATGGAAAGAGATTGGCTTGATGAAATGAGCCCAAATTTGATGGAGGAAGGTTATATAGGTAGGAGCATGCGCTGATAAATTTTCAATTTTTATGGAGCAATATAAAATATAATTGCTTCACAAACTCAAAATATCACCAGAAAGAAAGAGTTGAAGGTATGCTCACATAGTTTTTTGGATGGATCTGAAATTTGGTGGAGGGTAATTATTTAATTATATGAAGGATCTTGCAAAATTTCAAGTCAGTTGGACATTCCTAGCTAGTACTTCCTTCACAAAGATTCACTTTGAACAGAAACTTTGAGAATATGCTGAGGAAGATTTACTAGGAAAATGCAGCTGAATTTTATCATGTGGCAATGATATGGATAGGAAAGAGTGTCCAAATTTTTTTGGGAGCAATCAAGAAAAGATAAATAGCACTTCCTTTATCAAGTGCCATTCTAGACAGAATAGAAAATAATATTTCTAAATTATTTTTGAACTAGACAAGGAATGTTTGGACATATTTGTGGAAGGTATGATCCAAAGAATTTATGAGAATTTTGTGGTAATTTTTGGAATGACAGAAATATAGGTTGTTTCACAACCTAGGTCAAAAAAGGTTATCCCTTTAATAGAAAAAGGAATATTCCCAAGAAATAAAGATTAGGGCTGGGCTGGAATGGAAATGACATGATCTTGGGAAATATTTGAGAACGATGAACCACTTGAGAGAAGAAATAATGATGATCTCCCAGGTTTCAAGTCCACAGAATTGATCCAAAAGAAAAATCAGAGCAAAAACCAAAGAAAGCCAGAAGAAAAAGAAAGGGAAGAAAATTGGGGTGTTACAAGGGAGGAAGTCAGCCAGCGTGAGAAGGTTTTATATATGCACAATCGCTTTCCTCATAATTTTATTTAAGAAAAAATTTCATTTGACTGGCTGCAATTGAGTTAGTTTCCCTCGTTAGTTGAATCATTTAGTCATAACTCCCAACTTCAAATTTTGCTAGGGAAACCTTGTTGTGATGCATGATTTTGCTCTAAATGAAATTCTAAGAAAAACTTAGGGGCTCGGATTTTTGAAGAGAATGAGCATTCAAACACTTCAACTCCATAGTCTTGAATTTGATTGTCTTGATAACACCTATTGATAGAGTTATTTGGAGGAATGTTCGAAGTGATTGAGATTGGGCCAAAATTTATTCACGATGCTAAAATCATGGGGCTCCAGCTCATGGCTGGCTTCATGTCCCGTTGCTATATGTTGAGATCATTCACATAACTACAATGCCGTCACAAAGTTGGAGATAAGTGGTAAATGATTGACCTTCTCCAAGGAAGTGTGTATGTGGTAAATAAGAGCACTGATCGCTGAGCTCGAAGTAGACAACCCTTCTCGATCTATAGTGCACAAAATTAAGCCACGACGGAAACCAACTTCATATAGTAAATTTTAGCATAACCCCGTCATAGAGAATTGAAGTTCCGAAGAATAATGATTGCGAGAAGTGTTTGAATGCCATGACTAGGAGGTACTTGTGGGTGTTACTAAAATGCTTGAATTCTTTGTTCTCTTCACTTCCGAAACCCCCTAGTGCATTTGTTTTATGAAGAAACCAAGAAGAATATCCATCCAAAGAAAGAAATGTTTTTCTTGCCTAAACACTTGGTTAACAATGAGAAACGTGGGTTGAGAAATTATAACTAGTTATAGAAAACTACATGTGGTTAGGCAACGAGCTTAAGTGTAGCTATTGGAAAGTGAATACTTTCTTGAATGAAATTGCAGGATAAGTGAGGATGGATATGTCATATTCTCTCGAACTGGTAAACTTACTTGTACTCAATCAAGCTCCATTTCATTCTCTTGATTTGTCGTTTACTCGAGGACGAGCAAGTTTTAAGCTTGGGGGAGTTGATGGCTCGAGAATTTGTGATATTTTTTGAGTGATTCTTATTTTGTTTTCATTGGATATTTGTTACTTCTCTGTTATTTCTAACGGTAATCCTCAACAGAGAAGAAAATCTGTTTTCCCATTGTTTGGCAGGAAATATCATATATGGAAGGAAACGGAGGAGAATTACTGCAAATCAAGTCAAATGGAGCAACTTCTACATGGAGATACAAGCCACCAGGCGCACGAGAACAAAAGAAAACCTTCCATACAACCGCAAGCGCTCATATGAGCAGTCGTATGAGGTGCCAACAGCTCCACCACGTCAATACAAGATAGTTTTGTGAAGGGACCCAGGGAGAAGAGAACCCTTGATGCTGCCACCACATCCAGAACAGAAGAAGAGGAGATCTGAAGAACCTTTGGAGATCTTCTTAGTATTGGCCCTTTCATCTCCATCATCATCTTCCTTCACTATTGTAAGAGGAATTCCAATTCAATATCATCTGTAGATCAAGACTATTTGAATTATCCATTTCATCTTATTGTGGATCTTCACGGTATTATCGATATGATCTTCATGGGTTTTAATATCTGGTGTGGTTGATTTCTCTCTTATGATGTGTGAGTAATCCCCCATAGGTGTGGGAGATGTAGGTGAGTGGAAAGATTCATTTGTGCCTAATCTATATGTCATCATTTCTATTTGTAGTAGTATGATCTGTCTAGTACGTTGTTATACTATGGTGAACCCTATGCATGTTGTCCAACTTAAGGGCCCAGGAAACACAATCTCACGGCCTACACGGGTAACACATATTGTTTAGGGAATCTTTGATCACTGACATGAAAGGTGGAGATATATTTAAGGACTGAAGACAGTATGAGATAACGCTGATCCACAAAACTTGATGCTTGGTTCTGATCCAAGGACCTTAACAGTGGAGACGACCATTCTATGGCAACGACAAAGCAGGACCATGGAATGAAATATAATCCCATGAGGAGTTTCATAACTTTAGGGTGATCCGCCTACAGAACACACATATCAAATACTATGAGTATGATACAAGGTAACTTGTATTATTGTCGCTCTGGCACACTTGATACATTCTTACACTACAAAAAAAGACACATCCGTGATATTTTGGGCCAAACGAAATTTGTTTCTGTCATGCTTATGACACTTCTATGTCAATAATTGTGACAAAACCCGGTATCATCATAGATGTGGTGGGCTCCTACTTCTATGACAAAAATCATGACAGAAAATGGGCTTTTCGTCCTAGGCAGGCCGGAGATGCAGATGCATGACATTCTTTGGGTCGTCCATAACGGAAAAAACCGTGGTAGAAGCGACGGTAAGGAAAATATCGGGGAGTTCCCGGTTACGGTGGGTGGTCGGGGCCGAGCGATGCACGGAGGCTTGCGCATTTCTCTCGTACACGTGCGCGCGTGTGTGGTGTTGCGCTCTAACTGAATCCGAGCAAGGCGTTGGGCTCTAACTGAACCAGAGCGATTGCACTAGCTACATTACCGAACACCGATCGATCCCTTGCTGTTAACTGAACCCGAGTGATTCCTTCGCTACTGCTGCCAACCAAAGCCGATCGATGCTACCTCTTGATGAACAGTGAGAGTTGTCGGGGGGGGGGGGGTGGATGAACAGTCCGGTAGGAGGTTGGATGAACATGACCGTGTGGTAATAGAGGCTGTTGCCGCTGGATGTACAGGACTCCGATCGATCGAGCCGGTTGGGGGTAGATGAACAGGAGCCCGTGGAGGAACAGTGGCTGGTGGAGGCTAGACAAGTGTAACGCCCCAGATGTAACATTCCATAATTGTAACTCCAACTCTTGCCATTTCCGGCAATGCTATATGTTATATCCTTCGTGCTTGGGTTTTGTCTTCATTTTGCATTTTGTTCATGTCATTAATTTCATCTCATGTCATCATGTGCATCTCATTTGCGTTCGTTTCCATCTCATGCATCCGGTAATTTTCCCCGTTATCCGTTTTGGAATCTGACACTCAGACATGCACCCGTTGCACCACTTAGATCTTGTTTCACGAGCAAGAGAAAAACGTTCTCGGAATGGGCCGAGATTTGTCGAGTGGCCTTGGTACATCACCGGTAGGCCGCCTATCAAATTTTGTTCCATTTGGAGGTCTTTTGATGCCCCAATGGTTAACCGTGTAACCGCCGAAACCCCTCTCTCTTTGCAGCCCAACACCCCTCCACAACAGCCCACTAGCCCATCTAAACCCCCTCCATGCTATCTATCATTGGATCGCGATCGTGTGGGCAAAAACCACACCTCATTTGGAATCTCCTAGCTCCCTCTATCTATAAATAGGCCTCTCCCCCCGAAATTTGCGGATCAAACCCTAGCTACCACCTCCTCCGCACCGCCGGACACGTCCGCTCCGGCCGGACTCGTCCGTGCCGCCGCCCCCGACGAATCATGACGTGCCACGTGCTCCCCGCAGCTTGATGTCTACTACACAATCTTCTTCTTGTAGACGTTGTTGGGCATCCAAGTGCAGTGGTTTGTAGGACAGTAGCAAAATTTCCTCAAGTGGATGACCTAAGGTTTATCAATATGTGGGAGGTGTAGGATGAAGATGGTCTCTCTGAAGCAACCCTGCAACCAAATAACAAAGAGTCTCTTGTGTCCCCAACACACCCAATACAATGGTAAACTGTATAGGTGCACTAGTTCGGCGAAGAGATGGTGATACAAGTGCAATATGGATGGTAGATAAAGGTTTTTGTAATCTGAAAATATAAAAACATCAAGGTAACTAATAATAAAACTGAGCACAAACGGTATTGCAATGCGTTGAAACAAGGCCTAGGGTTCATACTTTCACTAGTGCAAGTTCTCTCAACAATAATAACATAATTAGATTATATAACTATCCCTCAACATGCAACAAAGAGTCACTCCAAAGTCACTAATAGCGGAGAACAAATGAAGAGATTATGGTAGGGTACGAAACCACCTCAAAGTTATCCTTTCTGATCGATCTATTCAAGAGTCCGTAGTAAAATAACATGAAGCTATTCTTTCCGTTCAATCTATCATAGAGTTCGTACTAGAATAACACCTTAAGATACAAATCAACAAAAACCCTAATGTCACCTAGATACTCCAATGTCACCTCAAGTACCTGTGGGTATGATTATACGATATGCATCACACAATCTCAGATTCATCTATTCAAACCAATACAAAGTACTTCAAAGAGTGCCCCAAAGTTTCTACCGGAGAGTCAAGACGAAAACGTGTGCCAACCCCTATGCATAGGTTCATGGGTGGAACCCACAAGTTAATCACCAAAACATACATCAAGTGGATCAATAGAATACACCATTGTCACCATAGGTATCCCACACAAGACATACATCAAGTGTTCTCAAATCCTTAAATACTCAATCCGATAAGATAACTTCAAAGGGAAAACTCAATCCATTACAAGAGAGTAGAGGGGGAGAAACATCATAAGATCCAACTATAACAGCAAAGCTCGCGATACATCAAGATCGTATCACCTCAAGAAAACGAGAGAGAGAGAGATCAAACACATAGCTACTGGTACATACCCTCAGCCCCGAGGGAGAACTACTCACTCCTCGTCATGGAGAGCACCGGGATGATGAAGATGGCCACCGGAGAGGGAAGCCCCCCTCCGGCAGGGTGCCGGAACGGGTCTAGATTGGTTTTCGGTGGCTACGGAGGCTTCTGGCAGCGGAACTCCCGATCTATACTCGTCCTCGAAGTTTTTAGGGTATATGGGTATATATAGGAGGAAGAAGTATGTCGGTGGATCTCCGGGCTGTCCACGAGGCAGGGGGCGCGCCCAGGGGGGTGGGCGCGCCCCCCACCCTCGTGGGCAGCCCATGACTCTTCTGGTCCATCTCCAATACTCTGTGGGCTTCTTCTGGTCCAAAAATAAGTTCCGTGAAGTTTCAGGTCAATTGGACTGCGTTTGATTTTCCTTTTCCGCGATACTTTAAAACAAGGAAAAAACAAAAACTGGCACTAGGATCTAGGTTAATAGGTTAGTCCCAAAAATCATATAAAATAGCATATAAATGCATATAAAACATCCAAGGTTGATAATATAATATCATGGAACAATAAAAAATTGTAGATATGTTGGAGACGTATCAGCATCCCCAAGCTTAATTCCTGCTTGTCCTCGAGAAGGTAAATGATAAAAATATAATTTTTGATGTAGAATGCTACCTAACATATTTATCCATGTAATTCTTTATTGTGGCAAGAATATTCAGACCCATAAGATTCAAGACAAAAGTTTAATATTGACATAAAAATAATAATACATCAAGCATACTAACAAAGCAATCATGTCTTCTCAAAATAACATGGCCAAAGAAAGTTATCCGTACAAAATCATATAGTCTGGCTAAGCTCCATATTCACCACACAAAATATGTAAATCATGCACAACCCTGATGACAAGCCAAGCAATTGTTTCATACTTTTCATGTTCTCAAACTTTTTCAATCTTCACGCAATACATGCGCGTGAGTCATGGATATAGCACTATATGTGGAATAGAAGGGTGGTTGTGGAGAAGACAAAAAAGGAGAAGATAGTCTCACATCAACTAGGCGTATCAACGGGCTATGGAGATGCCCATCAATAGATATCAATGTGAGTGAGTAGGGATTGCCATGCAACGGATGCACTAGAGCTATAAGTGTATGAAAGCTCAACAAAGGAAACTAGTGGGTGTGCATCCAACTTGCTTGCTCATGATGGCCTAGGGCATTTTGAGGAAGCCCATCATTGGAATATACAAGCCAAGTTCTATAATGGAAGACTCCCACTAGTATATGAAAGTGACAACATAGGAGACTCTTTATCATGAAGATCATGGTGCTACTTTGAAGCACAAGTGTGGTAAAAGGATAGTAGCATTGCCCCTTCTCTCTTTTTCTCTCATTTTTTGGGGAATTCTCTTTTTTTGGTGTCGGTGTACTAGAATAGGGGTAGCCTAGTACCCCGAACTTGTGCACGGGCAGTTGCAGCACCCCGCGGCAAGGCTTGCCGGGCGAACGCCAAGATCCTCCACGGTTCCCTTGGAGTCATCCAAGAACAGTATATAAGCTAAGGAGACAAGACCCCGGCAAGAGGAGTTTGCCGGGAAGGCCAATCAAGGCGCACCAAGGAACTTGCCGCGACGCGCCACTCGCTCCGGCAAGGCAGCAAGGCCCCGGCAAGAGGAGCTTGCCGGGAAGACCAACCAAGGTACCTCGAAGCCCGGCGAGCGACAAGCCTCCGGGCCCGACAAGATAGCAGCAGCGGCAAGACACTTGCCGCGGCAGGCGGCCACTCTGCGTCCACGCTCCAGCGCATCCACCAACGTGTCGCTCTGGGGGCCTCCCCGGGCGCGCGTGGCAGGAGGCTGTGCAGCCAGCGGTGCGCAGCGGCATGCGAAGCTGACAAGATCGCCATCGTGGCGAACGGTGGCGCCCCTAACGGTCCTTTTCTGCACTGTTCGGGCGACTCAGACGGGCATTTAATGCCCTTGTCCCCTGCCGTCAGGGTTAGGTAGGGTGCACTGTACAAGCAACTGTATCAACTACCTCGCTTTTTACGTTTTTACCCTCCTCTGCGTTGCCACCTGTCAGTGACCCCTTTAGCGTATAAAAGGAGGCCCATGCGCAACGTGGAGGAGGTTCGGTTGATTCGGTTCGAAGCCTGAGACAGTCGGCTTTGATCCATTCGTAGCCCAGAAAACACATCACTCTCTCGCTCGAGAGCAAGAACACCAGATAATACAACCAGACAAGCAGCAGTAGGAGTGTTATCTCTCCGGAGAGCTCCGAAGCTGGGTAAACTGCTCGTGTGCTTCGCCTCGATCTGCTCTTCGTGCGACCTCCGCCCCTCGCCGAACCGAAAGGGGCCCGGTCCGCCGGCCCCATAGGTGTTTGTGGATCAGTTATCCCCGACATCTTTGGCGCGCCAGGTCTCAGAATCGCAGCAGACCTTGGGATTAAGAAGCTCATTATCAGGGGTGACTCACAGCTTGTCATCCGACAAGTGAACAAGAACTACCAGAGTCCGTTGATGGAAGCGTATGTCGATGAAGTGAGGAAGCTAGAGGAGCACTTTGACGGCCTACAAATGGAGCATATCCCAAGAGCTCAGAATGATATTGCTGATGGCCTGTCAAAGTGCGCCGCACTAAAGTTACCTGTGGAACCAGGGATCTTTGTGTTTAAGTTGACTCAACCATCCGTAGCACCATCAACTGGACGAAGCAAGAAGAGGAAGTTGGTTTCCGGCGACTACTTTCCGGCAGAGCTCCCCGAAGCCGCCGCCAAGAAAGTCCCCAAGATCAACACCAAGGATGCTGAGGGGCAGTCTGCTCCGGCAAGCCTTATGGTTTGTTCCGTTGAAGCAGACGCTCCCGACAAGTTTTGCTCCGGCAAGCTTGCCGGGGAACATCAAGCTCCGGCAAGACCACAAGTCCTTGCCGTGGAAGCGGATGCTCCCACAGCAGAAGATGTGCCTTTAGTCCTTGTTGTCGAGCCACAAGCTCCAACATGGACACAACAGATTGTCCACTTCCTTCAGACAGGAGAACTTCCCGAAGAACAAGAAGAAGCGGAAAGAGTAGCCCGGCAGTCAAGTATGTACCAGTTTGTCGATAGCATACTGTACAGAAGAAGACTCAACGGTGTGAAATTGAAGTGTATTCGCCGGGAAGATGGACAAAAGCTGTTGGCAGAGATACATGGTGGCATATGTGGCCACCACATAGGCGCATGAGCACTTACCGACAAAGCTTTCCGGCAAGGTTTCTTTTGGCCGACAGTCCTCCAGGATGCAACTGCACAAGTAACCAAGTGTGAAGCGTGCCAGTTCCACTCCAAACAGATACACCAGTCAGCTCAAGCTCTCCAGACGATCCCTTTATCCTGGCCATTTTCGGTCTGGGGGATCGATATTCTCGGCCCCTTCCCCCGAGCTGTCGGGGGCTTTGAGTACTTGTACGTCGCAATCGACAAGTTCACAAAGTGGCCGAAAGTGCAGCCAGTGAGGAAGGTGATAGCACAGTCAGCAGTCAAGTTCTTCAGGTCAATTGTTTGCCGTTTCGGGATCCCTAACAGGATCATCACCGACAACGGCACGCAATTCACGAGCCGCACCTTCATGCAGTACGTCCAAGACCTTGGCGCCAAGGTCTGCTTCGCTTCTGTTGCTCATCCGAGAAGCAACGGTCAAGCAGAGAGGGCAAATGCTGAAGTGCTGCGCGGACTCAAGACCAGAACTTTCGACAGGCTGCACAGGTGCGGAAGGAACTGGATCGAGGAGCTGCCGGTGGTTCTTTGGTCGATCAGAACGACGCCAAATCGAGCCATTGGCCAGACACCTTTCACTCTAGTCTACGGAGCAGAGGCAGTTCTCCCCACAGAACTCGTATACGGATCACCTCGAGTGCTCGCTTATGATGAGCTTGAGCAAGAACAGCTGCGGCAAGACGACGTGCTACTCCTTGAGGAAGATCGTCTTCAGGCTGCTGTACGAGCTGCTCGATACCAGCAAGCTTTGCGCCGCTATCATAGCCGCAAAGTTAAAGCCAGAAGCTTCGAGGAAGGCGACCTTGTTCTTCGGCGCGT
Organism: Triticum aestivum; assembly: GCF_018294505.1. Classification (NCBI taxonomy): domain Eukaryota; kingdom Viridiplantae; phylum Streptophyta; class Magnoliopsida; order Poales; family Poaceae; genus Triticum; species Triticum aestivum. The sequence continues at coordinate 609,280,265 of NC_057800.1, forward strand.
TCAATCCGCCAAGAATTCCAACAAGTTGACGCCGAAGTGGGAAGGCCCTTATCGGGTGAGACAAGTCACAAGGCCTGGCGCTGTCCGCCTTGAGATCGAAGATGGCATTCCAGTGAGCAACTCCTGGAACATAGAACATCTTCGTAAGTTTTTCCCATAGGGCGCGGTTGCCGGAACCCGTTCCGGCAACCACCTTTTATACAAGTCTTGCCGCTGTTGCATGTAATCCCTTGTACAAAGCCGGGCGCAGATCCCGTGCATAAGTGAAACCCCATGTGCTCCGCACAGCTTGTCCATTTCATGCGTTAGTTCTTTTCTTGCATGTGATTATCTGACACTTTGTGCAGCACTTACATCCGGTAAGCAGTAACGAGACGAAGAGCTCCATATTATTATTTTCTCTTCTTTCTTTTTCTCTTAAAAGGAAAAGAAGGTTCTCTCGCACACAAGTTTGCCGAGGGGGGAGGAGAAGATTGTAGTATGGGCCAGGCGTCGTTCAAGCAAAGACTTGCCTTGCCAGGGAGCAAATGACAGAAAAGCTTAGTTGCCAAAGTTTGAGCAATCACTTTTTAAAATTTTTGAGTTATCTTTCTCGAACGACCCTGCTTTGTATGGAAAACCTGTGCGCGGAGGAACCAACTCGTGGCTAGTTGCGCCCTTACTTTGTTTCGAGTCCGCTCAACAGCTTAAGTGTGCTGCATCTAGTCGCGACAAGGTTTCTTGTCGGAAGCAGCGCCGCCAGCAGGCTGCTGAAGTTCCACACTCAGCGCTCGCGGCTCGGGCGCCTGCGCCGACAAGTTCCCTAGAAGCGTAGGGTAAAAACATAAAAAGGAAGGAATCTAGTAGAGGAAATAACATTGCAATTGATAGACAGAAATAAAGTTATATTACAAAGATAACTTGTCGCAGCTCTAACAGACTGTTTTCATAACTTGACTGCAGCGACAAGGGAAAAGAAGAAATGGGCGGCCTAATCTACGCGTCCGCCCTCGACTCTCTTGATCTCGCTCACCTTGTCCACAATGGGTGTGACAAGGGCCTTGAGTGCGTCCAGATCGGCGTCAGGCGGCAAGGACCTGAGGACGTTGGTGAAGCTGAGGCCTGGGTTGCGGAAGGCCACCTTCATCAGCACCTTCTGGAGAACCCCAGCGCAGATTTTGCGCGACTCGTCGGCCAGCTGCTTCGGGATCCTCTCCCGGAGCCACTGGAGTGCCGTCGCCACGCCCTTGAAGAACAGGCTGAGCTTGGCGTTGGGTTGAAGGCTCTCGTCGGAAGGATACCCAAAGTCATCCATCCCCAGCTGAGCCAGCTCCTCGTTGATGATGGCGGCAGTGTTCACCAGACCCTCGGTCGAGTGCTCCACCGTGTCTCTAAACGAGTTCTGGGTAACTGCAATGCTCTCCAGCAGTGCCGCATCAGCCTTGACCTTCTCCGCCAAGGTCTTCTCCCGCTCCTTGGCGGCCTCCAGCGTCTGCGTCAGCGTGGCCAGCTTCAGTTCCAGGTCTGCTTTGGAATCCTTGGCGGCGCAGAGCTCCTTGCCCCTCTCAGCGAGAAGGCCTTGCAGTTCACCATGGGCGGCGGCATCCTTCTCGCGCTCACGCTTGAGCGCGGCAAGCTCCTCGCCGCTCTTCCCAATATCGGCCTCCAGCCGCGCCACCTTCTCCTCTAGCTCTTTCTTGGCGGCCTCTGCAGTTGCCGCGGCGTCCTTTGCCTCCTTGAGCGCCCCGCCAAGTGCTCGCTCGCGCTCGGCGAGCTCTTCTTCGTAGCTGTTGAGGTGGGCCTTCCGCTGCACTAGGTCGCCTTCCCGTGCGGACTACTTCTCGGCAGCAAGCCTTTGTTCCTCCTCATCCTCGGCCTTCTCGAGAAGAAAGGCCGTGCGCTCCCTGTCTACTCGCTCCCGCTCCTGCGCCAGGGACCGAAGAGCTTCTTGATTTTGTCCCCGGAGCTCCTCCGCACGCTTCTCCATGTCAACTCCCGCCTTCGCGACAAGCGCTTCCCGGGAAGCTAGCTTGGCTTGCCGGGTGCGGTAGAGTGACAGCAGCTTCCGCAGCAGCTGTTCCTCAGCCTCGCCACTGCTGCTGCCGGGCGTGTCAACCAATGACAGCCCAGCAGAGGCGAGCACCTCCCCGTCAAAAGTCTCCCCCTCGACCGGCGCCCTGGAGCTCGACGCCCAGGGTAGCTTGATGAAGATGTTGTCACCGGCCTGCAAGTAGGCGCCGGGCTGGGGCTCCTCGGAGCCCGGCTCCGCAGAAGCGGCAGAGGGTTCGGTGGTCGGCGCAGCGCCCGGCGCTCCTGCGGCCTCAGGGTCGTCAGTGCGATCGCCCGACCCCTCGCCGGCTTCCGCAGTAGCAGCCCCGATGGCTTCCTCGCCGGCGGTCTCATCAGCACCGGCACCTTCCTCGCCGGCGCCCTCTGTCTCCATTGGCTCAGCCAAAGTTGGGTCTGAAGAACGAAGAGGGGAGGAAAATCAATCAAAAAAATCCAAGAAAGGAAAAACGGAAGAAGCAGGACCCAAGGGAAAGTTTTTAGGCAAGTGGATTACCTGCGCCAAGATCTTCAGTTGCGGCCTCGGTCGCCGCAGGATCAGCAGTGCTGTCCCTTGCCGGAGAGTCCCCCCTTGCTGGAGAGCGCTCCCTTGCCGGGGACTCCTCCCTTGGCGGCGCAGTCGAAGCAGGTGGCACTTCGGGATCGGCCTCCGGGCGCTCCTGATGAGGCTGCTCTGCTCCTGCACAAGTCAACAAGCAAGATATCAACAAAGCAAAAAGCACTCAAGCGCGCCCGATAGCAGAAGGCTAAACTATGAACTTGCGCTGGGGGCTGCGCTGGGGGCTGCTTTGAGGAGTGATTGCCGGGTCCATCAAGGTGATCTCGGACCCACCCCCTATCGACAAGGTGGGGTCATCTTCGATGATGATCACCGCGGCCTTGGCCCTCTTCGCCGCTCTTTGGGCCAGTGTTCTGAAAAGAAAGGAGTCCAGATTGGAGCAAGTCAGATACAAGATATAAACAGCAAGATTGAAGGATTATAAGAGCATCAAAGAAACTCACTCTTCTTCCTCCTCATCGGAGCTGAGCGCGGAAAGATCAAAGTCCGGCCCTCCTCCGGTGCGGAGAGGTGGAGGAGTAGGATCCCTTGCCCGCTTGGCGGGGGCAGTGGAGGTGGCCCGGGAAGATCCCGCTCCAGTTGCCGAACGCGCGGCTCGGTGGCCGTGGAGCCGGCTGCCGCCCCGCTGCATCCCCGGCCCTGCGAAGGCGCCTCCTTGGTGGGGTCGGGGGCTCCGCCTGCGGCAAGTTCTCTGAAGGCTCAGCCTCCTCCTCGGCGGCCTCGCTCGACTCGGCTTCGGAACCGGCAGGCTCCTCTTCACCCATGAACTCCGCGCGTTCGGCAAGGTTTGCCACCTTCGCAGCCTCCGCCTCCTCCACGGTGAACCCGAATGCGCCCGCGGCAGCTGCAGCCGCAGCCTCTTCCGCCCTAGTGGCGATGAGCTGGAGCTCCTCGTCGGTGGTGTCACGGGTGAGGCTCTTCTGCTCGTCAGCGCGGACCGGCACTTCCTCCAAGGTGTCGAAGAATGCTCGCACAACGTCATCCGCGGGCTCTTGCCAAGTTGGGACGATGCCGTGTGAATCGCACAACGGCATCATGGCGCGGATCCGGTCAAGCGAAGAGTTATTGCACAAAGGAACTACGCCCCTCGGCAGTGTGAATGGGTGCTGGGGGTCGCGTTTGAATAATTCCAAGAGCATTGCATCCAACTCCAAGACGGTGAAGTTGTAGTTGAGGCCCGGCCGCAGCCTCATGATGTCCGCCGAATTCTTGAATTCCTAGGCGGGCCTCCCCCTCTCCTGCAGGGGGGCAATGCGGCGGCGGAGGAAATCTGCCCCGACAGCACCTACGGTGAGCCCGGCAAGCCTGAGGCGAAGAATCCTAGTGATGGCGATCTTCAGCCTCTCAGTCTTCCGGGGCCACGTTGCTCCAGTCATTGCCGCGCACTATTGGAGTTTGGCGCACGGCGGTGAAGGGCTGCGGATTCTCCTCAACAATCCAACACCACTCCACTCTCCACTCCTCCCACTTGCTGCGGAGCTCACCATCCAAGTACGCCTCCTTCTTGCCGACTCTCGAGACCCAGGCAATCCCTCCGGCAAGCGGCTCTCCTCTCTCTACCCGAGGAATGAAGTAGTGGCGGAAAAGGGCAACACTAGGGTGGACTCCGACAAAGTTTTCGCACAAGTGTGCGAAAACTGCCATGGTCAGGACAGCATTGGGGGTGAAGTCAAGGAGGCGGAAGCCATATGTGTTCATAATGTCACAGAAGAACTCCGAGAAAGGCGGGCAGAGCCCGCAATAGAAGAATAGTGGGAAGAACGGGTACCCATTTGGAGCCAGCTTCGAAGCGGTAGCCGGGAGTACCCTCGCACGCGTCTCCGTCGCCCAAAAGAGGTAGAAGTACTCCCTCAGCTCCTGCATGCCGAGCTGGGGGGTGAAGCTCGCCCGCTCCTTTCGCAGCGCCGCAAGCCGCTGCGCCTCGGCCGACTTCACACCCTTTCCCTTGTCGGCTTTCGGGCCCATGGCGGAGGTGGTGAGGGAGGTCGACGGCGTGGAGATGCTGGTGACAATGGGAGGGGCGGAGCACTGCTCTCTCGGCTTTGAGAAGAAGGGGGGGGAGCGGCGGAGTTTGTGAAGAAGGAGTAGCAGCAACCAACGGGGGGGAACGAACTGCCCATGTTTCCTCTGCTTATAAAGAGGGACGGGGCGGACGTTTCGCCCTTCCTAATAAACAACCACCCACGATCTCCCCCACGATGCCGCATTCAACGCGTGCTGTTATGGGGGAGCGCGGTGGATACGGAGCGAGATTTGGTGTAGCCCAGCCCGCGTGTGCCCGTGCCCTGTCTTGGGCCTGGCCCAACAGCGCTCGGCACCGTGTCTGGCCCAGGCCCGGGGGCTCCTGTCGGTGTACTAGAATAGGGGTACCCTAGTACCCCGAACTTGTGCACGGGCAGTTGCAGCACCCCGCGGCAAGGCTTGCCGGGCGAACGCCAAGATCCTCCAAGGTTCCCTTGGAGCCATCCAAGATCAAAGTATATAAGCTAAGGAGACAAGACCCCGGCAAGAGGAGTTTGCCGGGAAGGCCAATCAAGGCGCACCAAGGAACTTGCCGCGACGCGCCACTCGCTCCGGCAAGGCAGCAAGGCCCCGGCAAGAGGAGCTTGCCGGGAAGACCAACCAAGGTACCTCGAAGCCTGGCGAGCGACAAGCCTCCGTGCCCGACAAGATAGCAGCAGCGGCAAGACACTTGCCGCGGCAGGCGGCCACTCTGCGTCCACGCTCCAGCGCATCCACCAGCGTGTCGCTCTGGGGGCCTCCCCGGGCGCGCGTGGCAGGAGGCTGTGCAGCCAGCGGTGCGAAGCGGCATGCGAAGCTGACAAGATCGCCATCGTGGCGAACGGTGGCGCCCCTAACGGTCCTTTTCTGCACTGTTCGGGCGACTCAGACGGGCATTTAATGCCCTTATCCCCTGCCGTCAGGGTTAGGTAGGGTGCACTGTACAAGCAACTGTATCAACTACCTCGCTTTTTACGTTTTTACCCTCCTCTGCGTTGCCACCTGTCGATGACCCCTTTAGCGTATAAAAGGAGGCCCATGCGCAACGTGGAGGAGGTTCGGTTGATTCGGTTCGAAGCCTGAGACAGTCGGCTTTGATCCATTCGTAGCCCAGAAAACACATCACTCTCTCGCTCGAGAGCAAGAACACCAGATAATACAACCAAACAAGCAGCAGTAGGAGTGTTATCTCTCCGGAGAGCTCCGAAGCTGGGTAAACTGCTCGTGTGCTTCGCCTCGATCTGCTCTTCGTGCGACCTCCGCCCCCTGCCGAACCGAAAGGGGCCCGGTCCGCCGGCCCCATAGGTGTTCGTGGATCAGTTATCCCCGACATTTGGCCTTTCTCTTTTTTTGTCCTTTCTCTTATTTTTCGTCCGTAGTCTCATCCTGACTTGTGGGGGAATCATAGTCTCCATCATCCTTTCCCCACTGGGACAATGCTCTAATAATGATGATCATCACGCTTTTATTTACTTACAACTCAAGAATTACAACTCGATACTTAGAACAAAATGTGACTCTATATGAATGCCTCCGGCGGTGTACCAGGATGTGCGATGACTCATGAGTAACATGTATGAAAGAATTATGAATGGTTGCTTTGCCACAAATACGATGCCAACTACATGATCATGCAAAGCAATATGACAATGATGAAGCGTGTCATAATAAACGGAAAGGTGGAAAGTTGCATGGCAATATATCTCGGAATGGCTACGGAAATGCCATAATAGGTAGGTATGGTGGCTGTTTTGAGGAAGGTATATCGTGGGTGAAAGGTACTGGCGAAAGTTGCGCGGTACTAGAGAGGCTAGCAATGGTGGAAGGATGAGAGTGCGTATAATCCATGGACTCAACATTAGTCATAAAGAACTCACATACTTATTGCAAAAGTCTATTAGTTATCGAAACAAAATATTACGAGCATGCTCCTAGGGGGATAGATTGGTAGGAAAAGACCATCGCTCGTCCCCGACCGCCACTCATAAGGAAGACAATAAATAAATAAATCATGCTCCGACTTCATCACATAACGGTTCACCATACGTGCATGCTATGGGAATCACAAAGTTTAGAACAAGTATTTATCAAATTCACAACTACTCAACTAGCATACTCTAATATTACCACCTTCATATCTCAAAACAATCATCAAGTATCAAACTTCTCATAGTATTCAATGCACTTTATATGAAAGTTTTTATTATATCCCTCTTGGATGCCCATCATATTAGGACTAGTTTCATACCCGAAGCAAATTACCATGCTATTCTAATAGACTCTCAAAATAATATAAGTGAAGCATGAGAGATCAATTATTTCTATAAAATAAAACCACCACCATGCTCTAAAAGGATATAAGTGAAGCACTAGAGCAACGACAAACTACTCCGAAAGATATGAGTGAAGATCAATGAGTAGTCGAATAACTATGAAACTATGTGAAGACTGTCTAACATTTAAGAATTTCAGATCTTGGGATATTATTCAAACAGCAAGCAAAACAAAATAAAATAAAATGACGCTCCAAGCAAAACACATATCATGTGGTGAATAAAAATATAGCTCCAAGTAAAGTTACCGATGAACGAAGATGAAAGAGGGGATGCCTTCCGGGGCATCCCCAAGCTTAGGATTTTGGTTTTCCTTGAATATTACCTTGGGGTGCCTTGGGCATCCCCAAGCTTAGGCTCTTGCCAGTCCTTGTTCCATAATCCATCGAATCTTTACCCAAAACTTGAAAACTTCACAACACAAAACTTAACAGAAAACTCGTAAGCTCCGTTCGTATAAGAAAATAAATCACCACTTAGGTACTGTTGTGAACTCATTCTAAATTCATATTTGTGTAATATCTATGTATTCCAACTCATCTATGGTTCATACCTTCCGATACTACTCATAGATTCATCAAAATAAGCAAACAACACATAGAAAACAGAATCTGTCAAAAACAGAACAGTCTATAGTAATCTGGATCAAACGTATACTTATGCAACTCATAATATTCTAAAATAAACTGGTGGACCTGAGTAATTTGTCTATTAATCCTCTGAAAAAATAATCAACTTAATATCACTCTCCAGTAAAAAATGGCAGCTAATCTCGTGAGCACTAAAGTTTCTGTTTTTTACAGCAAGATCACAAAGACCTCACCCAAGTCTTCCCAAAGGTTCTACTTGGCACAAACACTAATTAAAACATAAAACCACATCTAAACAGAGGCTTATGAATTATTTATTACTAAACAGGAGCAAAAAGTAAAGAACAAGAATAATATTGGGTTTCCTCCCAACAAGCGCTATCGTTTAACGCCCCTAGCTAGGCATGATGATTTCAATGATGCTCACATAAAAGATAAGAATAGAAACATAAAGAGAGCATCATGAAGAATATAACTAGCACATTTAATCCTAACACACTTACTATGCATAGGGATTTTTTCAGCAAACAATTTATGGGAACAATAATCAACTAGCATAGGAAAGCAAAACAAGCATAACTTCAAGATTTTAAGCGCATAGAGAGGAAACTTGATATTATTGCAATTCCTACAAGCATATGTTCATCCCTAATATTAATTTTCAGTAGCATCATGAATTAATTCAACAATATAACTATCACATAAAGCATTCTTTTCATGATCTACAAGCATAGAAATTTTATTACTCTCCACATAAGCAAAATTCTTCTCATTCGGAATAGTGGGAGTATCATAAGAAACTCGAATACTATAAATTGTTTTCATATTAAAAGAGTAATGCTCAGAAAAGGGGTAATCATAATCATGACAAGTTTTATAAATATAATCATCACTACTTTTTATAGCATAAGTATCATCACAATAATCATCATAAGTAGCAACTTTGTTCTCATCATAATCAATTCAAACCTCTTCCAAGATAGTGGAATCATTACTAAATAAAGTCATGGCCTCTCCAAATCCACTTCCCTAATTATCACAATAAGATTCAACATCCTCCAAAATAGTGGGATCATTACTTCCTAAAGTTGACACTCTTCCAAACCCACTTTCATCAATATAATCATCATAAGTAGGAGGCATGCTATCTTCATAACAAATTTTCATATCAAAACTTGGGAGGCTAGAAATATCATCTTCATTAAACATAGAATCCCCAAGCTTGGGACAAACATTAATTGCATCAAATATATTCTCCAACATGTCATTCTCATCAAACATAGCATCCCCAAGCTTGGGCCTTTTCATATCATAAGCATAATTACTCTCATCATTAATAGTGTGGATATCACCGATAGTATAGCAATTATCATCATCACAATGAGTAATAGGAGCAACATCATTTGGGAGGGATACCTTTTCCCCTTGCTTATCCATCTTTTCTTTTTCTTCTTCGCATCATGTGTGGGTTCCACCCTCTTTTTGGAGCTCCTTATTAATGAGATTGGTTGAATAGAAGGCTCCTCCTCGTTACCTGATTCATCATAAGAAATAATAGGAGGATATTGGGAAGTCTCTTCCCTTTCATTAGTATTCTCTTCATCTTCTATTTGTTTTCTTTTCTTTATGTAATTGGCAATACAAGGATTTTCAATACAATTCACCGCACAATACATATAAATTTCCTCTAGATCAAAATCAAGAAGTTTATCACAGGCAAATACGGGAAGATAGTTAGTTATACGTTTAATTTCTTCATAAACCATAAGCAAAGTAAGTTCATTATGATGTGCACGGGAAATCAAGTCATCACAATTTTTGGAAACGATTAGATCATGAAACAATTTGCATTGGATGGTTAAATGACCACGTTCATTGCAAAGTTCACAAGTACGGCTAAGAAAATTTAAATTTTCAGCCCAAACATCTAGCCTTTCTTGCAACCATGTAGTTTCTAAGTACTTATGCCTCTTGCAAAATCTATCTTCCCTAATTGGTGTGTACTTGCAAACTCTATGCACTCCACAAAAATCGACGTGCTTATAAGAGACATTCTCTTCATGACTAGTGCAATCATCATTAGTACTATGGATATTAAAAGATTTCATACTAATAACATTGCAATCATGCTCATCATTCAAAGATTTAGTGCCAAACATTTTAATGCATTCTTCTTCTACCAATTTGGCACAATTTTCCTTTCCATCATACTCACGAAAGATATTAAAAAGATGAAGCGTATGAGGCAAACTCAATTCCATATTTTTTGTAGTTTTCTCTTATAAACTAAACTAGTGCTAAAACAAGAAAAAAAAGATTCGATTGCAAGATCTAAAGATATACCTTCAAGCGCTAACCTCCCTGGCAACGGCGCCATAAAAGAGCTTGATGTCTACTACACAATGTTCTTCTTGTAGACATTGTTGGGCCTCCAAGTGCAGAGGTTTGTAGGACAGTAGAAAAGTTTCCTCAAGTGGATGACCTAAGTGTTGGGGATATTACTACTGGGTATAAACTGGCCAGGAGAAGCCGGGTTATCCCTGTGATGATCATCTTTTTTGAAGCCCATGAAGATATGAATGATGGCGCTTCATGAAGGCCCAAGGCCCAAAGGCGGGTTAAAGCCTTTAGATGTAAACCGACATTAATGTATGCTTGTATGATAAGATAGGAGTAGAGACCGATCCGAACACGTTTATGATCCGATCTCGGGACTCTGTAAACCGGCGGGCGTCGACCTATGTATATAAAGGGGTGACCCGGTGGTGGTTTAGGGACAACACACAACAACTCGAGAGACAGGAAAAGCGGATTTGCCCCCTGGTCATCGAAACCCTAGCAATTCCATCACAATTGGAGTAGGCTTTTACCTTCATCGTAAGGGGCCGAACCAGTATAAACTCTCGCATCCTTTGTCCGCTTTAAACCCCTTTAAGCTAACCCGTAGCGATGTCTCCACGGCTAAGTCCTTTCACGAGGACATCTGCCATGACAAAACCACGACAACACGATGGTTTCGAGTTCTTGAAGGGCAGCTTCGAAGGACTCAAGTGATACGCTGTGGGCCGGATGACTAAAAGTCGTCGCGTCAAGCTCTACATCGACGATGCAGGATGGAGTCCCGAGGCCGGCTCAATTGACTACGGGTACCGGATCCCCTTTGGTGGAATTCACATCTTCATCGGCAAGATCGGCGAACCGGGTCCTGAGCCGGACATCTGCACCGACATCATCGAGACAGCTCAGCGTGCAAGCTCTACCCAGGTTCAGCCCACCGTAAAGCATGTCTTCGTAGGTGTCATCCATGGAGTGGAATATGAGGATAGATCGGCATCTGGTGGCGAAAGCATTGTCTCTCTGATGATGAGTCTTCAACCGGAGAGGCCGAGCCGCCGTACCAGCTGCAGGATGGCCGGATTAGTGGAGATTCTGATGGCGACAGTATTCCGGACCCCCTTGATCTGCCAAGTCAGGTCGCGGTCTTCATGGCTGGTATACAATCAGCGCAACATTCTTCTACCACCGCGACAATGATCTCCGGTTCAGCAACAACAACACCAGCGGGAGCGGGGGGCTCTGCGCCACCTCCAGCTCAGGTTTTGTCCGATTTGTTTGATGCTTTAGCAACGTTGCTGGCAGCAGAGGTGGACGCAGCAAACCGGGATCAACACAACGCGGAGATTACAAAGGTGAAGGATCAGATAACTCAACCTAAAGCGGACCTGGCGGCGGAGAACGCCAGGATGGCTACAGAGCGGGCCAAGTTGGAGGCTGAAGCTTACCGGCTCATGCTAGATCGGGGTGCGTCAGATGACGTGATGAGGAGAAGATATCGGTCGCACATTCCGCCGGTCTTTGAGGCAAGGAATCTCTTTAACATGCCAGGAGCAGGCACCAGCAACCAGCCCGTGGTAAACCGGGCGGAGGCACCTAGGACCGGGGCACCGGTTCAGCCTCGTGCAATAGATCCACCGCCTTCGCCTCGTCAGAACTATATCCCATCACGACACGTCTCAACACCTCCGGGTCATTACTCTAACCCATTGGATAACATCGTCGCCACCGCTTCGCGATTGCCAGCTCTCCCGATTGATGGCGAGTCCCCAGTAGCAGTTGAAACACGACGGGCTAGGGAGCTCCTTCAGACGGCCTTGACGCAGCAGTAGGCTTATTCATATAGCCGCGAAAGGATTCATTCTACTGCCCGCCCAAGCCGGAGCTACAACAGGCATATCGATGAACCGTTCGTATCAAGCAGTGCGCGGAATCGTAATCCGCCCCGTGGCAATAACCCGAAGGGTGGCAATGCTTAGGATGTAGTGGATCACGCTAGGGCACGTCGAGAAGCCGAGTTAGTGGCACAACACGATGCTTCGGTTGTCAACTCACTCCGGTTCATCAGTTCACTCCGGTTCGTCCAACAACATCGGTGGAACCAGGGGTTACCTCCAGTTCTTTGGGAGTGTCATGAAGGATTTCTAAGGCCCGCGTAAAGTCCCAAATTACACCACCGATTTATCCCCCGAGTCATGGGTGGAGAGCTATGAGATGGCAATGGAGATGCTGGATGTGGATGAAGCGGCCTGTGCCAAATACTTTACCATGATGTTGGAGGGAATAGCTCGCACATGGTTGAAAAATCTGCCAACCAACTCTATTGGACCGTGGGCCGAGTTAAGGGCCCGATTTATCAAGAACTTCAAGGATACATGCAAGCAGCCCATGCCCATCATGGATTTGGCTGCCTGTGTCCAGGAGGAAGGAGAATCAACAACCCACTGGGTGCGTCGAGTTCCAGACATTTTGCATTCATCAGACCGCATCAACGCTGACACAACTGTTTTAACATTGGAAGGTAATTGCCGATTTGCACCTTTGAAGCTCAAGTTGGGATGGCTCAAACGCCATTGTAATGACATGGGAACGCTTATGGCGGCTCTGGTGAAGTATGCTGACTCTGATAGTACCAAGAACCCCGAGTCTGATGATGACAAGACAGGAAAGGGAAAGAAGAGCGGCAACACCAAGGGACAGCAGCATAATCTGGCAGGTCATGGGAACAACGGTAAACGCAAGGCGTATAACAGCTTGGACTTTGTGGCCAAAACCAACACCCAGGACAACAGTCAATGGCGTATGGGTAAACCGCCCCAAAGGGGTGGAGGGTCAGGCCCCAATCTGGAGCGCCTGTTAAACCAGCCTTGCCCAAAGCACGGATCGAAGGAGAGGCCAGCTACGCACCTTTGGAAGGATTGCTTCATCATGAGGGAATTCAAAAATTCAAATCTATTCCAATATGACAATGGACCGCCCGGCAGTTCAGGAGGCGGTTTCCATGGGCCGGGTTATGGTGATGGTAGTTCCGGTTCAGGATTCCAGGGCAACCAAACCAGACATGGTAATCAGAGCAGCCAGGGCAACCAGGGAGGTTACATCCATTAGGGGAATCAACAGCAGCAACAATCGGGCTATCAGAGCAATCCAAAGCAGTTGAATAGTGGGTAGTATCATGTCTTCACCACTATCTTATGTAAGCGCGATCAGAAGCTTCATAAAAGAGCCGTGAACTCCATTGAGCCGGCGGTACCTCGTTATCTGCGCTAGTCTGAACAGCCCATCTTGTTGAGTCGAGAGGATCATCCACCCCGGGTTGACAATCCGGGTCATCTGGCTTTAGTGGTGGCTCCTCAGGTTGGGTGGGTATAAATTTACCAAGGTGCTTATGGATGGAGGAAGAAATATCAATATCCTTTACTATGAAACCTTTCGGTGCATGGGGTTAACAGATAAGAATCTTAAACCATCGAACACCGTGTTTCATGGGGTAGTGCCTGGTAAATCGGCGTACCCAGTTGGAAAAATAGCTCTGGAAGTGGCTTTTGGAGACGATCGTGATTCAAGATCAGAGGTGTTGACCTTTGAAGTGGTGAAAATCAAGAGTCCATATCATGCCCTGTTTGGACAGCCGGCTTATGCCAAGTTCATGGCATGGCCCTATTATGTTTATCTGCAGCTTAAGATGCTGGGTCATAAGGGGACCATCACGGGGCATGGGAGCCGGAAGATTGCTTTGGAATGTGAAGAAGGTGATGCGACTTTTGCTGAGTCGGTTTGTGCCACGGAGGAGTTGAAATTCTATAAGGACAATGTTGATCCGGCATATATGACTTCTCTGAAAAAACCAACTACTGAGCTTGATCCGGCGCTGAAATCTAAATCGGCTGAGGAGACTAAGCTAGTTGACTTTGTTCCTGGCGATTCATCCAAGCAGTTTAGCATCAGCGCTAACCTGGATCCGAAATAGGAAAGCGCGCTCATCGAGTTCATCCATGAGAACCGGGACATCTTTGCATGCAAGCCTTATGACATGCCAGGTGTACCGAGGGAACTCGCTGAGCACACCCTTAATATAGATCCTAAGTGTAAACCGGTCAAGCAGTTTCTTCGCCGCTTCAACAAAGAAAGGCGTAAAGCTATTGGTGAGGAGGTAGCCCGGCTTTTGGCAGCAGTGTTTATTGTGGAGGTCTTTCACCCTGAGTGGCTAGCTAATTCGGTGCTGGTACTTAAGAAAAATGGCACTTGGCGTATGTGTGTGGATTACACAGACTTAAACAAAGCATGTCCAGCTGACCCCTTTGCTCTCCCTCGTATCGATCAAATTATTGATGCTACAGCAGGTTGTGACCGTTTGTGTTTTTTGGATGCTTATTCTGGTTATCATCAGATCAAAATGGCAGTTAAGGACCAGGAGAAGACAACCTTCATAACTCCCTTTGGAGCCTTCTGCTATGTATCTATGCCTTTCGGGCTCAAGAGTGCCCAGGCAACTTATCAGCGCCGCGTCTAGAATTTTCTGCATAAACAGATTAAGCGCAATGTACATGTATATGTGGATGACATTGTGGTAAAGTCCAAAAAGGAGGAGACATTGATAGGTGACTTGAAGGAAACTTTTGATAACCTCCGGGTTTATAAGATGATGCTTAATCCGGTCAAATGTGTCTTTGGTGTACCGACAGGCAAGCTTTTGGGTTTTCTTGTGTCTAACAGGGGCATTGAAGCTAATCCGTAGAAGATCACGGCCATCACGTCTCTGGCTAAACCGGCGTGCATTAACGATGTTCAATATTTGGTGGGCCGGATTGCAGCCTTAAGCCGGTTTATCAGTCGCCTTGGAGAGAAGGCTATCCCTTTGTATCAGATGCTAAAGAAAACGGATCACTTCGTCTGGAGTGATGCTGCTGATGAAGCGCTTGAGGATCTGAAGAGACAGTTAGCCAAGCCACCCGTCTTCGCGGCTCCGGTTTATAAGGAGCCCTTATTACTATATGTGGCTGCTAATGCCAGAGTTGTTAGTGTGGCTATTGTTTTGGAGCACAAGGAGGCTGGGAAAGAGTATCCAGTTCAACGGCCGGTTTATAATATCAGCGAGGTGCTTATTGAGTCCAAACATAGATACCCTCATTGGCAGAAGTTGGTGTATGGGGTTTTTATGGCAAGCCGGAAGCTCAAGCATTATTTTCAGGGTCATCCTATCACAGTGGTCAGTTCAGCCCCCTTGGGAGATATCATCCAAAATAGAGAAGCAACTGGCCGGATTGCTAAATGGGCTATTGAGCTTGGACCTGACGGGCTAAAGTATACACCTCGCACAACAATCAAATCCCAAGCACTTGTGGACTTCATCAATGATTGGATAGAGTCGCAAGCACCGGAGGAAAAGCCAGACAACACTTATTGGACTATTCATTTTGATGGGTCCAGGCAATTGGAGGGCTCGGGGGCCGGAGTCATATTAACTTCCCCACGAGGTGATAAGTTTTGTTATGTTCTCCGTTTAATGTTGCCTTGTACTAACAATGCAGCTGAGTATGAGGCCTTACTCCATGGTCTTCGGATGGCTAAGGAAATGAATTTAAGCTGGGTTAAGTGCTTTGGTGACTCGGACCTAGTGGCTCAGCATGTATCTGGCACTTGGGATTCCAAGGATCCACTCATGGCAGCATATAGACGAGAGGTGGATGCAGTGGCTGGTCATTTCAAGGGTTATCAAGTGGACCACATAGACCGGTGAAAGAATGAAGCGACCGACGCTTTAAGTCGCTTAGGTTCTCAACGCAAACCAGTGCCGCCCAATACCTTTCTTGATGTGTTGCATAATCCGTCAGTGAAGGTACCTAAGGAGGAGGATTTGGCTGCCCTTGACCCTGAGGCTCAATTGGTGGCGGCTCTTCATGTTATTCCGGATTGGACGGTCCCATACCTGGCATACATGAACCGGGGCGAGTTACGACACGATGAAACCTTGGCCCGGCAGATAGTCTGGCGATCCAAGTCTATGGCCATTATTAATGGGGAGCTACATCATTGCAGCGTTACAGGAGCGTTTCAGCGTTGTGTATCTCCTCAAGAAGGTTGTGAGATTTTGTGTGAGATCCACAGAGGAGATTATGGTCACCACGCCGGTTCAAAATCCTTGGTGGCTAAAGCCTTTCATCACGGCTTCTATTGGTTGATGGCTCATGCTGATGCTGAGGATTTGGTGAGGAGGTGTGACGGTTGTTAGAAATTTGCACGCCGTGCTCATGTTCCGGCTCAAGAATTAAGAATGATTCTGATAACTTGGCCGTTTGCAACTTGGGGGCTTGATATGGTTGGACCTTTTAAGAGGTCCAAGGACAAGAAGACCCACCTACTGGTGGCGGTTGATAAATTTACCAAGTGGGTGGAGGCAGAGCTAGTCAGTAAGTGTGATGCAGCCATGGCGATTCATTTCATCAAAAAGGTGATATTCCGGTTTGGTTTTCCACACAGCATTATAACTAGTAATGGTACTAATCTGTCCAAGGGTACTATGGAAGAATTTTGTCAACGTGAGCACATCCAGCTTGACATGTCATCAGTGGCTCACCCCCAATCTAATGGTCAAGCAGAGAGGGCCAATCAAGAAATTTTGAGAGGTATCAAACCCCGGCATATGGTTCCTTTAAAGCGGACGCCGGGTTGTTGGGTGGAGGAGTTACCTTCCGTGTTATGGAGTATCAACACCACACCAAACATATCTACGTGTTAGACAGGAGGAGGCATCCTTCCTGATTGTGACGGCACAGAGGAACTCTCAATGAAAGCACCAATGTCAGTGTCAAAACCGGCGGATCTCGGGTAGGGGGTCCCGAACTGTGCGTCAAGGCCGGATGGTAACAGGAGACAAGGGACAAGATGTTTTTTACCCAGGTTCGGTCCCTCTCGATGGAGGTAATACCCTACTCCTGCTTGATTAATATTGATGATATGGGTAGTACAAGAGTAGATCTACCACGAGATCAAGGAGGCTAAACCCTAGAAGCTAGCCTATGGTATGACTGTTGTGTATGGAGTTGATTGCCTACGGACTACAACCCTCCAGTTTATATAGACACCGGATAGGGTTAGGGTTACATAGAGTCGGTTACAATGGTAGGAGATCTTGAATATCCGCATCGCCAAGCTTGCCTTCCACGCCAAGGAAAGTCCCATCCGGACACGGGACGAAGTCTTCAATCTTGTATCTTCATAGTCCAGGAGTCCAGCTGAAGGTATAGTCCGGCTACCCGAACACCCCCTAATCCAGGACTCCCTCAACTGGACTTGTCGGTTTATCAGCTTGCACCGCGGTATCAACTTCTACTTGTTCAGTAAATACATGATATGGGGGTGGTAGATCATCAAGCGTGGCGTCAGCAGTTGCTCTCTCTGGTTCTGAAATTGTCATTGGTTCAACTGTCACATGGTCATCAGATGGTTTATCTACATGACCCTTCTTACTGGGTCTGGCCTTGGCCCTGAAAGAGAAAGATATACATATCGGTATAGCACATAAGTATAAAGCGTCAAAACAGAGAAAAGCTTAGGGCATTTCCCCAGGGACGGTCTTGAGGGGTGGAAGTTGTGTGGCAGTTGACTCGCCGGATGATGAAGGTGGTGTTCCCTGATAATTCGAATCAGATGGATTAAGAGACTGTCGGAAGTAACCCGCCATGGGATAAGAAGTATTGGAAGTATTTGAGACCTCAGGTTGGCGCTTCCGAACCGGGGTATTTGGCAGACCGCTTGAGGTGATTACTTGGCCGCTATGACGGGTTGTGCGGCGTGCTTCATGTTGCTGCTTCTTCAAAACAAAGTTTGGGTCCAAGTAAGCTAGGGGGTGAGAAAATCTTACTTTCCAGATTGCTTGACAGATTTTTTGTGTTGGCAGAGGATCTGAACCGGAGGAAAGGATAATTACCTCTGCGACGTCAGCTTCGCTGCCCTCAGCGTCATCTGATAAATATCATTGTCAGTGAGGTGTATGAAAAGTGAACCAAGAGAATCAAGTTCTACCACTGCGTCCGGTTCATCAGGGTCGTCATCAAGATCTAAACCGATTGGTTCAGTTGCCTTCCTCTTGGCAGATTTCTTGATAGCCTTCGTTTTAAGACGAGGAGCCTTAACCGTTTTCTCCTAAGGTTTCTTTTTCCAGAACGGGTCATCACCCTATTTAACAGATGGGCAGAGGGTATTAAAACTTGCACAGTTCAAAAATATCAGGTATAAAGCGGAAGCAAAACAATTCTTACACTGGGCGGTTTGTTCTGTGTGTAAAAGGGACTTAGCCCGGTCTTGCTACAGACGGCTTTCAGTTCATTCAGCATTTTCTTGAGAGACTCAGTAACTTCATCATTTGTTAGCTGAATGTCAATGTGACGTTGGGAGTCTTTTACATCACCGGTATACTCGCACGTTAAACCGGAGCGGCGACTTAATGGAAAGATACTCTAGGATAGCCAGCAACGAACAAAGTCTGTCGACATTCTGGGAACGGGGGTCCCTAGACTTGCCTGCCTGCGGCCTGCAGCGTGGCTCAGGTGGGGTCCCAACGCGGCCCATCTTCATCAGCCTAGGCTCAATACCCTCGCGAGGGGCCAAGCCTCGCGGGGCGGACGACAGGAAGCTTCCTCAAGAGCGGCCTCATCAGGCAGGCTCGCGAGGAGGCGGAGAAATCAATGCAAGGGTACCTCACGAGGATCCCATGACGCAAGCCATGACGATCAAGGGCAGGCGGGTGCCAGGCAGGCGCCGGCCTGCGCAGGGTCCTTGTTTCCCCTTTGGTGCAAAGGGGGCAAGCACAGGCCAAGGTATCAGGCAAAGGTTACCATTCCGGTGGAATGAGACCAAGACCAGCCGGACGTAGGTCACCGTGGAGCCCAAGACGGCGTCATCACCAGTGCTTTTGGCAGCCGAAGACCACCTTTGGTCAGGATAACTTGTACTAGATGTTCCCCTTCAAAATGGCCAATTGTTGGCGCCCTTCCTGCTCAATTATTCGGGAAGAGGCCCAGGGCCTCTATAAATAGAGCTAGCCTCCACAAAGAGAGAAGGGGAGAAGGGGGGAAAACACAATAGAGACTAAGTAGAACACACCGCATCAGCTCAAGAACACCCCTCGCGAGGCTGTTCTTCCCTTGTATTGTCCATCATCAGCCCCAGAGGCAATCCACCACACCACACACTTGAGTAGGGTATTACACCACAACGGTGGCCCAAACCAGTATAAACCTCGTGTCTCTTGTGTTGTTCATCATTTTCATCTTAGTTCGCACGAGAGAATCGGACGTAGATCGGTAGGGGAGAGATCTTCACGCGCACCCCAGTGTTTGAACCTCAAGGGTCTGCCGGAACCCGAAATCCGACATTTGGCGCGCCAGGTAGGGGTGCGCCGGAGTTCCCTCCCGACGGCCCGCTCTCCACCAACACCACGTTCCGTCCTCATGGCGGACAACGCGCCGCCCGCTCCGGCAGCAGATGCCAGCGCTGGGGCCAGGGGGCTCCAGGCCTTGGACCCCGCCTTGCGACGAGTGCAGCGGCCGCGCAAGTTCAAGCCCGAGATGTCGCCACGCTACAGCGGCGCGACGGACCCACTGGTTTTCCTGCTGGCGTATGAGGACGCCGTCCTCAAGGACGAGGGCGACGACTGGGTGATGGCCAACTGGTTGCCCATGGCCCTCAACGGTGTCCCGCGCATGTGGCTCCTCCACCTACCGATTGCTTCTATGACCTCTTGGCAGGAGCTACGCGACCTCTTCCTCGCCCGTTTCGCCGCGCCAACACCGCCCGTCGTCGCGGCTCTCCTGGGTGGTTCCCAAGCACCACCCTCGAGCCACCACGTCAAGCCATTCACCCGTCAGATCAGCGCTGCATCCAAGCGCCAAGAGGCCCCCCGGGGCTGGGCGGCGCCCGAGGCCGATCTGACTTTCGGCGCGGATGATCACCCCTTCAACCCCTCCGGTTCGGGCGCACTCCCGATGCTGTGCACCCCCACCATCTGCCAAGTGGCCGTCACTAGGACCCTCATCGACGGTGGTGCCGGCCTCAACGTGCTCTCGGTGGAGGCCTTCAGCCTCCTTCACGTGCCACCGGAGCAGCTCCAGCCCAGCAGGCCCTTCTCAGGCGTCGGAGCCGGTTCCACCGCCTCCTTGGGGCAGATCCGCCTCCCAGTGACCTTCGGCACCTACGACAACTTCCGCACAGAGCTGATCGACTTCGACATCGCCCCCATCGGCCTCCCCTACAACGCCATCCTCGGCTACCCGGCCTTGGCCCGGTTCATGGCGGTAACTCACCCGGCGTACAACCTCATGAAGATCCTCGGGAGCAGCGGCGTCCTCACCGTGCCAGGAGATGCGAGGGATGCGCTGCAGGTGCTCCAACTCGCCTTCAAGGCGGCCGCGGTGGCACAGCCCACCAGCACCGACGCCCTTGAGCCCAAGGGGGCTGCGCCGGCTAAAAAGAAGCAGCTGTTCACCCAGGACAAGGCGGAAACCAAGCAAGTACCGGTCGACGAGGACGGGTCCACCGGCGCCACCTTCACCATAGGGGCCAACCTCGAGCCTGAATAGGAGAAGGCCCTGATCGGATTCCTGCGTGCGAACAAGAAGGTGTTCGCGTGGGAACCTGATCAGTTAGAGGAGTCCCGAGAGGTGTGATCGAGCATCACCTCAACGTGTGCCCCAACGTACGCCCCGTGAAGCAGAAGGCAAGGAGGCAGTCTACTGAGAAACAGGCTTTCATCGTTCAAGAGACCCGGAAACTGGAAGCGGCAGGGGTTATCCGCGAGGTCCGCTACCCCGATTGGCTGGCTAATCCTGTTGTCGTGCCAAAGAAGGGGGGGAAGGAGCGCATGTGTGTCGACTTCACCAACCTCAACAAAGCCTGCCCGCAGGACCCATTTCCGCTCCCCCGCATTGACCAGATAGTCGACTCCACCGCAGAGTGTGACCTATTGTGCTTCCTGGATGCCTTCTCGGGCTATCACCAGATCAAGATGGCGGTGGAAGACGTGGAGAAGACTGCTTTCCTAACCCCGTGTGGGGTGTACTGCTATACGTGCATGCCATTTGGGTTGCGCAATGCAGGCGCTACCTTTCAGCGGCTGATGCACATCACTTTAGGCTGGCAGCTCGGGAGGAACGCTGAGGCTTACGTCGACGACATCGTGGTGAAGTCTCGGGAGGCAAAAACCCTGATACAGGACCTGGAGGAAACCTTCGCGAGCCTCAACGAAGTGGATCTACGGCTCAACCCGGAGAAATGCGTGTTTGGAGTCCCCTCGGGCAAGCTCCTGGGCTTCCTAGTATCCCACAGAGGCATAGAGGCCAACCAGGAGAAGGTCAAGGCAGTCGAGGACATGAGCCCGCCGAAGACCCTCAGGGAGATGCAGAAGCTCACCGGGCGTGTAACCGCGCTAGGGCGCTTCATATCCAAGCTAGGGGAGCGAGCACTGCCCTTCTTCAAGCTTATGAAGAAGAAAGGCCCCTTCGAATGGACTGAAGAGGCCGACAAGGCGTTCCAAGAACTCAAGAGGTACCTTACCAACCCACCGGTGATGGTAGCCCCTCGCCCTCAGGAGCCCCTGGTGCTCTACCTTGCGGCCACGCCCTACTCCGCTAGCGCAGCTCTGGTGGCGGTCAAGGAGGAGCGCCGGGCCAAGGCCGCATCGACTGACCAGGCTGAAGCAGAGCGAGGCCAGGAGGGCCTCGCGAGGACCGCGACCACAGCCAGAGAGGGGCAGCCGCAGCAGGAGGGCGCACCCGGGGCAGGGGAGGCCCCTTCAAACGATCAAGAGCTGGGGGCTCCGTTGCCTCAGGAGACGCCTCGACCCCTGGAGGACGCAAGCTGCGTCAGCACCCTCAACCTCGTCGAGCACCCCGTGTATTTCGTCAGCACAGTGCTACGGGACGCGAGGGCGCGGTACCCCATGCCTCAAAAGCTCCTCCTCGCGCTATTGGTGGCCTCACGCAAGCTGCGGCACTACTTCCAAGGCCACCCCATCAAGGTCGTCTCGGCATACCCCTTGGAGAGGGTACTCAGGAGCCCCAACTCAGCTGGAAGGGTCGCTGAATGGAACATCGAACTACAAGCATTTCAGCTGGAATTCAGTACGACCAGGGTCATCAAGGGAGCCGCACTTGCGGATTTCGTGGCAGAATGGGCAGAAGCACCGGGTCTCGAGGCAGGCGAAGACTGGTCACTTTCCCCGGGAAGCGAAGCGCCGGACGGATGTGTCATGTACTTCGATGGGGAGTTCTCCCGACATGGCACGGGAGCTGGCGCGGTGCTCGTATCCCCCACTCAGGACAAACTCTATTACGCCATGCAACTCAGCTTCCAGCACGGAGAGAAGGTCTCCAACAATATAGCAGAGTACGAAGGCCTGATAGCAGGCTTGAAAGCCGCGATCGCCTTAGGGGTAAAGCGCCTCACCATCAAGGGCGATTCACAGCTCCTCGTCAACTTCTCCAACAAGATATACGAGCCAAAGGACGAGCACATGGAAGCTTACCACGCTGAAGTCCGCAGGATGGAGAAACAGTTCTGGGGGCTGGAGCTGCAGCATGTGCCTCACGACACCAATCAGGAGGCCGACGACATTGCCAAGAGGGCATCTAGGCAGCTGCTGCAGGAACCTGGTGTCTTCGAGGAGCGACTCTTCAAGCCCTCGGCGGCGCCATCGCTATCGGGCACAGCGCAACCAAGGGAGGAGCCTCCTCAGCCGCCTGCCTCGGGAGCTTTGGTCTGCGGCCCGACCTCAGGGGCACGCCTGCTCCTGGTGTTGGAGCCTCAGGAGGGATGTTGGATCCCAGACCTCGAGGACTACCTGATGCAAGGGATTCTGCCGGAGAACGAGGAGGAGGCGGAGCGTGTGGCACGAAAGGCCACAGCTTATTGCATCCAGGATGGCGAGCTCTACAGGAAGCGGCCAAATGACGTGTCGCTGGGTTGCATTTCCAGGGAGCAAGGATGGGAATTGCTGGCAGACATACACAGCGGAGACTGCGGGCACCACTCATCGTTGCGAACCGTCGTCGGCAAGGCGTTCCGCAGCGGTTTCTACTGGCCCACAGCACTCAACGACGCCGTTGAGCTGGTGAAGGCTTGAGAGGCTTGCCAGTTTCACGCTAAACAGATCCATCAGCCTGCGGGGGTCTGCAGACCATACCCCTCTCATGGCCGTTCGCAGTGTGGGGGTTGGACATTCTGGGCCCGTTCCCTCGGGCGCCAGGGGGCTATCGCTACCTCTACGTCGCTATGGACAAGTTCACCAAGTGGGCCGAGGTGGAAGCTGTCCGCACAATCCCGGCAGGCTCGGCAGTCAAGTTCATCAAGGGCCTCGTGAGCCGGTTTGGGGTGCCTAACCGCATCATCACTGACAACGGTTCGCAATTCACCAGTAATCTCTTCAAAATGTACTGTGCTAACCTTGGAATGTAGATATGCTACGCTTCGGTAGCACACCCCCGGAGCAATGGCCAGGCTGACCGAGCCAATGCCAAGGTCCTGAGGGGCCTCAAGGCCAGGACCTTCAAGAAGAAGCTGGAGGCCTGTGGCAGGGGCTGGTACGACGAGCTCCAGACCATGCTATGGTCAATCCGCACGACAGCGACCAAGCCGACTGGCGAGACCCCGTTCTTCCTTGTCTACGAAGCAGAGGTTGTTCTCCCTCACGAGGTCAGGTGTCGCTCCACACGGGTCCTGGTAGTCGACGAGGCTCAGCAGGACGCCATGCGGGGGACGGATCTCGTGCCAGGGGAGGAACGCCGTCAGGAAGCCGCACTGCAAGCAGCAAGGTATCAACACGCGCTGCGACGATACCACTGCCGCAACATCCGCCCTAGGACCCTTGAGGTAGGGGATCTCGTGCTCAGACAGGTTCTCTCCAGGGAGGGGCTGCACAAGCTCTCTCCCATGTGGGAGGGCCCGTTCAAGGTTGTTCATGTTTCCAGGCCTGGCTCCGCACGCTTGGAGACTTCGGAGGGAGTACCCATCCAGAACACATGGAACATTCAACATCTCCGGAGGTTCTACCCCTGAGCGAGGCCTAGCGCCTAGGAAAGGCCCGGTGCCTGTGAAGCTATCGTGTTTTGGGAAAGGCCCGGTGCCTGTGAAGAAGGCCAATGCCTGTGAAGCTATCGCGTTTTGGGAAAGGCCCGGTGCCTATGAAGAAGGTCAATGCCTGTGAAGCTATCGCGTTTTGGGAAAGGCCCGGTGCCTGTGAAGAAGGCCAATGCCTGTGAAGCTATCGCGTTTTGGGAAAGGCCCGGTGCCTGTGAAGAAGGCAAACGCCTGTGAAGCTCGCTGCCCGTGACACTCTCACGTAATAATGAGTGGGGCTGTACACGCCCCGGAGTCATCGGAGTGCCGCCCTTAGGCCTCGGGGGCTCCCGCCCATGCCCAGTGGCAGCACTTAGCTCCGCGCTGGTGAGAAGACGTCGAAGACTAGAATAGGTGCCGGACGTGGCTTTTTCATTTGCTTTCTGCACTTGGCGTGTGTATTCCCGTTTGAAGTTTTATTGGAGTTGTTGGCGTTCCTGGCTTGTGACTCTCTGTCTTTTTCATCCACTCGCCTCGTTTTCTCTCGCACAAGTCTCGCGAGGGATGTTCGCGGGCGCCCTCGCGAGCGTCTTCTGCCCGATCGTCTGGAGATTTCCTGTCTAAGTCCTCTGGAGGAGCACCCCTCCCAGTCCATGCCTCACGGGCATCGCGACACAAACGCAGGACCTAGGGTGATCACCCCCACTGCCGAGACCAAAGGTTACCCCTCTAACTAATCCTTGCAGGGCATGAAGCGCATGGCGAGGCCTCAGCCTCCGAAGGCGAGGGCCGCATCAAGCTCCACCAAGCTCAAATGACTCCCGCACATGGACACGCAACACGGAAACATAGCGCAGAAATGGCAAAAGCAACACGACACTTGACAAAAACAATTCTAACACGCCCCCACGGGGCCCTGTACTACCTTCTTCTTACGCAGGAAAGGAAGGGAACAAAATGGACACGACCTATCCAACACCAACCTACAGCAAAAGCTCAAGCTGCTCCTGGGGTTCAGGCGGATGCCTCCTCTCGCTTCACCAGGGCGTGGCAGCGGGTGGACCCGCTGCCTTCACCCAGGTGGGCGGGCGGCCGCGGTCACCATCTTCGGGGTAGCACCCAGCGCGGCGACCATCTTCCCCAAACACCCTCACGTAGAGGGTGGCGTCGCCATCAAACTTGAAGTGCAGGGTGCACCGCTGACCCAGGCCGCGCGCGCGGGTAGACGTTTGCCAGCCGCGAGTCAGGGCCCCATGTCCGGAAGGGGAGACCTCTAGTGAAGCCCAGAAGGCCCTGCTGCAGCTACCATCCGCCTGGAGCCAGAAGCCGCACCGGGCGCTGGCCGGCAGCTCACCTACGAAGAAGCGGGGGAGCTGGAGCCAGGTGCTGGTCGGCTCCGCCGACCACACGACGAACTCCTGCAGCACCTTCGCCGAGCGAAAGCGCGGCCTGGGGGCCACGCGGTCATGACATGCCTCCCCTCGGCAGCCGAGCGCTCACTACCGCGCAGGGAACCGCCTCCGTGGCCGCGGGAAGCCGCTACGGGGACCGCGGGATGCTTGCGAGGACGACCCCGGGCGCGCCTGGCCGGCGGGGAGTCGGGCCCTGCCTGGCGGGCCTTTCCATTCTCTGCGGCCGAGAATCTCTTTGGAGCCATGAGAATGGCGAGTGGCCAAGAAGAACAAGGGAGTGGCAGAAAGGGGTGAACTGAGGAAGCTCACACGGCCCCGTACTTATAGTCGGGGAAGGCCAACCGCCGAGCACCATGACCTCATGTAATCATGACCCATATCTCTGCATGCAGGGACTTGTCAAGTCGTGTAGTTGCCGAGGCGTCGTGGGAAGTGCATACGCCCACGACCAATCAACTGCCATGCGGCGCCCAAGGCCGCAGGCTGTTAGGGCCCGCGGCGCTTCGTGCTTGCCCCTTTGCTTCTCTACTAAGCCAAGCCCGCGCGCGCCTTGGGCCCGGGGGATACTGTCGGCGTTCTGGGAATGGGGGTCCCTAGACTTGCCTGCCTGCGGCTTGCGGCGTGGCTCAAGTGGGGGCCCAGCGCGGCCCATCTTCATCAGCCCAGGCTCAAGACCCTCGCGAGGGGCCAAGCCTCGCGGGGCGGATGACAGGAAGCTTCCTCAAGAGCGGCCTCATCAGGCAGGCTCGCAAGGAGGCGGAGAGATCAATGCAAGGGTACCTCGCTAGGATCCCATGACGCAAGCCATGATGATCAAGGCCAGGCGGGCGCCAGGCGGGCGCCGGCCTGCGCAGGGTCCTTGTTTCCCCTTTGGTGCAAAGGGGGCAAGCACAGGCCAAGGTATCAGGCAAAGGTTATGGTTCCGGTGCAACGAGACCAAGACCAGCCGGACGGCTGGACGGAGGTCACCGTGGAGCCCAAGACGGCGTCATCACCAGTGCTTTTGGCAGCCGAAGACCACCTTTGGTCAGGATAACTTGTACTAGATGTTCCCCTTCAAAATGGCCAATTGTTGGCACCCTTCCCTCTCAATTATTCGGGGAGAGGCCCAGGGCCTCTATAAATAGAGCTAGCCTCCACAAAGAGATAAGGGGAGAAGGGGGAAAACCCAGTAGAGACTAAGTAGAACACACCGCATCAGCTCAAGAACACCCCTCACGAGGCTGTTCTTCCCTTGTACTGTCCATCATCAGCCCCAGAGGCAATCCACCATACCACACACTGGAGTAGGGTATTACACCACAACGGTGGCCCGAGCCAGTATAAACCTCGTGTCTCTTGTGTTATTCATCATTTTCATCTTAGTTCGCACAAGAGAATCGGACATAGATCAGTAGGGGAGAGATCTCCGCGCGCACCCTAGTGTTCGAACCTCAAGGGTCTGCTGGAACCCGAAACCCGACAAAGTCCACACCTGTTAAACTATTGGCCATGAAAGCTCTAAGCTTGGCGAGGTGTGGAGCATACGAGGCCCATTCCTTGGCACTTAGTCGTTGCGGAAGCGGATGAGTGTTGGAAAGACGGTGAGCACGGTAACCCGACAGAGGGTTCTCATCTTCAGGAGAAGTATCCTTGCAATAAAACCAAGTCTGATTCGAATCCTTTGGGTGACTGTGAAGTTTGGCGTGAGGAAAGCTAACATCTTTCCTTTTTTGAATGGAGATGCCACCAAGTTCAGTATTGGGCCCGTCTACTAATTTAGTGCGACTGTTTAAGTGTAAGAAATCCCGGAATAGCTTGACAGTCGGCTCTTCTTGTAGATAGGCTTCACAAAACACCTGATAGTTGCAGATAATGGATACAGAGTTGGCTCCAATGTCTTAATGGTGGATCTGAAAGCTGGCAAGTACATCCCGGAAAAACTTGGATCTAGGCAGTTTAAAACCATGGCCCATATGATCAGCAAACACTACTACTTCGCCATCTCTGGGTGTAGGAGGATTTTCTGGACCGGGAACTCACCACTGGATTTCCTTCATCTTCGGTAAAGTGCCAATTTTGACACATCCATTCAGTTGCTCCTAAGTAACCTGGGAAGGGACCCAGTTACAGGAATAGAATTGTTTGGCCATTGCAAGTGAAGAGATGGAAAATATTACTGCCGGTTTATGATTCATCAATGACAACGGATAAAGTGTAACAGGTTGAGAAAAAAAGGAATTCAAGCATGTAGAATTGTTAAACCTGAGGCAGTTATAAACCTCCTACGAATGAGCATTTATAAATGGTGAAGCGATGAGCGGTTCACAAGGGGACTAATGGCATATGATAGATTACTTTCTACAAGGATAAACCGCCTATGTAGATAAGGAAGGTGCAGATCTAAGGTAAAAACGACTAGGTGAGGAAAAACAAGTTTCACAAGATTGCATTGGAATTTTGGATCTACCACAAGTCAGGAAAAGAAAAAAGATTTAGACCTAAAAAGTTTGGTCCTGAAGCAGTTCATAAAAGGTCTAGATCAAGTTCTTATGTGTTTAAAGCTTGGTTTGATGGCCGAGATAAGGACTACCATAGTTACTGCATGAAACGCATCAAGCTCGAGGTCTGCTATCTATGGACTGACGAAGAACACGAAGAGAGCGCCATGAACCTGTATGAACCCTAAATGTATCTACAGAGGAAAGAGGGAGAGACTTACAACAGCTATTGAAGCAGTGGAGGTGCGCTGCGTCTCTCTGGTGCGATCAGGTTGATGAAGTGGCCAACGGTGAGGTAGAGGTGAAGCTCGACGACGACGGCGGCGCTCGGGTGTAGGGGCATTGCGAGGAGGAAGAAGAGATGGAAAGATGAAGAAAAGAAAGGGAAAGGGGTCCTCAGCCCTGTTTATAAGGGTAAAGAGATAAGCGACAGGCGCGGGAATTGAGGAGCCCAAATAATGGATATATAACGAGATTGTCGTTTCAATTGCTGGATGCTCATTAATGAAAGGGTATCTTCGGCTTTAAATGAACAGGTGACGTCATGGCAGTTTACTACAAATCTGGAGGATGATGTCACGGCGGTTTACAAGATTTATGCGAAGGTGCAAAGGGAGGAATTTTTCTAAGTGTTGAAGATTGACATGAACAAGTTCAAATCAATCTGGGGCCTAATGTTGGGGATATTAGTACTGGCTATAAACCGGCCAGGAGAAGCCAGTTTATCCCTGTGATGATCATCTTATCTGAAGCCCGTGAAGATATGAATGATGTCGCTTCATGAAGGCCGAAGGCCCAAAGGCGGGTTAAAGCCTTTAGATGTAAACCGACATTAATGTATGCTTGTATGATAAGATAGGAGTAGAGACCGAGCTGGACACGTTTATGATCCGGCCTCAGGACTCTGTAAACCGGCGGGCGTTGACCTATGTATATAAAGGGGCGACCCGGCGGTGGTTTAGGGACAACACACAACAACTCGAGAGCCAGGCAAAGCGGATTCGCTCGCTGGTCATCGAAACCCTAGCAATTCCATCACAACTAGAGTAGGCTTTTACCTTCATCGTAAGGGGCCAAACCAGTATAAACTCTCGCGTCCTTTGTCCGATTTAAACCCGTTTAAGATAACCCGTAGCGATGGCTCCATGACTAAGTCCTTTCATGAGGACATCTGCCATGACAAAACCATGACACCAAGGTTTATCAATTCGTGGGAGGCGTAGGATGAAGATGGTCTCTCTCAAGCAACCCTGCAACCAAGTAACAAAGAGTCTCTTGTGTCCCCAACACACCCAATACAATGGTAAATTGTATAGGTGCACTAGTTCGGCGAAAAGATGGTAATACAAGTGCAATATGGATGGTAGATAAAGGTTTTTGTAATATGAAAATATAAAAACAGCAAGGTAACTAATGATAAAAGTGAGCACAAACGGTATTGCAATGCGTTGAAACAAGGCCTAGGGTTCATACTTTCACTAGTGCAAGTTCTCTCAACAATAATAACATAATTGGATCATATAACTATCCCTCAACATGAAACAAAGAGTCACTCCAAAGTCACTAATAGCGGAGAACAAACGAAGAGATTATGGTAGGGTACAAACCACCACAAAGTTATCTTTTCTGATCGATATATTCAAGAGTCCGTAGTAAAATAACATGAAGCTATTTGATACGTCTCCAACGTATCTATAATTTTTGATTGCTCCATGCTATATTATCTACTGTTTTGGACATTATTGGGCTTTATTATACACTTTTATATTATTTTTGGGACTAACCTATTAACCGGAGGCCCAACCCAGAATTGCTCTTTTTTGTGCCTATTTTAGGGTTTCGAAGAAAAGAAATATCAAACGGAGTCCAAACGGAATGAAACCTTCGGGAACGTGATTTTCTCGCCGAACATGATCCAGGAGACTTGGACGCCACGTCAAGCAACCAACAGGGAGGCCATGAGGTAGGGAGGTGCGCCTACCCCCCCAGAGGCGCCCACCACCCTCGTGGGCCCCATGTTGCTCCACCGACGTACTTCTTCCTCCTATATATACCTATGTACCCCCAAACGATCAGATACGGAGCCAAAACCCTAATTCCACCGCCGTAACTTTCTGTATCCACAAGATCCCATCTTGGGGCCTGTTCCGGAGCTCCGCCGGAGGGGGCATCGATCACGGAGGGCTTCTACATCAACACCATAGCCTCTGCGATGAAGTGTGAGTAGTTTACCTCAGACCTATGGGTCCATAGTTATTAGCTAGATGGATTCTTCTCTCTTTTTGGATCTCAATACAGAGTTCTCCCCCTCTCTTGTGGAGATCTATTCGATGTAATCTTCTTTTGCGGTGTGTTTGTTGAGACCGATGAATTGTGGGTTTACGATCAAGTTTATCTATGAACAATATTTCAATCTTCTCTGAATTCTTTTATGTATGATTGGTTATCTTTGCAAGTCTCTTCGAATTATCAGTTTGTTTTGTCCTAATATATTGATCTTTCTTGCAATGGGAGAAGTGCTTAGCTTTGGGTTCAATCTTGCGGTGTCCTTTTGCTACCTCTTGAGCACTGCATTGGATTTCCCCGAAGAGGAAGGGATGATGCACAAAAGTAGCGTAAGTATTTCCCTCAGTTTTTGAGAACCAAGGTA
Organism: Triticum aestivum; assembly: GCF_018294505.1. Lineage (NCBI taxonomy): Eukaryota > Viridiplantae > Streptophyta > Magnoliopsida > Poales > Poaceae > Triticum > Triticum aestivum. Next base: position 609,310,722 of record NC_057800.1, read on the forward strand.
TCAATCCAGTAGGAGGCTACGCTCAAGTCCCTCGTACCTACACAAAAACAACAGCTCAACGCAACCAACGGGCTTAGGGGTTGTCAATCCCTTCACGGTCACTTACGAAAGTGAGATATGATAGAGTTACCGATAGAAGTAGATGAAAAAGGGGATGCCTTCCGGGGCATCCCCAAGCTTTGGCTTTTAGGTGTCCTTATATTATCTTGGGGGTGCCATGGGCATCCCCAAGCTTATTCCCTTCTCACTCCTTGTTCCATAATCCATGAAATCTTTACCCAAAACATGAAAACTTCACAACACAAAACTTAAAGTAGAAAACTCGTGACCTCCGTTAGCAAAAGAAAACAAAAGACCACTTCAAGGTACTGTAATGAACTCATTCTTTATTTATATTGGTGTTATACCTACTTTATTCCAACTTCTCTATGGATTATCAACTATTTTACTAGCCATAGATTCATCAAAATAAGCAAACAACACACGAAAAACAGAATCTGTCAAAAACAGAACAGTCTGTAGTAATCTGTAGCTAGCGCAAGATTTGGAACCCCAAAAATTCTAAAATAAATTTCTGGACGTGAATAATTTATCTATTAATCATCTGCAAAAAGAATTAACTAAATATCACTTCTCAATTAAAAATGACGGCAGTTCTCGTGATCGCTAAAGTTTCTGTTTTTACAGCAAGTTCAATCAAGACTTTCCCCAAGTCTTCCCAATGGTTCTACTTGGCACAAACACTAATTAAACACAAAAAACACAACCAAAACAGAGGCTAGATAATTTATTTATTACTAAACAGGAGCAAAAAGCAAGGAATAACAATAAAATTGGGTTGCCTCCCAACAAGCGCTATCGTTTAACGCCCCTAGCTAGGCATAACAAGCAAGAATAGATCTAGGTATTGCCATCTTTGGTAGGCAATCCATAAGTGGCTCTCATGATAGATTCATATGGTATTTTTTATTTTCTTTCTAGGAAAGTGTTCTGTGCCCTTTTTTTAATGGAAATTGAAATATAATATTCCCTTCCTTCATATCAATAATTGCACCAACCGTTCTAAGGAAAGGTCTACCAAGAATAATAGGGCAAGAAGGATTGCAATCTATATCAAGAACGATAAAATCTACGGGCACATAATTCCTATTAGCAACAATAAGAACATCATTAATTCTTCCCATAGGTTTCATAATAGTGGAATTCGCAAGATGCAAGTTTAGAGAGCAATCATCAAAATCACGGAAATCTAGTAAATCACACAAAGTTTTGGGAATAGTAGAGACACTAGCACCCAAATCACACAATGCATAAAACTCATAATTTTTAATTTTAATCTTAATAGTTGGTTCCCACTCATCATAAAGTTTTATAGGGATAGAAACTTCCAATTCAAGTTTTTCTTCATAAGATTGCATCAAGGCATCAACGATATGTTTAGTAAACGCTTTATTTTGACTATACGCGTGAGGAGATTTTAGCACAGATTGCAACAAGGAAATACAATCAATTAAAGAGCAATTTTCATAGTTAAATTCCTTGAAATCCATAATAGTGGGTTTAGCAATATCTAGGGTTTTAATTTCTTCAATCCCACTTTTATCAAATTTAGCATCAAGATCAACAAATTCCGAATTCTTAGAATGCCTTCTAGGTAAAGGTGGATCGTATTCAGTCCCATTATTATCAAGATTCATATTGAAAAACAAAGATTTAATAGGGGACACATCAATAACTTTTAGATCTTCATCGTTATTTTCATGGGAATCCGGTTTAGCGGCCATCTTATTGACTAAGGTAGCTTGCATATCCGAAATTTCAGCAGTTAATTTTTCAAGATGGGCAATTTGGGATCTTATACCATCAAATTCTTTAGACATATCATCGAGCTCTTTATTCATATAATTCATGAAACTTTTTTGTTCCTTAAGCTTATTTCTAAAGAAATTATTATGCTCAAATTGCAAAACCATAAACTTCCTGACGTTGTTTTCGATCTCCTCTAACCTTTTAAGGTGAAGATCACCAAATCTAGGTAGAGCCATCGCGACAAACAAGCAATCGAACACACAAGCAAACAAGAGCAAACGGGAAAAAGAGGCAAACAAAGAAAGAGAGGGAGGATAGAGAGAGAGGGTGAATAAAACGGCAAGGGTGAATTGGGGGGAGAGTAAAATGAGAGGCAAATGGCAAATAATGTAATGCGGGAGATAGGGATTGTGATGGGTACTTGGTATGTTGACTTTTGCGCAGACACCCCAGCAACGACCCTAGAAATCCTTCTTGCTACCTCTTGAGCACTGCGTTGGATTTCCTCGAAGAGGAAGGGATGATGCAGCAAAGTAGCGTAAGTATTTCCCTTAGTTTTTGAGAACCAAGGTATCAATCTAGTTGGAGGCTACGCTCGAGTCCCTCGTACCTACAGAAAAACAATAGCTCAACGCAACCAACGCGCTTAGGGGTTGTCAATCCCTTCACGGTCACTTACGAAAGTGAGATATGATAGAGATGATAAATAATATTTTTTTGGTATTTTTGGTATAAAGATGCAAAATAAGTAAAGTAAAAGCAAAGCAATAATAAAGTGATGGAGATTGATATGATGAGAAAGAGACCCGGGGGCCATAGGTTTCACTAGTGGCTTCTCTCAAGAGCATAGGTATTTTACGGTGGGTGAACGAATTACTGTTGAGCAATTGACAAAATTGAGCATAGCTATGAGAATATCTAGGTACGATCATGTATATAGGCATCACGTCCGAGACAAGTAGACCGAAACGATTCTGCATCTACTACTATTACTCCACTCATCGACCGCTATCCAGCATGCATCTAGAGTATTAAGTTAAAAACAAAGTAACACGTTAAGCAAGATGACATGATGTAGAGGGATAATTTCATGCAATATGATAAAAAAACCATCTTGTTATGCTCGATGGCAACAATACAATACGTGCCTTACTGCCCCTTCTGTCATCGGGAAAGGACACCGCAAGATTGAACCCAAAGCTAAGCACTTCTCCCATGGCAAGAACAACCAATCTAGTAGGCCAAACCAAACTTATAATTCGAAGAGACTTGCAAAGATAACCAATCATACATAAAAGAATTCATAGAGGATTCAAATATTATTCATAGATAGACTTGATCATAAACCCACAATTCATCGGTCTCAACAAACACACCACAAAAAGAACATTACATTGAATAGATCTCCACGAGAGAGGGGGAGAACATTGTATTGAGATCCAAAAAGAGAGAATAAGCCATCTAGCTACTAGCTATGGACCCGTAGGTCTGAAGTAAACTACTCACACTTCATCGGAGGGGCTTGGATGATGATGTAGAAGCCCTCCGTGGTCGATGCCCCCTTGGGCGGAGCTCCAGAACAGGCCCCAAGATGGGATCTCGTGGATACAGAAAGTTGCGGCGGTGGAATTATGTTTTTGGCACCGTCCCAGATCGTTTTGGGGTATGTGGATATATATAGGAGGAAGAAGTACGTTGGTGGAGCTTCGAGGGGCCCACGAGGCAGGGAGGCGCGCCCCTACCCTCGTGAGCATCTCGTGGCTTTCTTGACGGTGGGTCCAAGTCTCCTGGATCTTATCTGATGAGAAAATCAAGTTTCCGAAGGTTTCATTCCGTTTGGACTCCGTTTGATATTCCTTTTCTTCGAAACCCTAAAACAGGCAAAAAATAGCAATTCTGGGCTGGGCCTCCGGTTAATAGGTTAGTCCCAAAAATAATATAAAAGTGGAAAATAAAGCCCAATAATGTCTAAAATAGTAGATAATATAGCATGGAGCAATCAAAAATTATAGATACATTGGAGACGTATCACCTTTCCCAGTGACAGTAGGGGCAGCAAGGCACGTATTGTATTGTTGCCATCGAGGATAACAAGATGGGGTTTTCATCATATTGCATGAGTTTATGCCTCTACATCATGTCATCTTGCTTAAAGCGTTACTCTGTTCTCTTGAACTTAATACTCTAGATGCATGCTGGATAGCGGTCGATGTGTGGAGTAATAGTAGTAGATGCAGGCAGGAGTCGGTCTACTTATCTTGGACGTGATGCCTATATACATGATCATACCTATATATTCTCATAACTATGCTCAATTCTGTCAATTGCTCAACAGTAATTCGTTCACCCACCGTAAATACCTATGCTCTTGAGAGAAGCCACTAGTGAAACCTATGGCCCCCGGGTCTATCTTCATCATATTAATCTTCCAATACTTAGTTATTTTTATTGCTTTTATTTTACTTTGCATCTTTATCATAAAAATACCAAAAATATTATCTTATCATATCTTTCAGATCTCACTCTCGTAAGTAACTGTGTAGGGATTGACAACCCCTTATCGCGTTGGTTGCGAGGATTTATTTGTTTTATGTAGGTGCGAGGGACTCCCGCATAGCCTCCTACTGGATTGATACCTTGGTTTTCAAAAACTGAGGGAAATACTGACACTACTTTGCTGCACCACCCTTTTCTCTTTAAGGGAAAACCAATGCAAGTGCTCAAGAGGTAGCAAGAAGGATTTCTGGCGCCGTTGCCGGGGAGGTCTACGCAAAAGTCAAACATACCAAGTACCCATCACAAACCCTTATCTCCAACATTACATTATTTGCCATTTGCCTCTCGTTTTCCTCTCCACCACTTCACCCTTGCCGTTTTATTCGCCCCCCCTCTCTCTCTCTATCCTCCCTCTTTTTCTCTATTTGCCTCTTTTTGCCCGTTTCTTGTTTGCTTGTGTGTTGGATTGCTTGCTTGTCACGATGGCTCAAGATAACACTAAATTGTGTGACTGTACCAATACCAACAACAATGATTTTATTAGCACTCCGATTGCTCCTCTTACCGATGCTGAATCTTGTGAAATTAATGCTGCCTTGCTGAATCTTGTCATGAAAGATCCATTTTCCGGCCTTCCTAGTGGAGATGCTGCTACCCATCTAAATAGCTTCGTTGATTTGTCTATTATGCAAAAGAAGAAAGATGTGGACAATGATATTTTTAAATTGAAGCTATTTCCTTTTTCGCTTAGAGATCGTGCTAAAGCTTTGTTTTCGTCTTTGCATAAAAATAGTATTGATTCTTGGAATAAGTGCAAAGATGCTTTCATCTCTAAGTATTTTCCTCCCGCTAAGATCATCTCTCTTAGAAACGATATTATGAATTTTAAGCAACTTGATCATGAACATGTTGCACAAGCTTGGGAGAGGATGAAATCAATGATACGTAATCACCCAACACATGGTTTTAATTTGTGGATGATTACACAATTTTTTATGCTGGATTGAATTTTGCATCTAGAAATCTTTTAGATTCGGCCGCGGGAGGCACTTTTATGGAAATCACTTTAGGAGAAGCTACTAAACTCCTAGATAATATTATGGTTAATTATTCTCAATGCCATACTGAAAGATCTAATAAAAAGGTGCATGTGATAGAAGAAATTAATGTTTTGAGTGGAAAGATGGATGAACTTATGAAATTATTTGCTAATAAAAGTTTTTTTCTGATCCTAATGATATGCCTTTGTCTACTTTGATTGAGAATAATAATGAATCTATGGATGTGAATTTTGTTGGTAGGAACAATTTTGGTAACAATGCGTATAGAGGAAACTTTAATCCTAGGCCTTATCCTAGCAATTCCTCTAATAATTATGGTAGTTCTTACAACAATTCTTATGGAAATTATAATAAGATGCCCTCAGATTTTGAATCTATTATTAAAGAATTTATTACTTCGCAAAATAATTTCAATACTTTGATTGAAGAAAAAATGCTTAAGATTGATGAGTTGGCTAGGAACGTTGATAGAATTTATCTTGATGTTGATTCTTTGAAACTTAGATCTATTCCACCTAAGCATTATATCAATGAGTCTCTCAAAGCCATGAAAATTTCCATTGATGAGTGCAAAGAAAGAACAACTAGGACGCGTGCTAAGAAAGATTCCTTTATAAGAGCGTGTTCTTCTAGTTTCCATGATAATAAAGATGAAGATCTAAAAGTTATTGATGTGTCCCCTATTAAATAGTTGTTTTGCAATATGAATCTTGATAATGATGGGACTGAATATGATCCACCTTTACCTAGACGACATTCCAAAAATTCGGAGTCTTTAGATCTTGTTGCTAAAATTGTTAAAAGTGGGATTGAAGAAGCCAAAACTTTAAATATTGATGAACACACTATTTTGGATCTCAAGGAATATAATTATAATAGCTGCTCTTTGATAGATTGTATTTCCTTGTTACAATCCGTGCTAAATTCTCGTCATGGTTATAGCCAAAATAAAGCTTTTACTAAACATATCGTTGATGCTTTGGTGCAATCTTATGAAGAAAAACTTGAGTTGGAAGTTTCTATCCCTAGAAAAATTTATGATGAGTGGGAACCTACTATTAAAATTAAAACTAAAGATCATGAATGCTATTCTTTGTGTGATTTGGGTGCTAGAGTTTCCACGATTCCAAAGACTTTGTGTGATTTGTTAGGTTTCCGTGATTTTGATGATTGCTCTCTAAACTTGCACCTTGCGGATTCCACTATTAAGAAACCTATGGGAAGAATTAATGATGTTCTTATTTTTGCAAATAGGAATTATGTGCCCGTAGATTTTATTGTTCTTGACATAGATTGCAATCCTTCATGTCCTATTATTCTTGGTAGACCTTTCCTTAGAACTATTGGTGCAATTATTGATATGAAGGAAGGAAATATTAGATTCCAATTTCCGTTAAAGAAAGGCATGGAACACTTTCCTAGAAAGAAAATTAAATTACCTTATGAATCTATTATGAGAGCCACTTATGGATTGACTACCAAAGATGGCAATACCTAGATCTATCCTTGCTTTTTATGCCTAGCTAGGGGCGTTGAACGATAGCGCTTGTTGGGAGGCAACCCAATTTTATTTTTATTCATTTCTCTTTGCTCCTGTTTAGTAATACATAATTTATCTATCCTCTGTTTTGGTTGTGTTTTTTGTGTTTAATTAGTGTTTGTGCCAAGTAGAACCGTTGGGAAGACTTGGGGAAAGTCTTGTTAATCTTGCTGTAAAAAACAGAAACTTTAGCACTCACAAGAACTGCTGCCATTTTTATTTGGAAAGTGATATTTACTTAATTCTTTTTGTATATAATTAATAGATAAATTCCTCACTTCCAGAAATTTATTTTAGAATTTTTGGGGTTCCAGATCTTGCGCTAGCTACAGATTACAACAGACTGTTCTGTTTTTGACAGATTCTGTTTTTCGTGTGTTGTTTGCTTAGTTTGATGAATCTATGGCTAGTAAAATAGTTTATAAACCATAGAGAAGTTAGAATACAGTAGGTTTAACACCAATATAAATAAATAATGAGTTCATTACAGTACCTTGAAGTGGTCTTTTGTTTTCTTTTGCTAACGGAGCTCACGAGATTTTCTACTTTAAGTTTTGTGTTGTGAAGTTTTCAAGTTTTGGGTAAAGATTTGATGGATTATGGAACAAGGAGTGGCAAGAGCCTAAGCTTGGGTATGCCCATGGAACCCCCAAGATAATCCAAGGACACCTAAAAGCCAAAGCTTGGGGATGCCCTGGAAGGCATCCCCTCTTTCGTCTACTTCTATCGGTAACTTTACTTGGAGCTATATTTTTATTCACCACATGATATGTGTTTTGCTTGGAGCGTCTTGTATGATTTGAGTCTTTATTTGTTATTTTAACACAATTATCCTTGCTGTACACACCTTTTGAGAGAGACACACATGATTCGGAAATTATTAGAATACTCTATGTGCTTCACTTATATCTTTTGAGTTATATAGTTTTGCTCTAGTACTTCACTTATATCTTTGAGAGGACGGTGGTGGATTTGTTTTATAGAAACTATTGATCTCTCATGCTTCACTTAGATTATTATGATAGTCTTAAATAGCATGGTAACTTCCTTAAATAATCCTGATATTCCAGGTATACAAGATTAATAATAAAATTCTCTTATGAGTGTGTTGAATACTATGAGAAGTTTGATACTTGATAATTGTTTTGAGATATGGATATGGTTATATTAGAGTCATGCTAGTTGAGTAGTTGTGAATTTGAGAAATACTTGTGTTAAAGTTTGCGATTCCCGTAGCATGCACGTATGGTGAACCATTATGTGATGACGTCGGGGCATGATTTATTTATTGATTATCTTCCTTATGAGTGGCGGTCGGGGATGAGCGATGGTCTTTTCCTACCAATCTATCCCCCTAGGAGCATGCGCGTAATACTTTGCTCTGATAACTTGTAGATTTTTGCAATAAGTATGTGAGTTCTTTATGACTAATGTTGAGTCCATGGAACATATGCACTCTCACCCTTCCACCATTGCTAGCCTCTCTAATACCGCGCACCTTTCGCCGACATCATACACCCACCATATACCTTCCTCAAAAGAGCCACCATACCTACCTATCATGGCATTTCCATAGCCATTCCGAGATATATTGCGTTGTAACATTCCACCATTCCGTTTATCATGACACGCTCCATCATTGTCATATTGCTTTGCATGATCATGTAGTTGACATTGTATTTGTGGCAAAGCCACCGTTCATAATTGTTTCATACATGTCACTCATGAGTCATTGCATATCCTGGTACACCGCCGGAGGCATTCATACAGAGTCATATCTTGTTCTAAGTATCGAGTTGTAATTCTTGAGTTGTAAGAAAATAAAAGTGTGATGGTCATCATTATTAGAGCATTGTCCCAAGTGAGGAAAGGATGATGGAGACTATGATTCCCCCACATGTCGGGATGAGACTCCGGATGAAAAATAAAATAGTAACAACAAAAATAGGCCATAAAAAAGGAGAAGGCCCAAATAAAAAAATAATGAGAGAAAAAGAGAGAAGGGACAATGCTACTATCCTTTTACCACAGTTGTGCTTCAAAGTAGCACCATGATCTTCATAATAGAGAGTCTCCTTTGTTATCACTTTCATATACTAGTGGGAAATTTTCATTATAGAACTTGTCTTGTATATTCCAATGATGGGCTTCCTCAAAGTGCCCTAGGTCTTCGTGAGCAAGCAAGTTGGATGCACACCCACTTAGTTTCTTTTTGAGCTTTCATATATTTATAGCTCTAGTGCATCCGTTGCATGGCAATCCCTACTCACTCAAATTGATATCTATTGATGGGCATCTCCATAGCCCGTTGATACGCCTAGTCGATGTGAGACTATCTTCTCCTTTTTGTCTCCTCCACAACCACCATTCTATTCCACCTAAAGTGCTATATCCATGGCTCACACTCATGTATTGCGTGAAAATTGAAAAAGTTTTGAGAATGTCTAAAGTATGAAACAATTGCTTGGCTTGTCATTAGGGTTGTGCATGATTTAAATACTTTGTGTGGTGAAGATAGAGCATAGCCAGACTATATGATTTTGTTGGGATAACTTTCTTTGACCATGTTATTTTGAAGAGACATAATTGCTTAGTTAGTATGCTTGAAGTATTATTATTTCTATGTCAATATTGAACTTTTGTCTTGAATCTTTCGGATCTGAATATTCATACCACAATTAAGAAGAATTACATTGAAAATATGCCAAGTAGCATTCCACATCAAAAATTCTGTTTTTATAATTTACCTACTCGAGGACGAGCAGGAATTAAGCTTGGGGATGCTTGATTCGTCTCCAACGTATCTATAATTTTTGATTGCTCCATGCTATATTATCTACTGTTTTGGACATTATTGGGCTTTATTATACACTTTTATATTATTTTTGGGACTAACCTATTAACCGGAGGCCCATCCCAGAATTGCTGTTTTTGCCTATTTTAGGGTTTCGAATAAAAGGAATATCAAACGGAGTCCAAACGGAATGAAACCTTCGGGAATGTGATTTTCTTGCCAAACATGATCCAGGAGACTTGGACCCTACGTCAAGCAACCAACATACATATACCTACGTACCCCAAATGATCCATGGGCCCCCTGTTGCTCCACCGACGTACTTCTTCCTCACTTATATACCCAAATGATCAGATACGGACCGAAAACCCTAATTCCACCGCCGTAAGTTTCTGTATCCATGAGATCCCATCTTGGGGCCTGTTCCGGAGCTCCGCCGGTGGGTGCATCGATCACGGAGGGCTTCTACATCAACACCATAGCCTCTCCGATGAAGTGTGAGTAGTTTACCTCAGACCTACGGGTCCATAGTTATTAGCTAGATGGATTCTTCTCTCTTTTTGGATCTCAATACAAAGTTCTCCCCCTCTCTTGTGGAGATCTATTCGATGTAATCTTCTTTTGCGGTGTGTTTGTTGAGACCGATGAATTGTGGCTTGATGATCAAGTTTATCTATGAACAATATTCGAATCTTCTCTGAATTCTTTTATTTATGATTGGTTATCTTTGCAAGTCTCTTCGAATTATCAGTTTGCTTTGGCCTACTAGATTTATCTTTCTTGCCATGGGAGAAGTGCTTAGCTTTGGGTTCAATCTTGTGGTGTCCTTTCCCAGTGACAGTAGGGGCAGCAAGGCACGCATTGTATTGTTGCCATCGAGGATAACAAGATGGGGTTTTCATCATATTGCATGAGTTTATCCCTCTACATCATGTCATCTTGCTTAAAGAGTTACTCTGTTCTCTTGAACTTAATACTCTAGATGCATGCTGGATAGCGATCGATGTGTGGAGTAATAGTAGTAGATGCAGGCAGGAGTCGGTCTACTTATCTTGGACGTGATGCCTATATACATGATCATACCTAGATATTCTCAGAACTATGCTCAATTCTGTCAATTGCTCAACAGTAATTTGTTCACCCACCGTAAAATACCTATGCTCTTGAGAGAAGCCAGTAGTGAAACCTATGGCCCCCGGGTCTATCTTCATCATATTAATCTTCCAATACTTAGTTATTTTCATTGCTTTTATTTTACTTTGCATCTTTATCATAAAAATACCAAAACTATTATCTTATCAGATCTTTTAGATCTCACTCTCTTAAGTGACCGTGTAGGGATTGACAACCCCTGATCGCGTTGGTTGCGAGGATTTATTTGTTTTGTGTAGGTGCGAGGGACTCACGCGTAGCCTCCTACTGGATTGATACCTTGGTTCTCAAAAACTGAGGGAAATACTTACGCTACTTTGCTGCACCACCCTTTCCTCTTCAAGGGAAAACCAACGCAAGTGCCCAATACGTAGCACTATTCTTTCCGTTCAATCTATCATAGAGTTTGTACTAGAATAACACCTTAAGACACAAATCAACCAAAACCCTAATGTCACCTAAATACTCCAATGTCACCTCAAGTATCCGTGGATATGATTATATGATATGCATCACACAATCTCAGATTCATCTATTCAAACCAACACAAAGTACTTCAAAGAGTGCCCCAAAGTTTCTACCGGGGAGTCAAGACTAAAACGTGTGCCAACCCCTATGCATGAGTTCATGGGCGGAAGCTGCAAGTTGATCACCAAAACATACATCAAGTGGATCAATAGAATACCCCATTGCCACCACGGGTATCCCACGCAAGACATACATCAAGTGTTCTCAAATCCTTAAAGACTCAATCCGATAAGATAACTTCAAAGGGAAAACTCAATCCATTACAAGAGAGTAGAAGGAGAGAAACATCATAAGATCCAACTATAATAGCAAAGCTCGCGATACATCAAGATCGTATCACCTCAAGAAAATCAGAGAGAGAGAGATCAAACACATAGCTACTGGTACATACACTCAGCCCTGAGGGAGAACTACTCCCTCCTCGTCATGGAGAGCACCGGGATGATGAAGATGGCCACTGGAGAGGGATTCCCCCCTCCGGCAGGGTGCCGGAACTGGTCTAGATTGGTTTTCGGTGGCTACGGAGGCTTTTGGCGGCGGAACTCCCGATCTATTCTCGTCCTCGAAGTTTTTAGGGTATCTGGGTATATATAGGAGGAAGAAGTACGTCGGTGGATCTCCAGGCTGTCCACGAGGCAGGGGCGCGCCTAGGGGGGTGAGCGCGCCCCCACCCTCGTGGGCAGCCTGGGACTCTTCTGGTCCATCTCCGATACTCCGTGGGCTTCTTCTGGTCCAAAAATAAGTTCCGTGAAGTTTCAGCTCAATTGGACTGAGGGAGTCCTGGATTAGGGGGTGTTCGGGTAGCCGGACTATACCTTCAGCCGGACTCCAGGACTATGAAGATACAAGATTGAAGACTTTGTCCCATGTCCGGATGGGACTTTCCCTGGCGTGGAAGGCAAGCTTGGCAATGCGGATATTCAAGATCTCCTACCATTGTAACAGACTTTGTGTAACCCTAACCCTCTCCGGTGTCTATATAAACCGGAGGGTTTTAGTCCGTAGGACAACTTCATCATACAACAATCATACCATAGGCTAGCTTTTAGGGTTTAGCCTCCTTGATCTCGTGGTAGATCTACTCTTGTACTACCCATATCATCAATATTAATCAAGCGGGACGTAGGGTTTTACCTCCATCAAGAGGGCCCGAACCTGGGTAAAACATCGTGTTCCTTGCCTCCTGTTACCATCCGGCCTAGACACACAGTTCGGGACCCCCTACCCGAGATCCGCCGGTTTTGACACCGACATTGGTGCTTTCATTGAGAGTTCCTCTGTGTTGTCGCCTTTAGGCCCGATGGCTCCTTCGATCATCAACGATGATGCAGTCCAGGATGAGACTTTTCTCCCCGGACAGATCTTCGTCTTTGGTGGCTTCGCACTGCGGGCCAAGTCGCCCTGCCACCTTGAGCAGATTGAAAGTTACGCCCCTGGCCATCAGGTCAGGTTTGGAAGCCTAAACTACACGGCTGACATCCATGGGGACTTGATCTTCGATGGATTCGAGCCACAGCCAAGCGCGCCGCACTGTCTCGATGGGCATGATATAGCTCTGCCACCGAACAGCGCCTTGGAGGCCGCACACACATCGGTTCCGACCATTGATTTGGAGCCTACTGCGGAGATCGAGGATCAGCGGTTGGACGCTGCCTCAGGGGCTGTGATCTCAGAGGCGATCGAGCCGAACTCCAGCCCCGCACTCCGCATGGCCCATGACTCGGAGGAGCCGGATTCCTTTCCGAACTCCGAGCCCCCCGCGCCCCTGATGATCGAATCCGATTGGGCGCCGATAATGGAGTTCACCGCCGCAGACATCTTTTAGCACTCGCCCTTCGGCGACATCCTGAATTCGCTAAAGTGTCTCTCTTTATCAGGAGAGCCCTGGCCGGACTACGGTCGGCAAGGATGGGATTCGGATGATGAAGAAATTCAAAACCCACCCACCACCCACTTCGTAGCCACTGTCGACGACTTAACCGACATGCTCGACTTCGACTCTGAAGACATCAACGGTATGGACGACGATGCAGGAGACAACCAAGAACCAACGCCTATAGGGCATTGGACAGCCACCTCATCTCATGATGTGTACATGGTGGATACCCCTAAAGAAAGCAACAACGAGGAAAACGGGGATGGAAAGAGGGATCGATCTCTCGAAAAACAATCAAAGCGTCGGCGTAAACGTCGACCCAAGCCCCGCCTCGATAAAGACCCAGCCATAGAGCAGGATGAGCCGGTAGACGACGAGCATGCCTTAGAGCAACCGTCCTAACAGGACAACCCGGATAGAGAAACCGAACATCCCTCCCCCGGCGAAAATGGAATTCCGGACGACCCTACGCCGGACAAGCCCACGAAGCAGAAGAACCTCCACAAACGGCATGTTGCAACCGCACGCAGCCTGAAAAAGCAGAAGCAGAAGCTAAAAACTGCGGAAGATGCACTCAGGATCTGATGGAGTAAAGTAGTCAATACCGCAGAGAAATATGGCGACAGTCGCCACACTAATAGCTACCGAAGAGAAAGCTACTGCCTGAATTCGACGAGGATGCCTTAGAGCCCTCGCATTCCAAAAGTGAGAAAGCCACACGGTCGGATAGACAACCCCATGGCCAGCATAAAGCGGCAAGCAGCGCCGCACTTAAGCCGGCATGCGACCCACTTAAGGATTCGCATCATGGCTTAGCCAGGTCCATTTACGGGCCAAGAAAACAAGCTCTCGTAAGCAATGCAATAAAGCCATTATCAGAATCCGGCACACCCAAATACAGGGGTGCCGCACACCCCCTATGTTTCACCGATGAGGTCCTGGATTATGAATTTCCAGCGGGATTCAAACCCATAAACATAGAGGCATATGATGGAACAACAAACCCTGGAGTCTGGATCGAGGATTATATCCTCCACATACATATGGCTAGAGGAGATGACCTCCACGCCATAAAATACTTACCCCTCAAGCTTAAAGGGCCAGCCCGGCATTGGCTCAAAAGCCTTCCTAAAAACACAATCAGAAATTGGGAAGAGCTCGAGGACGCTTTCCAAGCAAATTCTCAAGGGACCTATGTCCGCCCTCCGGATGCAGACGATCTTAGTTACATAACTCAACAGCCCGGAGAGTCAGCTCGGCAATTCTGGAATAGATTTCTTACTAAAAAGAATCAGGTAGTCGACTGTCCGGACGCTGAAGCCTTAGCGGCTTTCAGGCATAATGTCCGAGACGAATGGCTCGCCAGACACCTCGGCCAAGAAAAGCCAAGAACAATGGCCGCACTAACAAGCCTCAAGACCCGCTTTTGCGCAGGAGAGGACAGATGGTTGGCGAGATGCATCACCAGTGACCCAAGTACATCCGAAACTAGGGATGGAAACGGAAAACCGCGACGCAATAAGGACCGTCGCCGGACTAAGGAAAAAAGTCCGAAGAGCACGGCAGTCAACGCCGGATTCAAAAGCTCACGACAGAATCAGAAAAAGCCGCCCCTCCAAGATAACAGGGACGACCTATCCAACCTAAACAAAATCTTGGATAGGATATGTCAAATACACAGCACTCCCGCAAAGCCTGCTAACCATACCCACAGAGATTGTTGGGTTTTCAAACAATCCGGTAGACTCAACGCTGAACACAAGGGGCTTGACACACCAAGCGAAGACGAGGACGAACCCCAAAAGTAGAGTACTAGGAAACAAAAGAATTTCCCACAAGAAGTAAAAACAGTAAACTTACTCCACATAACAAAACGTGCGGCGCCCATAAAGGTACGCACCCCACGGCCTATCCCAAAGGAATCCCGCCACTGGTTGTCAAAACCAATCATCTTCGATCATCTGGATTATTCTAGAAGTGTCAGGAACCCAGGCTGGACTGCCCTGGTACTCGATCCAATAATTGGCGGACTACAGTTTTCAAATGTCCTTATGGACGGTGGCAGCGGACTCAACCTGATATATTAGGACTCAATCCACCACATGGGGATCGACCCAAAAAAAATTCGCCACAGCAAAACCTCCTTTCAAGGAGTAACGCCAGGTCCGGACACCCATTGCATGGGTTTTCTCCGGCTCGAGGTTATTTTCGGCTCTGCCGATAACTTCCGTCGCGAAAAGCTGACTTTCCACCTCGTCCCATTCTCAAGTCGCTATCAAGCACTACTGGGACGCGAAGCTTTCGCCCGCTTTAACGCAATACCGCATTATGCATCTCTTACGCTTAAGATGCCCGGTCCACGCGGCATCATCTCCTTAAAGGGGAAGTTGTGAGAACACCTCCCCCAAGCGGAGGATTGTGCGGCCGCTTTAACAGCCCCACAATACAATGGCTTCACCAGCCAGAACATCGGAACAGGTCATTAATACCACGGACATGGATAGACGAGTCCGGCACAAAAGTGTCATCGATAAAGGCTTAGTGGCCATATACCCCTGCACTAGGGGCTTCACACGTATAAAATAAGAGACAATAAAGCTCAACTTTTCATATTTTACTTTACACTTTGTTTATTTCATATAACTTTTGTTTGGCACGCCCCTTTTTCAACTTAGTTGCTCTCTTTTTACAGATGAACGTCGTGCTGCGCCCGTCCAGGATACGGCACAACGAAGACACAGGCGCAGACATGCAGTAGGGACCCGTTCCAAGGATTCTTTTCAGATTAAGACCCTGCGTAAACCTTTTTTTACTGTATCTTGTTGATACACATCCCCTCGTTCTATGACCAAGGAGGAGGCTGGCGTCTTGGCATGTGGCCACGTCAGAATTCTTGCGCGTACCTGGACACTAGGGGCTTATACCTCAGAGCGTTACCTCGCCCGCTCTCATAAAGACCGAATACCTTAGGGAGTGTTCGGCGTCGCGAGTTTGGCCTTATATGCATCAGCTCTGAGTCATGATTTTGGTCAAATATTGGGTTGCCCGGCTCCTGTGTTCGGCCGCCTTATGTTTCGCTCTATCGGCTAAGGCGGCACCAGGAGAACTACTGCGATTGTGCCCTGGTTCGGCCAGGCGAGCACCTCAGAAGAGAAAGCCGAAAACGGACTGTCATGATATGGCGTGAGACTGGTCAACCACTCGATGACTCTCCGGAATCTGTAGGATTCCTCCGTATTAACGAAGGGCCGTTTCCCGGCCAGGCACATACGCGCCCCGAATTCGGGCGAGCGCAGTCGCCACCAGGGGCTACCTAAATAGTCCCATTGTCAAGCTCCTATGGCTAAGTAAAAGTGTTAAAGCATTATAGTCCGGTTTCCTAGCTCGCTGCGCTATCACCTCCTTGGTAGGACCAAGAGGTTGGATTAAGTGTGAAAATGCGCCTTCTGCGAGCACCCCCGCACTATGTTCGTGGGGGCTGAAGCCAACGACTGCAATCTTTCAGATTTTGTATATATATCTTAAAATGGCCGCACATGAGGTGTTCCAAATACTTGAAGGCACAAGTATAAAAGGCTACTACAATTCATCAAAATATTGCTTTATAATTACATATGCTATCAGAACATAGCATCCTTTGAGCACTACGTCTCTATTACACGAGCGCCTTCAAGCACTTCCTGAAAATAGTGCTCGGAGGGCACTCGGCTTTTGTCCGAATCTCGGGATGCAACAACGGTGGTCTCCATCTCTGCCCAGTATGTCTTGACACGGGCAAGGGCCATCCGTGCACCCTCTATGCATGCTGACCTCTTCATCGCATTGATACGTGGCACCGCGTCAAGGAATTGCTGCACCACGCTAAAATAACTCTTCGACTCCGATCTCCCCGGCCACAGATGACTCATGATGTACTTCATGGCGAGTCCGGACAATCTATTCAGTTCGGCCCATTGAGCCAGACGATCGTCCACTGCCAGTGGACGCTCTGGATTCTGGAACTACAACCAGAAAAGCCTTTCCACTTCGCGATCTTCTTGATCTCGAAAGTATTCGGTCGCATCAGCAGCACTCGCTGCCAAATCCTGATAGGTGTCCTCCGCACTCCACATCCGGTCCAATGGAGCAAACTTCGGATCGCAAAACTTCCTCCGCAGCATAAATGTCGGAGTAATCGACCACGGGTACCCCGAGGGCGGCAAGACGATATTTCAAGACATCAGGGCTAGCAAAGCCCCTCAGTCCGACTGCCCGGCCGCTCCTGTCGGCTCCCCGTCCGACTGCTCTGCCCGTCCGGCTGATGACTGCCGGCTGCCGACTACGCCAACCAGACGGCTGCCGACTGCGCCAACCAGCCGGCTGCCGACTACGCGAACCAGCCGGCTGCCGACTGCAGCCCGACCCGACATCGACAAGACACCGACGAGACCGCCATACCGCGGACAAGACAACCGTACCGCGACGACATCATGTACAGTGTCATTTGTCCCCTGGCACTATTTATGAAGTGACCCAGGGGACAAGCATGACATGCACCATGCCTTACCCATGCCTACCCACATAGCTTACATAGTAAGCTAGCCCACACTATAAAAGGGGCACACATCCATCCATCCAGGGGATGGACTCCCACGGCCACATTCATTTGGCCACAAGGCCTCACATACACACAAGCAAATAGCTAGCAAGCTAGTTAGCTATCCATCCATCCATCCACAGAGGAGACTCACGCATGAGCTCACACACATCCATTCGGCCATAGGCCATGGGCATAGCCGGCCACTAGAGCATGCCTCATACAGGCATACACCAAGTCAGATACCCGTGGTACTGATCCCAGATACAGCTCTAGGAGCACTCTGTACTAGATATATCAGGTACACTCAGACATGCAGCAGTAGGAGTATTATCTCTCCGGAGAGCTCTGAAGCTGGGTAAACCACCGCGTGCTACTCGCATACCCGCTCCCGGTCGTATCAGCAGCAGTCTTACCCACACACTAAGCCCTTGTGGCATCTGTCGACTCGCAAGCCCCCCGTGAGAAATACCACGACAGTTGGCGCCCACCGTGTGGCGGTACTACTACTACGCTACCACGCTGCTGCTGGTTTCGCTGTCCTGGCGGGACCCTTTTTTATTCATCGCCTCCGCCGCGGCGTCGCGTCGTCTCTCCGGTAGCGCTCGGGGGCTCGACTTCGACCCGCCCCCGGAGCGGCCGTGCGGGACGGCGCGCCCTCGCCGTCGGCTTCGCCATCTTCGTCATCACCAACGCAGCGCCGGCCGTCCGTCCGCGCACGCCGCACGCGGGGCCTAGCTTCGGTCGGCCATGATCGTCCCCTCGCCGCTCGCGTCTGCTTTCCTCCGCGCAACGCCTTGCTCCGGCCGACACGCGCGTTCGCTCCTCCTCACACCATCTTTGCAAGCTAGCTAGATGCTAGTCAACAAAGGTCAAACCATTGGCCATACCACTACACACATACTACCCATGCAATGGCCATGTGCACTATCTATACATTGGCTGGATGCAAGACTTCCACGCCGATGCGCGTTGGTCAGCTCCTCCGCGCGAGCTCGGCCCCGAGCTGCTCCCCGTCGCCGCTGCTGCCCACCGGGCCACGCCCTGCTCCGCCCCAAGCCTCCCGCGGCTGCTCCGCTGCTTCCAGCCGTGGCCGCACGCTGCTCCAACCCCGGGCCCTCCTCCTGTGCGCCCATGGCGCCGCACCGCCCGTCCGCACCTCCCGCGGTGCCCAGAAGCTCGAGCTCCTCCCCGTCTCCGCGCACTTGCCGCCCAGAGTCCCGCGCGCTCGAGCTCTCCTCCGGCCGCGCGCCTGCGCGCCCATGCCGCTTGATCCGAGCTGCTGCCGACTCCGGATCCGGCTGCGCCGGCTGCCGCTGCCCCGGGCCGGCCTCCGCTCCTCTCCGCCTCGGATCGTGACCGGGTGCTCCACGTCTGCAGCTGGCTCCCGCGCCCGTCGCCCGCGACTGCGCCCACCCGGCTGCGTCGGGTTGACTCCGCCCGTGGCCGCCTGCTTACCGCTGCAGCCGGCCCCGGTCGCGTCCCTGCTGCTGCCGGCTCCGCGCTGTCCGGGCCTCCGCCTGTGTTGCCCATCCTTCTGCTCTGGCACCCGCGCGTCCAGCTCGCCGGCCTCCAGCTGCACCAGGTCTCGGCCCCGGCCATCCCCGTGCAAGTCGCCGCTCTGCCCGCAGCGTTCCGACCATCTGCCGGCTTCGCGCAGGCCGGATGCCGGCACCCCGGCCTCCACCATGCTCGGCCGCCTCCCGTACGTGCTCGCGTTGGCTTGGCCCTGCCACTCCGCCCCGCAGCTGCAGGCCCCGCCGCTACGCCCGCGCCTTGCCGGCGTATCCGCGCTTCACACTGCCGTCCCCAGCCGAATCCGAACCCGGCCTGCCGGCTGTGCCGCCTGGCAGCCTGCTGGCTCCGCACCGAGTTCTGCCCGCCGCGCCCGCCTGCGCCGGCTCTGGCGACCCGGCCTCCGCATCCAGCACCGGCCCGGGCCGGCTCCCCTGCGCCGCCTCGCCTCGAGTCCGCCGGCACCTGGCGCGCACCAGCCGGCCCCCGCTGCTCGCTGCTGCCGTCTTCTGCGAAGAGAAAAAGAACGAAAGAAAGAGAAAAGTCAGGGCCGAGTGCAAACAAGAAAGAGCCGGCATCCCTCTGCCCTGGCCGCCTGCCGCGCTGGCCTTCCGCGCGTGGCGCGTGCGCCTGCAGTCCCCCACTGGCTGCATGAGCCCGGCCGCGTGCTCCTCCGTGAC
The DNA here is from genome assembly GCF_018294505.1 of Triticum aestivum. NCBI lineage: Eukaryota > Viridiplantae > Streptophyta > Magnoliopsida > Poales > Poaceae > Triticum > Triticum aestivum. The sequence goes on from NC_057800.1 coordinate 609,330,749, forward strand.
GCCGCCTGCCCCAGCACCTCTGCTTGGTTGCGCCGTCTTCTGTGCGCCCTGGCAGGCACCCGCCATCCGACTGCGGCTCGTCCCACCACCCGGCATCCGGCCTCCCCAGTCGTCTCGCCGGGTCCGCCCCGTGCCGCTCCTCGCCGGCTCCCGCTCGCCTGCCGGCTTGCTGCCTAGCACTGGCCGGCTCCACGCGTCTGCGCGACTCGGCCGGCTCCGCCTCCGACCCGACCCGCCGACTCAGCTGCCGCACCGCGACCCAGCCGTCGGCTTGGCGTGCCAGCCGGCCTCCGCAGTGTCCCGCTCCTGCCGACTGCTCAGGCAGCGAAAAGAAGATAAAAGAGAAAGAGAGAGAGAGAGAGAGAGAGAGAGAGAGAGAGAGAGAGAGAGAGAGAGAGAGAGAGAGAGGGAGAGAGAGAAAAGAAGTCGGCTGGAATAAAAGAAAATATGAGAGAAATGTGCGTCTGACGTACGTTCGACCGCTAGCTGCCTGACCGGCTGCAAAAATCCCGACTACTGTGTCGGAGTCCGCCTGCCTAGCTGGCTGAAGAAGAAAAAAAAAGAAGACAAAGTAGTTGTCGGGAGATCCGGCCCGACTGCTCAGCAGTCAGCCCGAATCTCGGGGCTACACCCAGCGGGTGCGCTGACGCGCCCCCGTGAGAAAGAAGACAAAGTAGTTGCCGGGAGATCCGGCCCGAATCTCGGGGGCTACACCCAGCGGGTACGCTAACGTGCTCCTGCGAAGAAAGAGAAGACAAAGTAGTTGCCGGGAGATCCGGCCCGACTGCTCAGCAGTCGGCCCGAATCTCGGGGGCTACACCCAGCGGGTGCGCTGACGCGCCCCCGCGAAGAAGAAGACAAAGTAGTTGCCGGAAGATCCGGCACGATTGCTCAGCAGTCGGCCCGAATCTCGGGAGCTACACCCAGTGGGTGCGCTGGCGCGCCCCCACGGAAGATTGCAAAGAAGAGAAGAATTTTGTCCGGCTCCGAACAGCCGGCAGAAGAGAAAAAGAAGAAGATAGGTGCTGCAAGACGCCTTGCCGCCTGGCCGGTCGAGCCTGACCGACCGGGACCCCCCCCCCCTTCGAGCACCCGGAGGCTTGAAGGCTTCACCCAGCGGGTGCGCCGACACGCTCCGCGAGCGCCGAGTCGCGCCGGCTATTTTCGACGACCGCGACTACATGAAAATCAATGTGAGCTGCTCGCCCGCATATTTTTGCATCACGCAAGCACGGATAACCCCGAGCGATGCTCGGGTGCTATCTGCGCATTTTTTATTACAGTAGCATCACTGTTCGCCCCAGCGCCAGTCAGAGTTGGCCCGGGGGCTGGCCGCTTGGCCTGAGACGTTAGTTCCCGCAGACGGCTTAGTACCGTGGGCGGTACCAAAGGCCCACTCTTAGTCACAGACCGCAGAGCGGCTGTCCGACTAGCAAGAGTGAACGCTGGAGGCCACCCACGCGAAAAACGCCCGGGAAGAAAAACGTTCGGGCGACCCGGCCGTTTTCCTTTACAAGTATCTACTCGGTTGAATCTGCTCCTAGACTCTGAGTACTGTACACTCCACTTTGCGGCCCACTCTTAGCCACAGACCGCAGAGCGGCTGTCCGGCAAGCAAGAGCACAAGCCAAAAATCGGAGGGAACACGAAAAAGATTAAGGGTGCTCGGACGAAGCTGAGTCGGCACCCTCCGCATAAAACTTGCAATGCTAAAAGCAAACATTTGATATATCTGCATGGACTAACTTTGTCTTTTTCATGATCATTTCCATGAACACTCGCCAAAAAACCACCGCCCAACTTTGCCAAGTTGCCCGGAGGCTTGGGGGCTACTGTCGGAGTAATCGACCACGGGTACCCCGAGGACGGCAAGACGATATTTCAAGACATCAGGGCTAGCAAAGCCCCTCATTCCGACTGCCCGGCCGCTCCTGTCGGCTCCCCGTCCGACTGCTCTGCCCGTCCGGCTGATGACTGCCGGCTGTCAACTATGCCAACCAGACGGCTGCCGACTGCGCCAACCAGCCGGCTGCCGACTACGCCAACCAGCCGGCTGCCGACTGCAGCCCGACCCGACATCGACAAGACACCGACGAGACGGCCATACCGCGGACAAGACAACCGTACCGCGACGACATCATGTACAGTGTCATTTGTCCCCTGGCACTATTTATGAAGTGACCCAGGGGACAAGCATGACATGCACCATGCCTTACCCATGCCTACCCACATAGCTTACATAGTAAGCTAGCCCACACTATAAAAGGGGCACACATCCATCCATCCAGGGGATGGACTCCCACGGCCACTTCATTTGGCCACAAGGCCTCACATACACACAAGCAAATAGCTAGCAAGCTAGTTAGCTATCCATCCATCCATCCACAGAGGAGACTCACGCATGAGCTCACACACATCCATTCGGCCATAGGCCATGGGCATAGCCGGCCACTAGAGCATGCCTCATACAGGCATACACCAAGTCAGATACCCGTGGTACTGATCCCAGATACAGCTCTAGGAGCACTCTGTACTAGATATATCATATACACTCAGACATGCAACAGTAGGAGTATTATCTCTCCGGAGAGCCCTGAAGCTGGGTAAACCACCGCGTGCTACTCGCATACCCGCTCCCGGTCCTATCAGCAGCAGTCTTACCCACACACTAAGCCCTTGTGGCATCTGTCGACTCGCAAGCCCCCCGTGAGAAATACCACGACAATAAAGGGCTTTCCAGCCGCAATCTGTCCGGCCTGACGCAGCTCCTCCTTCGCAGCTCTCATCGCAGAGCGAGCGTCCTTGGCATCAGCAACGGCCTTCTCTAAGCCCGTCTGTCTCGCCCGGTCTTCTTTCTCAAGAAACCTGCAATGGTCAGCAACACTTTTTAACTTCACGGCCATCACGGCCATCTCCTTCTTGCTTCGGCAGTGAGTAGCCTGTTCGGCTCTCAGCTCTTCAAGGGCCTTCTCGGCAGCCGCATCACTTTTCCTGGCTTGTTCCTTAGCTCGGGCAAGTTCCGCCCGAAGACTCTCCACGGTGGCCGCACCATCTGCGTCAAGCACACACATTGTAAGATACTGGCATAAAGCTCCTCTTACCAGATGCCGCCCGAGGAATTGCATACCATGAGCCTCATCAAGCCGCTCGTTGACGAGCGCGATGTCGGCATCTGCCACGTCAAGTTGCCGCTTTAGTTCGGCAAAATCATCAGTTCGGCTCGATTCCGTACACTTCGCCACCTGTATACAAAGGTGACATTTTAGACCTGGGATTATGATCCTCTGCGCGCCATCAATTTTGACAACGCACAGAGTCTCAGGGGCTACTATCTACACAGGGCGCATCTTGTTTATGCGCAACTGACAAAGAAGTACATTATCAAACGTACCTCAAAACCCGTCAGCAAACTTCTGATGGCCTCATGCAATCCGCTTTCCACGGACGAAATCCTTCCAATCACCATACCCATCAATGCACGGTGCTCCTCTGAGATAGAAGCTCGCCCCAGCAGAATCATCAACTCCTCCGACCGCGCATCAGACGGTGCCGGACTCGTCCTATGACCTCCATCGAAGGCCGGACGCGGAGAACCTTGGGGGGACATATGGCTACCTTCCACCCCTGCCGGATTCGTAGAAACCCTCCGCGACGACACCTCAGGGTCGCCCGCCTCGCCTGGCGGTATGGCAGGGGAGGCGTTCCACTCTCCATCATCTCCGGAAGAACATCCCCCAAAGACGAGCTCTGTTGACAAGGGCTGAGGTCCGAGCTACAAAGCAAAATTTCGGTTAATGTTCTCAGATAATAAGCAAGGATTTCTCTCATCCCTCTAAAGGAAAATCTTTTTCTACTTACGGCTCGCTGGAGGGCTGATCCCTTTGAGGGCGTAGTTCAGCCGAGGATCTCCCCGGCGTCGGACCCTCTGACGAGGACTTTTTCCCCCGCTTTGAGGCCATGGTCTCCGGGTCGTCAGAGGCGGCCCTCTTCTTCCCCTTAGGAGAGGAATTGTCGTTTCTTCCCTTCGGAGCAGCCTCCTTCGAGGAGGCCATAGTTTCCTTGTCCTCCCCCTCACTTCCCTCTAAAGGCACGATCTTCAACATCCTGACTAGCACGGGATCCGGCCTGGTCTCAGGAAGGGGAGCCGGACACCTGGTCAGCTTTGCCTTCGCTATCCACTCCTGTTTAAAAGGACAGCTCTTTTAGGGGTGACAACTTTACGGATAGCGAGTCCGGGCGCAAGGTTACTTACTTGAGTATCCGGGCGATTGCAGCTTAAACCTGCGTCCTTGGTTAAATCCGGACACATTGCTTGTGATCCGAAGAACATTTTATACATCTCCACGGGCGTTGCGCCCATAAAATGCTGGAGAGCTCGTGGTCCCTCCGGATTAAACTCCCACAGACAAAGGGAGCGACGTTTGCCAGGTAGTGTTCGACGAATCAGCATGACCTGCGTCACCTTGACCAGGTTGAGGTCTCTTTCTAAGAGATCCCTAATGCGGCCCTGCAACAAGGGCACGTCTTTGGATAACCCCCAATCTAATCCTTTGTTGACCCATAATGCTAGCTGTGGTGGGGGACCTGAGCGAAAGGCAGGAGGCGCCACCCACTTGGTGCTCCTGGGAGCGGTGATATAGAACCACTCTCGTTGCCACAAGCCGAGCTCCTCTTGAAGGTTGCCCTCGGGCCATGGAGCATCAGCATTCTAACTTATGACAGCGCCTCCGCACTCTGCGTGCCGTCCCTCGATCATCTTCGGCTCCACTCCAAAAGTCTTGAGCCATAATCCGAAGTGAGGAGTAACACGGAGGAACGCTTCGCACACAATGATGAATGAGGAAATGTGGAGGATGGACTCCGGTGCTAAGTCAGGAAATTCTAGCCCATAATAGAACATCAGCCCCCCCACGAAGGGATCCATCGGGAAGCCTAACCCCCGAAGGAAGTGAGACATGAACACTACGCTCTCACCGGGCTGGGGACTGGGAATAGCCTGCCTTTGAGCAGGCAACCTATGCAAAATTTCGGCGGTCAAGAATTTAGCCTCTCTCAACTTTAGCACGTCCTCCTCCATGACGGAGGAGGGCATCCATCGGCCATGAAGGTCGGAACCGGACATTGTCGAAGGTCCGAAGCACCTGGAATCTGGAGCCTAGGGTGTTGGAACTCGAGGCGACGGGCGAACTTGTTTTGAGATTGGAGAAAAGGTGTAAGGCCTTGGTCTCTTTATAAGAGGTTGAATACCAGGAGCCCTCCCCGTAACCATTTGGGACTTGCCTTTAATTGAGAAGACATGCTAACGGGCACGATTGGGTTACCCACGTCCGTATTGATGAGAATCCCGTAAATAAAGGGGACACGATCTCTGCTTTGACAAGACGTGCCAAGGAAACCGCCTCGCAAAACACGCTGAGGTGGAAAAGTGAAAACGATTCGAATAAAGGCTTGGCCGTAGTGTGATGTCACGCTGCGGAATACGTCAGCGGATTAGATTTGTGTTAATATTATTCTCTCTGTGGCAATACGTGGAAATTTATTTTGCAGAGCCGGACACTACTCTTGGTGTTTACAAACTTTTATGAAGAATTTGGAGGAGGAACCCGCCTTGCAATGCCGAAGACAATCTACGCGCCGGACTCGTCGTCATTGAAGCCTGGTTCAGGGGCTACTGAGGGAGTCCTGGATTAGGGGGTGTTCGGGTAGCCGGACTATACCTTCAGCCAGACTCCAGGACTATGAAGATACAAGATTGAATACTTCGTCCCATGTCCGGATGGGACTTTCCTTGGCGTGGAAGGCAAGCTTGGCGATGCGGATATTCAAGATCTCCTACCATTGTAATCGACTTTGTGTAACCCTAACCATCTCCGGTGTCTATATAAACTGGAGGGTTTTAGTCCGTAGGACAACTTCATCATGCAACAATCATACCATAGGCTAGCTTTTAGGGTTTAGCCTCCTTGATCTCGTGGTAGATCTACTCTTGTACTACCCATATCATCAATATTAATCAAGCAGGACGTAGGGTTTTACCTCCATCAAGAGGGCCCGAACCTGGGTAAAACATCGTGCTCCTTGCCTCCTGTTACCATCCGGCCTAGACGCACAGTTCGGGACCCCCTACCCGAGATCCGCCGGTTTTGACACCGACATGGACTCCGTTTGATTTTTCTTTTCTGCGATACTCTAAAACAAGGAAAAAAACAAAAACTGGCACTGGGCTCTAGGTTAATAGGTTAGTCCCAAAAATCATATAAAATAGCATATAAATGCATATAAAACATCCAAGGTTGATAATATAATAGCATGGAACAATCAAAATTATAGATACGTTGGAGACGTATCACAGCTCCACCTCCGCTGCCGGCCCGCCGAGGCCCGCGCAGGCTCCGCCACCCAGCGCGCTGGCGCCGCCCCAAATCAGGCGTCCCCGACCCGCTGGAGACCCCCCCGCCAACTCCGGCCACCACCTCCTTAGAATCCGGCGAGATCCGCCGCCTCCTCGATTTGCGTGCCCGGGTCAACCCTAGATTCGGAGGTGATTTTCTTCCAAGTCCCCGAATTCTTTGATCTCATGTGCACATGTTTGACCTGCCATATTTTGGTGCCCGTAGCTTCAATTTGTGCATATGATATATCGAAATGTTCATCCTGTGTTGCTCTTCATGTTAGTGTCATTTGCATGCTTGTTACTGTCCATATTGATGCCCTCATTTTTGTTGCAAAAGTGCTAAATGATGTTGTCTGCTAGAATCCATCATAACTTGCTGATTTGTCATTTTCACAACATTTTGTGTGTGCATCTTTTGAGCATCATGTCTACATGTTTTAGGAGCATCTTCATGCCATCTTTGCAGTGGTGCAATCCTTGTATTTTTATGAGCCCTGTCGTGACTAGATCAAGCATGCAAAGTAGGCCACATGATGTTGCTATTTTCAGACACTTATATTTTCTGCAAAGTCTTTTCCTCTTACATTAGGTTCCTATGTTGACTTGTTGCCTCTAGTGAATCCATGCATATTTTGATGAAGTTCAGTAAGAATGTTTTGATGAAGTTCAGGACTCTGGTTGTAATTATTAGGTACTTTAGATTGTCATTACCATGCACTCCTTTTGCTAAATATTGTTGTTGTCAGTTTCTTAACAGGAAGTTCATTTTTTCCATGTGTTTTGCAAGTGATCCATGCAACATATGACTATTCTATTGCCATGTTTATCTTCATAAATGTGTCTTTCTATTGTTGGTTACCTTGTGATGCCATGAAATGCTTTTTGGTTTCTGGCATGAGCTTGCAAAGTTGCTATCATGAATCTGTTTCTGCCATGCCATGTTTTCCACTAAGTCTGAAGATGTTCTTATCACTTGCCATGTTTGCATTGATGGTACCATATTTTCTATGCATCTTTGGCTCAAGTACAGTAAGGGAGTTTTGTTTTTTGCCTTTAGTACTAGCATGCCACGCTCAAGTTTTCCATGATAAGTTCCTGTAGCATGTAGTTTACTCACTCTAAACATTGCTACCTGATGTTGTTTATGCCATGTTCAATATTTTCACTAAGTCTGTGAAACTGTTGTCATTTGCATTTTTGCCATGCTGTTTTAGACTTGTTCTAGTGAGTTCTAGCTAGAGGTCAGTGTTCATGATTTGTAGATCTTCAACTATAGTTCACTTCCATGTGTTTTGTTGCTATGTTGGAGTACTGTAGCATAGTTTCATGATGCATCTTAAGTGCTATGTTGCTGTTAAGCGCAGTTTTGCATCATTCTTGTTTTGCTCGTCATTTGCAAACCGTGCATCCGTTTCTGGAGATCCTAACATCAATTTTGACCGAAATCTCCTAACCTTTCCAATGGCATGGTTGGTTTGCCAAGTTGAGGCCATGATCATATTTTCCCTTCCGGAGTACCCATATGCATTGCACATCATCTCTTGCATCCCATGCCATGTCTTGCATCATGTTGCTTGTGCATTGCACTGTGATTGATTGTTGTTTTGTTTCTTGTGTTCTTGCTTCGGGTAGAGCCGCGAGACAAATTCGTGAATGAGGATCCTTTCGAGTACGTTTACGAGGAGCAAACTTTCGACAACTCTGAGAACTTTGCAGGCAAGATGATCATTACCCCCCATATCACTTCTATCTTTGCTTGCTAGTTGTTCGCTCTATCGCTATGTCGCGCTACCTACCACTTGTTTATCATGCCTCCCATATTGCCATGTCAAGCCTCTAACCCACCTTCCTAGCAAATCATTGTTTGGCTATGTTACCGCTTTTGCTCATCCCCTCTTATAGCGTTGCTAGTTGCAGGTGCAGTGCAGGTTGTACCATGTTGGAACATGGATATGTTTGGATATCACATTATCTCTTACTTAATTAATGCATCTATATATTTGGCAAAGGGTCGACGGCTTGGCCTTTTGCTTGATGTTTTGTTCCACTCTTGATGCACTAGTTTCTGTCATACCGGTGTTATGTTCCTTGATTTTGCGTTCCTTATGCGGTTGGGGTTATGGGACCCCCTTGATAGTTCGCTTTGAATAAAACTCCTCCAGCAAGGCCCAGCCTTGGTTTTACCATTTGCCTAATAACAACTAAAATTTTCTTAGGAGTAATTAACCCGAGGATTTGTTAATTCAACCCCCCTGGCCAGTGCTCCTCTGAGTGTTGGTCCAAACCGGGCAGCCTATGGGGCCACCTCGGGAAAACTCGAGGGTTGGTTTTACTCGTAGCTTGTCCCATCCGGTGTGCCCTGAGAATGAGATATGTGCAGCTCCTATCGGGATTTGTCGGCACATTCAGGCGGTCTTGCTGGTCTTGTTTTACCTTTGTCGAAATGCCTTATAACCGGGATTCCGAGACTGATCGGGTTATTCCGGGAGAAGGAATATCCTTCGGTGATCGTGAGAGCTTATGGTGGGCTAAGTTGGGACACCCCTACAGGGTATAAACTCTCGAGAGCCGTTACCGTGGTTATGTGGCAGATGGGAATTTGTTAATATCTAGTTGTAGAGAACTTGACACTTGATTTAACTAAAATGCGCCAACCGCGTGTGTAACCGTGATGGTCTCTTTTCGACGGAGTTCGGGAAGTGAACACGGTTGGGTTATGTATGAACGTAAGTTGTTCAGGATCACTTCTTGATCACTTCTAGCTCTGCGTCCGTTGCGTATGTTCTCATCTTACTCTTGTACTTGTATGTTAGCCACCATATTTGCTTAGTGCTTGCAGCAATTCCACCTCATAACCACATCCTACCTATAAGGTTAAATATTCTTAATATTGTGGGTTTTGAGATTGCTATGTTGAGGGAGTCCTGGATTAGGGGGTCTCCGGACAGCCAGACTATATCCTTTGGCCGGACTGTTGGACTATCAAGATACAAGATTGAAGACTTCGTCCCGTGTCTGTATGGGTCTCTCCTTGGCATGGAAGGCAAGCTTGGCAATACGGATATGTAGATCTCCTTCCTTGTAACCGATCTGTGTAACCCTAGGCCCCTCCGGTGTCTATATAAACCAGAGGGTTTAGTCCGTAGGACAACAGCAATCATACCATAGGCTAGCTTATAGGGTTTAGCCTCTACGATCTCGTGGTAGATAAACTCTTGTAACACTCATATCATCAAGATCAATCAAGTAGGTAGTAGGGTATTACCTCCATCGAGAGGGCCTGAACCTGGGTAAACATTGTGTCCCCCGCCTCCTGTTACCATCCGCCTTAGACGCACAGTTCGGGACCCCCTACCCGAGATCCGCCGGTTTTGACACCGACATTGGTGCTTTCATTGAGAGTTCCACTATGCCATCACCATAAGGCTTGATGGCTCCTTCGATCATCGGTAACGATGCGGTCTAGGGTGAGGTTTTCCTCCCCGGACAGATCTTCGTATTCGGCGGCTTCGCACTGCGGGCCAACTCGCTTGGCCATCTGGAGCAGATCGAGAGGTACGCCGCTGGCCATCAGGTTAGGGTCGAAAACTTAAACTACACTGCCGACATCCGCGGAGACTTGATCTTCGATGGATTCGAGCCCATGTCAGGTGCGCCGCACAATCACGGCGAGCATGGCATAACTCTGTCGTCGGACAGTGTTCGGGAGATCACACCTGCAACTACTCCGGCCCTCAATCCGAAGCAAATCGCGCCATCCGAGGACGGGGGGATAGACCCCACCATGGAGGCCGCACTCTCAGTGGCGATGGAACTGGATACTGACTTCACCCCTCAGAAGAGCCGTGTTGCCAAACCACTGGATTCGCCTCCGGCCACGAACTCCGAGCCGCCTACGTCCGTGCCTATCGAATCCGATTGGGCGCCGATCATGGAGTTCACCGCCGCGGATATCTTTCAGCACTCACCTTTCGGCGACGTGCTAAATTCATTAAGGTCTCTCTCCTTGTCAGGAGATCCTTGGCCGAACTATGTCTAGCTAGAATGGGATGCGGACGACAAAGAAATTCGCTGCCCACCCACCACCCACTTAGTAGTCTCTGTCGATGATTTAACCGACATGCTCGATTTCGACTCCGAAGACATCGACGGCATGGACGGTGATGCAGGAGAGGAACAGGAACCAGTGCCCACAGGGCGCTGGACAACCACTTCACCACATGACATATACATGGTAGATACACCCAAAGAAAACAATGACGAAGAACGGCAGGATGCAGCAAAGAATAGCTCCCTCGAGAAGCAAGCAAAGCGTTGGCATAGGCGCCGCTTAAAATCCCGCCTCGGCAAAAACAGCGATAACAGCGCAAGAGAAAAGAACACTACAGTCGACTCAAGAGGAAACGACGACCACATTGAACCAGCGGCAGAGCACGATGAAACTGCAAACTGCGAACATAGTACGGATCCGATGTCCAAACACGGCGACGCCGAGGATAAACCTCATCAACCCCCCTCTAGGGAGGAAAACAGTCCGGACAAAGATGCACACATCCTCCCGGAAAGGCACTTGGAACAAGAGAACCTCCACTGAAGGCTTATTGCTATAGTGAGGAGTCTGAAGAAGCAGAAGCAAAGGCTTAAGGCCGCACAAAATACGCTCAACAGCAGGTGGAACAAAGTGCTCGGCAACGAAGAAAAGTATGGTGGAAGTTACCACACAAAGAGCTATCCAAAGCGCAACCTATTACCTGAATTCGACGATGAGGCCGTAGAGCTCACACAGCCGAAAAATAAAACGGCCAACTGTCCGGATAAACCACCTTGTGGCCGCGATAGAGCGGCTAACAAGGCCGCACATAAGTCAACACATGATCTATGTCGGTATCAAAACCGGCGGATCTCGGGTAGGGGGTCCCGAATTGTGCGTCTAGGCCGGATGGTAACAGGAGGCAAGGGACACGAAGTTTTACCCAGGTTCGGGCCCTCTTGATGGAGGTAAAACCCTACGTCCTGCTTGATTAATATTGATGATATGGGTAGTATAAGAGTAGATCTACCACGAGATCGGAGAGGCTAAACCCTAGAAGCTAACCTATGGTATGATTGTTGTTCTGTATGTTGTCCTACGGACTAAAACCCTCCGGTTTATATAGACACCAGAGAGGGTTAGGGTTACACAAAGTCGGTTACAATGGTAGGACATCTACATATCCATCTCGCCAAGCTTGCCTTCCACGCCAAGGAAAGTCCCTTCCGGACACGGGACGAAGTCTTCAATCTTGTATCTTCATAGTCGAGGAGTCCGGCTGAAGGTATAGTCCGGCCATCCGAACACCCCGCAATCCAGGACTCCCTCAGTAGCCCCTGAACCAAGCTTCAATGACGACAAGTCCGGCGCGCAGATTGTCTTCGGCATTGCAAGGCGGGTTCCTCCTCCAAGTACTTCATAGAAGATTTTGAACACAAAGATAGTGTCTGGCTCTGCAAAATAAGTTTCCACATATTGTCATAGAGAGAATAATATTTACACAAATCTAATCTGCTAACGTATTCCGTAGTGTGACATCGCACCATGGCAAAGCCTTTATTTGAATCGTTTTATTGTCCCACCTCAGCGTGTCATGCGAGGCGGTTTCCTTGGCACGTCTCGTCGAAGCAGAGATCATGTCCCCTTATTCCGGGATTCTCATCAATATGGGCGTGTGTAACCCAACCGCTTCTAGGACTCCTAGACTATAGGCAAGTCCAAACGGCCACAGAGAGGACGCTTGATATTCACCCTCTTTATAAAGGGACAAGGCTTTTACTTTTTTCCCTCCCGTGCTCAATCGAATCCTTCCCCCACCTCAAGCTCAAACACCCAAAGTTCAGGTCAGGTGCTCCGAACCTTCAATCATGTCCGGATCTAGCCTTCAAGGCCAATGGGTGCCTTCCTCCATCACGGAAGAAGACATCAAAAAGTTGAGGGAGGCCAGATATCTGACCGCCGAGGTTTTGCATCGGCTGCCTGCCCGAGGGCAGGTCGTCCCCTCCCCCGAACCCAATGAGAACGTCGTGTTCGTCTCCCACTTCCTCCGAGGTCTAGGCCTTGCTCTGGATCCTTTCGTCAGGGGTTTGATGTTTTATTACGGGCTAGATTTCCATGATCTAGCTCCGGACTCCTTTCTTCATATCACGACATTTATTGTCATGTGTGAGGCCTTCCTCCGGGTTACCCCTCACTTTGGCCTGTGGCTCAAGACCTTTGAAGTAAAGCTGAAGATGATCGAGGGGCAACATGCAGCGTGTGGAGGTGCCTCAATATGCAAGATGACGGGAGCTCCATGGCCCAAAGGTTCCATTCCAGAGGTGTCTGAATTGTGGCAACAGGAGTGGTTCTACATCACGGGTCCTAGAAGTGCCAAGTGGGCGGCCGCCCCTGTTTTCGGCTCGGGCCCTCCGCCACAGCTGATGTCATGGATCAGCAGAGGTCTGAGCTGGGTCTAGCCAAGGACGTGCCTATACTGCAAAGCCGCATTCGAGATCTCTTCAATGTAGATTTTAGTTTGGTTGCAGTAATACAAGTTATGCTAGTTCGTCAAGTCTAGCCTTGCAAACGCCGGCCCCTTCTCTTGTGGGAGTTCAATCCCGAGGGACCGCGTGTCATTCGAAATTTCCTCGGCCTGACGCACGAAGAGATGTACAAGTCATTCTTCGGACCTCAGGTAGAGTGTCCGGAAATCACCGAGGATGTGGGCCTGAGCAGTAACCGCGCCGCCGAACAGGTAAGGAATCTTCCGGCCAAACATACTATCTCTCATTTGTTATGAAGTTATTTCTGAGAGTTCGCTTTTTGACCAGGACTGACTAACAAAGGCGAAGTTGATTCGGTGTTCGGCCCCCCTCCCTGAGGGTTTGGACAATCCGGTATTTGAAAGGATGCTCCAGGTCGCACCTTGCTGGAGTCCTTGAAGGAAGATACCGGGGAGGATAATACGGGCGGACGCGGCCCCCAACGCTGCCCATTCTAACCGAGGGAGCGAGCGTCTCCATGAAGGAAGAGGACCGGAAGAGGAAAAGGACTGCTCCCGGGGATTCAGAAGCTGAAGCTTCCAAACGGGAGAAGAAGTCTCCCACAGAGGGTCCTACCTTGGGGGGTGCTTTTGCCGCACAAAGTCCGCGGGGGGATCAATTCTCTAGCGAGTCATAAGTGACCTGAAATACTTTAATAGTACAGGTATGCCATCCTTTTCTTCTGAGAAAATAACCACCGCATATATCTTTGCAGTTCGGGCCTTAGCCCCTCTCAAATGAGCTCGTCTTCGGGGGATCTTCTTCCAAAGATGATGGAGAGCGAAATGCCTCCTCCGGACTCCTCCGCTCCGGAAGCGGGCGACCCCAAAGTGTCGTTGCGGAGGGCCTCTCCAAGTCCGGTGAGGCCAGAAGATAATCCCATTGACCCTCGAAGCTCCCAGTGTCCGGCTCCCAAAGAGAGCGGACAAAAGAATCCGGCACCGTCTGGTGTGCGATCGGATGTTCTGAGGGAGTTGTTGGGGCGAGCGGCCATCTCGGATGAACACAGTGTGCTGATGAATACAGTGATGGAGAGAATCTCGTCCGCCGAAAGCGGATTGCATGAAGCTTTTATGAGTCTACTGGCAGGCTTTGAGGTACGTAAAATAATGTATGATAGTCCTGCACATGCTAGGTGTGCCCTATGTAGATAGTAGCCCCTGAGACTCTGGTTGTCGTCAGAAACAACGACGAACAGAGGATCATATTCCCAGGTAATAACCATACTGCCTCTATGTGCAGGTCATGGAAGCTCCGGTGGCTGGCCGGACTAGCAAGTTTGCCCATTTAAAATGGCAGTTGGATGCGGCAGACGCCGACATCGAGCTTGTTAACAAAAGGCTTGACGAGGCACAGGGTAAGTGTCATTATTTGGTAAATGCCACATAGTAAGAGCAGCATGGTGCCAGTATCCTTAATATGTTGTGACTGCAGACGGAGCTGCCATTGTTGAAGCCTTGCGGGCAGAACTTGCCCGAGCCAAGGAACAAGCGAGGTTTGGTAATGCAGCTGCTTTGAAGGCGACCGAAGAGTTGAAAGCCGAGAAGGCCGCGCACGGTGAGAGCCGAGATAAGATGGCCAAGATGGCCATAGAATTAAAAGCCGCCGTCGACCGTTGCCAGGTTCTTGAAAAGGAAAACCTAGCGAAGGCATCGGACCTTGAGAAGGCTGCTGCGACGAGAAAAGACATCCGCTCTGCTATGAGGGTGAAGAAGGAGGAGCTGCGGGAAGCTGGGGATATTGTAGCTGGGAAATCCTTTATGTTTCGGAGGAAGTTTGGAGATCCATGGTATGCCTCTCTGGATCGGCTGTGGAGTTCGGAGGATGTGTATATGGATTTGGCGGCGAGCGCTGCCGATGCGGCCAAGTATTTCCAGGGTCAGACGGACCGTGAAGTGGACCAGCTGTTTTGGACACAATTACATTCTCTCGAGCGTCCGCTTTCATTGACTGACCAATTAGCCGAATGGGCCGAACTGAATAGGTTGTCCGGACTCGCCATGAGGTCTGTTGTGGATCAGCTACGGCCGGAAAGGCCAAAACCGAACAGCTATTTCAGCTTGGTGCAGCAGTTCCTTGACGTGGTGCCGCGCATTAATGCGATGAAGAGGTCGGCGTGCATAGAGGGCTCACGGATGGCCTTTGCCCGTGTTTAAGCATACTGGGCGGAGATGGATGCTACCACTGTTGCAGCGCGGGATTCAGCCATAGGTCGAATGGCTGCTGAGCACTACTTTGAAGAAGTTCTTGAGGGTGCTCGTTTGATAGAGACCCAGTGCTCAAAAAATATTATGTTTGAGTGATATCTAATCTCATTGTAAGCGAAATGCTTTTATAAATTTTTATAAGGCTATTTTTATACTTTTGCCTGAAAGTAATATGATGCCTCCTGGGCGGCCGTTTATGTATACATGTGTATAACCTGAAAGATTGCAGCCGTCGGCTTCAACCCCCACACATATAATGCGGAGGTGCTCGCAAAAAACACGCGTGCACATTTAACATTAAGGAGGTGATAGCGGAGCGAGCGAGGCAACCGGACTATAATGCTTTAGCACTTTCACTTAGCCATAGGAGTTTGACAGTGGGGCTACTAGATAGCCCCTGGTGGCTCCGCACTCTCTCGATCCCGGAGTGCGTACATGCCTGGCCGGAAAATGGCCCTTCATTAAGGCGGAGGAATTCTAACATCCCAACAGGTCATCGAGTGGTTGACCAGTCTCACGCTATATCATGACAGTCAGTTTTCGGCTTTCTCTACTGAGGTGCTCGTCCGGATGAACCTGGGCAAATCGCAGTAGTTCTCCTGGTGCTACCTTAGCCGGTAAAGCGGAACGTGAGGCACCAAAACACAGGAGCCGGGCAAACCCAACATTTGACCAAAGACAATGATTCGGAGCTGATGCATATAGGGCCAAACTCGCGACGCCAAACACTCCCTAAGGTATTCGGTCTTTGTGGTATAAACCGGGCCAAAATAATGGCCTTTGTAAGAAGCCCCTTGTGTCCAAGTACGTGCATTGTTCTGGCGTGGCCACATGCCAAGACATCAGCATCCTTCTCAACGATGGATATGTATCAACAAGAGACAGTAAAAAAAGGTTTATGCATGGTCTTAATCTAAAAAGAATCCGTGGAGCGGGTCCCTGCTGCACGTCTGCGCATGTGTCTCCGTTGTGCCGTATCCTGGATGGGTGTAGCACGATGATCGTCTATAAAAGAGAGGAATTTAGGTGAAAAACTTGTCGTGCAAAAAGATAGTTTTTAAAGAAACCATGTATAATTCAAGATGAGAAGAAATTGCCACTTGTCTGCGCGCGTTGAGCCCCTTGTATTGAAAAATAGGGGTGTGACCATTTATTCGGTATAAATAGTGGCGCCGGACTTGATTAGTTGTGTCTGAGGTCTTGATGACCTATTGGATGCTTTCGCTGGTCTGGGCTCCTTTAGTGTGCGGCTGCCAAGGCAGACGCACTCTCTTCGGCGCGCAGAGATCGCTTGATATTTCCGTTCACTAAAATGATGCCACGTGGACCGGGCATTTTGAGTGTGAGGGAGGCGTAGTGTGGTATTGCATTAAAGCGAGCAAAAGCTTCGCGTCCGAGCAGTGCTTGATAGCCACTTTGGAACGGAGCGATGTGGAAGGTTAAATGCTCGCGACGGAAGTTATCGGGGGAGCCGAATATAACTTGTAGTAGGAGGGAGCCCGGGCCTGGCGTTACTCCTTTGAAGGTAGTATTGCTATGGCGAATTTTTGTTGGGTCTAACCCCATCCCACGGATTGTATCTTGATATATTAGGTTTAGATTGCTGCCACCGTCCATCAAGACTCGTGTGAAGTGATATCCGCCAATTACTGGGTCTAATACCAGGGCAGGCCATCCTGATCGTCGGATAATTGCTGAGTAATCGCGATGGTCGAAAGTGATCGGTTAAGACGACCAGTGGCAGGACTTCGCGGTGACAGGCACTTGGGTATATTTTCCTGGGAGTGCCGCGTTCTTTTTTCCCTTTATCATGTGTAACACGTTTACTGTTTTGACTTCTGGTGGAAATTTCTTTTGTTCCCCAGTGTCTTGCTTGGGAGGCTCATCCTCGTCTTCACTTGGTGTATCCTCCCCCTTGTGTACGGCGTTGAGCTTGCCGGACTACTTGAAGACCCAACATTCTCTGTGGGTATGATTAGCAGGTTTACCAGGGGTATTATGGATCTGGCATACTTGGTCCAGAATTTTGTTGAGGCTGGACAGTTCATCCCTGGTGCCTTTAGAGGGTGGCTTTTGACCTGGCTGAGAGCTTTTGAATCCAGCGTTTACTGTCGTGCCCTTCGTGCTGTCTTCTTTATTCCGGCGTTTGTTATTGCTGTTGCGCCGTGATTTCCCGTTTCCATCTCTAACTTCAGATGTACTGGGGTCGCTGGTGCTGCATCTGGCTAGCCAGCTGTCCTCACCCGCGCAAAAGCGGGTCATGAGGCTTGTTAATGCGTCCATCGTTCTCGGCTTATTTTGGCCGAGGTGTCTGGCGAGCCATTCGTCACGGATGCTATGCTTAAAAGCTGCCAAGGCTTCGCCGTCCGAACAGTCGACAATCTGGTTCTTTTTAGTAAGAAACCTGTTCCAAAGCTTTCAGGCTGACTCTCCGGGCTGTTGAGTTATATGACTCAAATCGTCAGCATCCGGAGGTCGGACATAAGTCCCTTGAAAATTTGCCCGAAAGGCGTCTTCGAGCTCTTCCCAACTTCCAATGGAGCTTTCGGGGAGGCCTTTAAGCCAGTGACGAGCTGGCCCTTTGAGCTTGAGGGGTAAGTACTTGATGGCATGGAGATCATCTCCTCGAGCCATATGGATATGAAGGATGTAGTCCTCAATCCAGACCCCAGGGTCTGTTGTTCCGTCGTATGTCTCTATGTTTACGGGTTTGAATCCCTCTGGAAATTCATGGTCCAGCACCTCATCGGTGAAACATAGGGGGTGTGCGGCACCCCTGTAGTTGGGTGTACCGCGTTGTTCGGATGTTTGTTGTGTTGCATTGTATCCTGGGGCGCGCTTGCGTGGTCCATAGATGGATCTTGTTGCGTCGTCCTTTGGGTGCGAGCCCTCGCATGGGTCGCGTGTTGTATTGTGAGTGGCGTTGTGTGCCGCTCTGTGTTGGTAGAGGGGTCGTTTATCCGGCCAGGTGGCTGCTTTGATATTTGGTTGTGGGGGGTCTGAGGCCTCCTCATCGAATTCAGGTAGCAGCTTCCTCGCCGTACCTCGCTGCTGTGTTGAGTATTTTACTCCATCTGATTTGGAGTGTGTCTTGCGCAGCCTTGAGCCTTTGCTTCTGCTTTTTAAGACTCCTCGCGCTGGCAACAAGCCTTTTACGGGCATTCTGCTGCTCTGGGTGCCTATCCGGCGTTATGTCGTCCGGACCATTATCCTTGATAGAATTTGTTTCTTCGGTTTGATTATTCGGATTGCCGTTGTCCGGTAGCGGTTCGCCCAGCTCCAGCGCTGGGTCTGTGTGATCGTTATTTCTGTTGATGTGGGATTTGGGGCGGCGCTTGCATCGCCGCTTTGACTGCTTCTCGAGGGAACAAGCCTTCGATGTGTCCTTCCGCTCCTCGTCGTCATCTTTTGGTGCATCCACCATGTATACGTCATATGACGAGGTGGATTTCCAGGGCCCAATAGGCGCTGGTTCTTCATCGTCTCCTTCATCGGCGTCCATACCGTTGATGTCTTCGGAGTCGAAGTCGAGCATGTCGGTTAAATCGTCGACAGTGGCTACAAAGTGGGTGGTGGGTGGGCTTTGAATTTCTTCATCGTCCGTATCCCAACCTTGCTGACCGTAGTCCGGCTAGGGCTTTCCTGATAAAGAGAGAGACTTTAGTGTCTTCAAAATATCACCGAAAGGCGAGTGCTGAAAGATGTCCGTGGCAGTAAACTCCATGATCGGTGCCCAATCGGATTCGATCGGCAGGGGCCCGGAGGGTTTGGAGTCTGGAGAGGAGTCCGGCTCCTTGGAGTCACGAGTCTCGCGGAGTGCGGGGCTGGTGTTCGGCTCCATCGCCGTTGGGATCGCAGCCCCCGAGGCGGCGTCCAACCACCCATCCTCGATCGGCGCAGTTGACTCCGAATTAAGGGTCGAAGCCGATGCGGGTGCGGCCTCCAGGGCACTGTTCGGCGGCAAAGCTAGATCATGCTCGTTGTGACAGTGTGGCGCGCTCGGCAGTGGCTCGAATCCGTCGAAGATCAAGTCCCCACGGATGTCAGCCATGTAGTTTAAACTTCCAAATCTGACCTGACGGCCAGGGGCATAGCTTTCGATCTGATCCAGATGGCCAAGTGAATTGGCCCGCAGTGCGAAGCCGCCGAAGATGAAGATCTGTCCGGGGAGGAAGGTCTCACCCTGGACTGCATCACTATTGATGATCATAGGAGCCATCAAGCCTAACGGCGACGACACAGAGGAACTCTCAATGAAAGAACCAATGTCGGTGTCAAAACCGGCGGATCTCGGGTAGGGGGTCCCGAACTGTGCGTCTAGGCCGGATGGTAACAGGAGGCAAGGGACACGAAGTTTTACCCAGGTTCGGGCCCTCTTGATGGAGGTAAAACCCTACGTCCTCCTTGATTAATATTGATGATATGGGTAGTACAAGAGTAGATCTACCACGAGATCGGAGAGGCTAAACCCTAGAACCTAGCCTATGGTATGATTGTTGTTCTGTATGTTGTCCTACGGACTAAAACCCTCCGGTTTATATAGACACCGGAGAGGGTTAGGGTTACACAAAGTCGGTTACAATGGTAGGAGATATACATATCCGTATCGCCAAGCTTGCCTTCCACGCCAAGGAAAGTCCCTTCCGGATACGGGACGAAGTCTTCAATCTTGTATCTTTATAGTCCAGGAGTCCGGCTGATGGTATAGTCCGGCCATCCGGACACCCCCTAATCCAGGACTCCCTCAATCTACGTGAGGACTTGTGCCAAAAATCCAGTGTGACCAGATCCATCTATGGATCTAGGAAGCGCGCTCTGGCACAAAATCAAAACCAAATACTACAACCGTCCGAACGCCATGATACATCCAAATACAGGGGTGTCGCACACCCCCTATGTTTCACCGATGAGGTACTGGACCACGAATTTCTAGAAGGATTCAAACAAGTGAACATAGAGGCATACGATGGGACCACAGACCCTGGGGTCTGGATTGAGGACTTTATCCTCCATATCCATATGGCTTGGGGAGACGATCTCCACGCCATCAAGTACTTGCCCCTCAGGCTTAAAGGACCAGGTCGGCACTGGTTGAAAAGCCTCCCCGAAAACTCAATTGGAAGTTGGGAGGAGCTCGAGGATGCTTTTCGGGCTAATTTCCAAGGAACCTATGTCCGACCTCCGGATGCAGACGATTTAAGTCATATAATTCAACCGCCTGGAGAGTCATCCTGAAAGCTTTGGAACAGGATTCTCACTAAGAAGAACCAAATCGTCGACTGCCCAGACGCCGAAGCCTTAGCAGCTTTAAAGCACAGCGTCCGGGACGAATGGCTCGCCAGACACCTCGGCCAAGAAAAACCGAGAACAATGGCAGCCCTGACAAGCCTCATGACCCGCTTTTGCGCGGGTGAAGATAGCTGGTTAGCCCGCAGTAGCACGAGGGACCCAAGCACATCTGAAGTCAGGGATGGCAATGGAAAACCACGACGCAGTAAAAGCAAGCATCGAAATAAAGAAGATAGCCCAGATAATACGACGGTAAACGTCGGATTCAGGGGTTGTCGACCAGGCCAGCGGAAAAAGCCTTTCAAAGGCAGCAGAGATGAACCGTCCAGCCTAAACAAGATTCTAGAAAAACTATGTCAGATTCATGGCACCCCCAATAAACCTTCAAATCACACCCACAGAGAATGTTGGGTCTTCAAGCAGGCCGGTAAGCTAAATGCCGAACACAAGGGGTGGGAGACACCAAGCGAAGAGGAGGTCGAACCTCGCCAGCAAAGCACTGGAGGACAGAAAAAATCCCACCAAAGGTTAAAACAATAAACATGATCCACGTGACGAAGAGGCGAAGCAAACATGCACTCCGAGACATACGCGCCGTAGAGCCCGTCGCCCCTAAGTTCAACCCCTGGATGGCCTGCCCGATCACTTTTGATCGCAGGGATCACCCGACAAGCATCATGCATGAAGGATTGGCCGCCTTGGTGTTAGACCCAACAATAAACGGATACCATCTCACACGAGTCCTTATGGACGGCGGCAGTGGTCTAAATCTGATATATCAGGACACAGTCCGCAAAATGGGGATAGACCCGACAAAAATCAGCCACAGTAATACTATCTTCAAGGGAGTAATACTAGGCCCAGAGGCCCGCTCCACGGGCTCTCTAATACTAGAGGTTGTATTCGGTTCATCCGACAACTACCGAAGTGAAAAGTTAGACTTCGACATTGCTCCATTCTGAAGCGTCTATCAAGCACTACTCGGAAGAACAGCTTTCGCTCATTTTAATGCGGTACCACATTACGCTTCTCTTAAGATTAAGATGCCTAGTCCACGTGGCACCATCATAGTTAGTGGAAATATTTAGCGTTCCCTACGCGCGAAAGAACGTGCGGCGGCTTTAATAGCCGAGCACTAGACGGCCTCACCAACCAGAATAAATGACAGGTCATCAAGACCACGGACACGGTTAGACGAGTCCGGCACATCACTAGATATACCTGAGATTGGTTTGATGGTTAAACCCTCATAGACGGTACCAGGGGCTTCCCGCGTGTAATCAGGGCTAGTTCGGCTCAACTTGACTTATATTGAATTTTAATGGTTTATTGAGAATAACCAATTTTTTGGCACGACAACTTTCACCTAAGTTCTTCTCTTTTATAGATGACAATCGTGCTACACCCGTCTAGGACACGACACAATGGAGACACAGGCGCAGATGTGCAGCAGGGACCCGCTCAAAGGTTTCTTTTCAGATTAAGACCCTGCGTAAACCTTTTTTACTGTCTCTTGTTGTTCACATCCTCTGGATACTCAATACAACCGAGAAGGATGCTGGCGTTATTCGCATTTCGCCACGTCAGAATATTGCACGTATCTGGACACTCGGGGTTTATTATTAAGGGCATTGTTCAGCCCGGAATATGTTATAAAGACCGAATACCTTAGGGAGTGTTCGACGTCGCGAGTTTGGCTTTATATGCATCAGCTCCGAATCATGTCTTTGGTCAAATGTTGGGTTTGCCCGGCTCCCGTGATTTGCTACCTTATGTTCCGCTCTAGTGGCTAAGGCGGCACCGGGAGAACTACTGCGATTGTGCCCTGGTTCATCCAGATGAGCACCTCACTAGAGAAAGCCGAAAACTGACTTTCATGATAAAGAGCGAGACTGGTCAACCACTCAATGACTTAGCGGAATCTTCGGGATTCCTCCGCATTAACGAAGGGCCGTTTCTCGGTCATGTACGTATGCGCACCGTATTCGGACGAGCGCAGGCTACGTGTAAGTGTTAAAACAACATAGTCCGATTACCTCGTTCCCTGCGCCACCACCTCCTTAATGGACCAAGACGTTGGATCAAGTGTGAATACACGTTTTTTGCAAACTCCCCTACATTATATGCGTGGGGGCTGAAGTCGACGACTGCGAAATTCCAGGTTATATACATATATACATAAACAGCCGCACATGAGCCATCATAATACTTTCAGGCAAAAGTATAAACACAGCCTTTATAATTCGATAAAACATTGTTTTTACAATGGGTATACATGTCACTAGAACATAATTTTCTTCGAGCACTGAGCCTCTATTGAACGAGCGCCTTCAAGGACTTCTTCAAAGTAGTGCTTGACAGATACTTGGCCTACGGCCGAACTCTGGGTTGCAATAGCGGTGGCCTCCATCTCTGCCCAGTATGTCTTGACACGGACAAGTGCCATACGCGCACCCTCTATGCACGCCGACCTCTTCATAGCGTCGATGTGCGGCACAACACCAAGGAACTGTTGCACTAAACTAAAATAACTATTCGGCCTTGGCCCTTCCGGCCACAGATGATCCACAACAGACCTCATGACAAGCCCGGACAACCTATGGAGCTCGGCCCACTCGGCCATTCGCTCATTCAATAGTAGCGGACGCACTGGAACATGGAACTGTGACAAGAATAGCCTTTCCACTTCATGATATTTTTGATCCTTGAAGTACTCGGCCGCATCAGCAGCACTGGCTGCCAAATCCACGTATGCGTCTGCAGAACTCCATAGTTGATCAAGAGGGGCATACTTCGGATCTTCGAATTTCATCCGCAACAAAATGGGCTTCCCAACCGCGATATCTCCAGCTTGACGTAGCTCCTTCTTCGTCGCTCTGATTTTAGAGCGGGCTTCCTTGGCTGCTACCATGGCCTTCTCCAGGTCTGCCGCCTTCGCCCGACTTTCTTTTTCAAGAAGCTGGTAACGGTCGGTGTCATCTTTCAACTCAACGGCCATCTTGCCTATTTTTTCCTCACTTTGGCAATGCGCATCCTGTTCGGCCCTCAGCTCTTCGACCGCCTTTAGAGCAGCCGCATCACTATTCCTGGCTTGTTCCTTGGCTCGGGCAAGTTCCGCCTGAAGGGTCTCCACGGCGGCAGCTCCATCTGTAGTCACAACATGTTAAAGATACTAGCATCATACTCCTCTTACTATGTGTTGATCACCGGATAAATCACATACCCTGTGCCTCGTCAAGCCGCCTGTGGACAAGCACGATGTCGGCATCTGCCGCATCAAGTTGCTGCTTCAGCTCGGCAAACACACCAGTCCGACTAGCCACCGGACCTTCAGCCACCTGCACATGAAGGCGGCCTAATTATTACCTGGGACAATGATCCTCTGTTTGCCGCCGTTCTCGATAGCAACCAGAGTCTCAGGGGCTACTATCTGCATAGGGCACACCTAACGTGTGCGGTACTGTAAAAAACATACATTATTTCACATACCTCAAAGCCTTTCAGTAGACTCATAGAAGCTTCATGCAACCCGCTTTCGGCGGATGAAATCCTCTCAATCACCGTACCCATTAGCGTACGATGCGCTTCTGAGATGGCCGCTTGCTCCAGAAGATCCTTCAGTGCGTCCGATCGCACACAGGACGGCTCCGGACTCTTTCTGTTGTTCTCTTTAGGAGCCGAATACTGAGGACTTCGGGTGGCCGAAGGATTACCCTCTAGCCTTGGCGGATCAGGAGAAACCCTCCGCGACGACACTTCAGGGTCGCTCGCCTCATGAGGCGGGGTGGCATGGGGAGGTTTTTCGCTCTCCATCATCTCCGGAAGAAGATCCCCCGAAGACGAACTCTGTCGAGAAGGGCTATGATCCGAACTACAAGATACATGATTCGGTTATTGTCTCCAGAAGTAATGTAGGATATTTTTACTATTAAGTACTTTTTGTTTACTTACAGCTCAGTAGAGGGCTGATCCCCTTGTGGGCACTGTGCGGCAAGAGTACCCTCTGAGGCAGGACCCTCTGGCGAAGATTTCTTCCC
The DNA here is from genome assembly GCF_018294505.1 of Triticum aestivum. Classification (NCBI taxonomy): domain Eukaryota; kingdom Viridiplantae; phylum Streptophyta; class Magnoliopsida; order Poales; family Poaceae; genus Triticum; species Triticum aestivum. The sequence continues at coordinate 609,355,231 of NC_057800.1, forward strand.
CCGTTCGGAAACCTTTGTTTTCGGGTCTTCAGAGGTGGTCCTCTTCCTTCCTTGGGGAGAGGGAATTTCAGATTCTTCTCCCTGGTTATCCTCCTTTGAGGAGGCGCTAATTCCCCCGGTTTGGATGAATAATGAGTGAGGCCTGCTTTTAGCCTCTTTATTCCCCCCTTTATCTTCCCCTGAGGGCGCCTAATAAGGCGTCGGCTCGAGCATTCTGGCTAGTACTAGATCGGCCGAGCCTTCGGGAAGGGGGACCGAACACCTGGTCATCTTCGCCTTTGTTAACCAGTCCTGGTCAAAGAGCGACTTTTCAGAATGATGTTGTGATAAATAAAAAATAGTGTGTTCGGCCGCGGGATTACTTACTTGGGTATCTGGGCGATTACAGCTCAGACCCGCATCCTCGGTGGTGTCCGGACATTTTATTTGTGGTCCGAAGAATAATTTGTACATCTCTTCAAGCGTCATGCCGAGGAAGTGCTGAAAAGTTCGCGGTCCATCCGGGTTGAATTCCCACATACGAAGGGGTCGATGTTTGCAAGGCGGGACTCGGCGAACTAGCATGACTTGCATTACCGTGACCAGGCTGACATCTCTCTCAAGGAGTTCTCGGATGCAACTCTGCAATATCGACACATCATTTACCGGCCCCCAGTCCAGCCCCTTGTTAATCCATGATGTCAGTTGTGGTGGGGGCCCGAGCGAAAGGCAGGGGCGGCCACCCTCTTGGTACCCCGGGGAGCTGTGATATAAAACCACTCCCGTTTCCATAAACTGGACACCTCCGGGAAGGAACCCTCTGGCCATGGAACATCAGCGCTTTTGCTTATTACGACACCTCCGCACTCTGCATGTTTCCCCTCGATTATCTTTGGCTTCACATTGAAAGTCTTGAGCCACAGGCCGAAGTGTGGGGTAATGCGGAGGAAGGCCTCACACACGACGATGAACGACGAGATGTGAAGGAGGGAATCCGGGGCTAGCTCATGGAAATCCAGCCCATAATAGAACATGAGCCCCCTAACAAAGGGATCCAGAGAGAGGCCTTGCCCTCGGAGGAAGTGAGAGATGAATACAACACTCTCGCCGGGTTCGGAAGTGGGAATGACCTGCCCTCGAGAAGGCAGCTTGTGCGAGATTTCAAAGGTCAAATACCTGGCCTCTCTTAGCTTCTTGATGTCTTCCTCTGTGACAAAGGAAGGCATCCACCGACCTTGAAGGTTGGTTCCGGACATGGTTGAAGGTCCGAAGCGCCTGACCTGAGCCTTGGGTGTTGGAACTCGAGGTGGGGGAAGGATTCGATTGAGTACAAGAGGGAAAAAGGGACATGCCTTGGCCTCTTTATGAAGAGGGTGAATATCAAATGTCCTCCTCATGGCCGTTTGGGACTTGCCTAAAATCGAGGAGTCATACCAACGGGCACGATTCGGTTACCCACGTCCGTATTGATGAGAATCCCATAATAAGGGGGACACGATCTCTGCTTCAACAAGACGTGTCAAGAAAACCGCCTCGCGATATGCGCAGTGCTGGTTGAGAAAAACGGTTTGAATAATGACCAGGCCATGGCATGATGTCATGCTGCTAAACGTGTCAGCAGATTATATTTGTGGAAATATTATTCTCTCTACGGTGGTATGTGTAACTTATTTTGCAGAGCCGGACACTATCCTTGTGTTCAAAAATCTTCTATGGAGTATTCGGAGGAAGAACCCGCCTTGGAATGCCGAAGACAAATCTGCGCGCCGGACTCATCGTCATTGAAGCCTGGTTCAGGGGCTACTGAGGGAGTCCTGGATTAGGGGGTCTCTGGATAGCCGGACTATATCCTTTGGCCGGACTGTTGGACTATGAAGATACAAGATTGAAGACTTCGTCCCGTGTCCGGATGGGACTCTCCTTGGCGTGGAAGGCAAGCTTGGCAATATGGATATGTAGATATCCTTCCTTGTAACCGACTCTGTGTAACCCTAGCCCCCTCCGGTGTCTATATAAACTGGAGGGTTTAGTCCGTAGGACAACAACAATCATACCATAGGCTGGCTTCTAGGGTTTAGCCTCTACGATCTCGTGGTAGATCAACTCTTGTAACACTCATATCATCAAGATCAATCAAGCAGGAAGTAGGGTATTACCTCCATCGAGAGGGCCCGAACCTGGGTAAACATCGTGTCCCCCGCCTCCTATTACCATCCGCCTTAGACGCACAGTTCGGGACCCCCTACCCGAGATCCGCCAGTTTTGACACCGACATAAGTCCTCGTGACTCACAGATACTACCAAAACAGTTGCAGGTGCCGATGATACCAATGCAGGTGATGTCTTCAAGCTCAAGTGGGAGTTCGATGAAGACCTTGGGCGTTACTATGTTTCCTTTCCGGATGATCAGTAGTGGTGCCTAGTTCGGACGATCGGGATTTAGCATTTGGGGTTATCTTCTTTTCTTTTGGATCCGTCTGTAGTCGGACTTTGTGTGTACTCTTATTAATGTATGAATAATTTGATCATTGTAAGCAGCTGATCTCCCACATGTCGAGGCACGACTTAGAGGCATAACCGCATTTTGGTATTGTCGCAAGAAGGATCATCTTGACACAATCCCATGCAATCCCCGACTTAGGAGCCCCCTTCTTGATCGAATCGCTGACGTTGTTGAGTCTAGAACAAAACTGTTTTGAGTCTTAGGATAATATATATTGGAGAGGAAGATTCTTTTTACTCCTCAGCCCCTTCGTCGCTCTGGTGAGGTCTCCTGACGTAGATGTTTTGACTTTCCTCTCCTCATTTTCAATAAAAAAAATTAGGATCACATGGGTATCTTGGGATTCTTCCGATATTCTTGTGACGAGAACATTGTTCTTGGTGCCTCCTGACATTTAGGGGTTGTGGCAGTGTCCCGGGGAGTTGAGCTCTGAGGTGTTGTCGTCACAATTTTATCGTTGCAGTTCTGGAATACCTGAGTTCACCGACATTGATAATCTCTTTTATGCAGTTAGTGGTGAGATAACCTAGACGCCACCCAGCACTGGGGATGGAGTTCGGGAGTATTGCCACAGCTCGTATAACAGATGCTTTTCAATGGTTGAGGTACACGATTTCCGGAGTTATCTTTGTTATGTGTTGATGGATGGATACAGTTGGAGCGTCGGGCTTGTTAGTTGTGTGATATATATTGTGCCTCCACGTTCCCCAACACCAGATAGCATAACCAAGAGTTTTGGGAGTTTATAGGTGGGAATTCAAGTAGCTCTTAGTTATTCTTCCAGAAGATATTTGGTATGGGATTGGGTGATCCTTACCATTTATTTGTTCTAGTCGTACCTTGTTGTTTCATTCATCAACCTTTGTCTAAGTGGCTTATCACTGTAATGGTCATGTAATGTTAACTTTGGAATTCATTCGCTCAATCTCTGTTCGAATGTTTATTGATAACACTATATGTTGCAATTTCTATCCGTTGATTCAGCTTGTCTATCTGTCTATCATGGTTCTAACGGATGTCACCCTCTTCAGGATGGCTCCTCCAACGTGTCTGAATCCGGATCGCAACGATGGGGATCAGGTGAACCCTCCACCTCCACCACCTCCTCCGCCTCCGGAGGCATGGCAAGTTGTCATGGCAGCCACCAATGCCAACACCCAGATGCTTTTGCAACTCTTGCAAGAGCGCAACCAAGGTCAAGGCAACCTAGGTAATCAAGTTCAAGGGAACTTCAACAATCAGCCTCAGTTTGCTACCCTCAACCAGTTCCTTGCAAATCAGCCCAAGTCTTTCAGCGCTTCTGCCGAGGCCACAGACATCAATGATTGGATCGTGGACATCAACAAGCATTTTGAATGTAGCAATGTCAGGCCTGAGGACTATGTCAAGTTCACTTCATTTCAGCTCAAGGACTAAGCAGCTGATTGGTATCAGCAGTACAAAGATTCCAGAGGGGCCTGACCGATTACCTGGACTGACTTCTGCCAAGATTTTAAAGCTCATCACATTCCCACAAGTGTTGTTGAGAGAAAGCGTGAGGAATTCTGCAATCTCAAGCAAGGAAGCATGTTCGTGTATCAATACAACATCCAGTTTCAGAAGCTTGCTCGCTTCGCAAAGCAAGATGCTCGTGATGAAAAGAGCATGATCTATCATTTAGGGGTGGCCTCAGAGAGGATCTGTAGTCAACTCTTGTTCTTGTTAAGCCTACTCAGTTCGACAAGTTCTACAATATGGCCCTCAAGCAATAAGCTGCTCAGCTCAATTGTGAGGCCTCAAAGAATAGAATAAGGGATGCAGTCCAGTCTTCTTCTTCCTCACAAGTGGCAGCTAAGCAACATAAGTTCTGGCTTCCTCCACCTCCTCCGTTTCTACAGCCCTACCAGCAGAAGAAAAAAGGTGGCCATGGATCTTCCCACCCACCCAACCCAGGCTATCAGAACAAGTCACAGACTCAAGCTCCAAGGACAGGTGATCCTCCTCCTCCTTATCATCGTCCGCTCTCAGAGGTTACTTCAACAAGTGTCAGCAGAAAGGTCACTATGCAAACAAGTGCTTCAACCAAAGGCGCCTTCCGCCTCCTCCTCCTGTGAGGTCTTCAAGCAATGCAGTTGTCAAACACAATCCCAAGTCTGCAAGGGTAAACATGATGAATTCAGCTCAAGCTGAGGATTCTTCACAAGTGATCATGGGTAACCTCCCAGTTAATGATATTCCTGCAAAAGTTTTATTTGATTCTGGTGCATCGCATTCTTTCATGTCATATCCATTTGCATTGAAGCACAATTTTGACACAGAGGCATTACCTAGAGCATTGTAAGTTGTTTCTCCGACTAAGCATTTGCGCTCTAGCATGTTGGTTCCGAATGTTGGTATCAAGATGGGAAACTATAAATTCCTAGCTTCCCCAATGGTTCTTGGTGACTCAGATATTGATCTAATTCTCGGCATGGATTGTCTTTCTAAGCACAAGGCTTTCCTTGATTGTGCTGCCAGGGAGATTAAATTGACACACACTTTTGAGGATGTGATCATCTATGCCGCTCGTGATGAAACCATTCAGTTGTTCTCTCTCAATGAGAAGGGCGAGTTAGACGCAATTTCTCATATTCCAGTTGTTTGTGAGTATCAAGATGTCTTTCCAGAAGAGCTTCCAGGTATGCCTCCTCACCGGCAAGTCGAGTTCATTATCGATCTTGAGCCCAGTACTGAACCTGTTTGAAAGCGTCCATACAAGCTTGGGCCAAAAGAGCTGAAATAATTAAAGAAACAACTCGATGAACAAGAGTGTTTGGGTCTGATAAGACCAAGTTCATCTCCGTGGGGTTGTGGTGTTCTTTTTGTCCAAAATAAGGGTGGGATGGACCGACTTTGTGTCGATTACCGTCCATTGAACAAGAAGACAATCAAGAACAAGTACCCACTTCCCATTATCAATGAGCTATTCGAGCAACTCAAAGGTGCAAAGGTGTTTTCCAGGCTTGATCTCCATATGGGCTATCATCAGATTCGCATTCATGCAGAAGACATCACTAAGACAACATTCAGAATAAGCTTTGGTTCTTATGAATATACTGTCATGTCTTTCAGCCTTGTCAATTCCCCTCCAACTTTCTCTCGCATGATGAACTTCATCTTCAAACCCTACACAAATGAATTCATCCTGGTGTATCTCGATGATATCTTGGTGTTCTTCAAGAATAAGAAGGGTCATGCCAAACATTTGCGATTGGTGCTCGACAAGCTCAGAGAGTATCAATTCTACGCAAAGTTCTCAAAATGTGAGTTTTGGGTTGATGAAGTTCTTTAGCTTGGTCACATCATCTCCACCAAGGGCATTGCTGTTAATCCGGAGAAGGTTTCTACAATTGTGAATTGGGAGCCTCCTCAGAATGTCAAGCAGCTCCGCAGTTTCCTTGGGCTTGCGAGCTATTGCCCAAGATTTGTTGAGAATTTCTCAAAGATTGCTAAACCTCTTTACTACCTCCTCCAGAAGCATGTCAAGTATTCCTGGACTCCTGAGTGTGACGTTGCTTTCAACACTCTCAAAGAGAAACTCGTCACAGCTCTTGTCCTAACTCCTCCCGGTGAGTCAAGGCTCCAAGCCATACGAAGTTTTCTGTGATGCCTCGTTGCAAGGTCTCGGTGCCATGTTAATGCAAGAGAAGAAATTGTGGCCTATAATTCTCATCAGTTGGAGCAAAATGAAAGGAACTACCCCACTCACGATCTTGAGTTGGCGACAGTTGTCCATGCATTAGTAACATGGAGACATCTCTTGTTGGGAAGGCAAGTAGAAATTTTCACCGATCACAAGAGCCTCAAATATATCTTCCCTCAACCCAATGTCAATCTCCGGCAAACTCATTGGGTTGAAATGATAGTACAATCCAAGCATTGAATACACTCCAGGCAAGGCCAATGTGATTGCAGATGCTTTGAGTTGAAACGGCTTATTGCAACAGCTTAATTCTCAAGCCATTCCAACCGGATCTTTGTGAAGCTTTTTGAAAGCTCAACCTCCAAGTTGTTCCTCAAGGTTTTCTTGCCAACCATCAAGTCAGTCCAACTTTGGAAGACCAAATTCGTGAGGCACAACTCCTTGATACTATGGTGAAGAAGGTGAAACATGGTGTTGCCAAGGGCTTACACACATACAAGTGCTATCACATTGATGACATAGACACTTTCATCTTTGAGGTCCAGATTGTGTTTCCTAAAGGTGATATAAGGAAGGTCATAATGAACGAAGCGCACAATTCTCTTCTTTCCATCCATCCAGGCAGTTCGAAGATGTACCATGACCTCAAGCAATTGTATTGGTGGACTCGAATGAAGCGAGAGATTGATCAATTCGTGAATGAATGTGATGTCTGTCGAAGGGTGAAAGCAGAACATCAACGGCCAGCTGGTCTCCTCCAACCTCTTGCTATTCCAGAATGGAAGTTTGATCATATAAAAATGGACTTTGTCACTGGCTTTCCAAAGTCTAAGCGTGGGAATGATGCTAGCTTTGTTGTCATTGACAAGCTTTCAAAAGTGGCTCATTTCCTTGCAATCAAAGAATCTATCACGACAGCTTAGTTGGCAGAGCTATACACCTCCAGAGTTGTCTCCTTGCACGGAATTCCGCAATTGATCTCTTCAGACCGCGGAAGCATTTTCACTTCCAAGTTCTGGGACTCCTTCCGAAAGGCCAGGGCACCAACATTCACTTCAACACGGCTTTCCATCCTCAAACAAGTGGCCAAGTCGATAGAGTCAATCAAATCCTCAAAGACATGCTCAGAGCTTGTGTCATCTCTTTCAGTATGAAGTGGGAAGATTGCCTCCCATATGCCGAGTTCTTCTACAACAATAGCTTCCAAGCAAGTTCAGGCAAGACCCCATTCGAAATTCTATATGGAAGAAAGTGTCGTACTCCTCTCAATTGGACCGAGACTAGTGAACGCCAACTTCTTGGCAATGACTTGATCACAGAAGCTGAAGAAATATGTAAAGTAATCTGTGAAAATCTCAAAGCCGCGCAATCGCGCCAGAAGAGTTACGATGATAGCAAGCACCGTGACTTGGCTTTCGAGATCGAAGACCATGTCTACCTCCGAGTCTCTCCAATGAAAGGCACTCAATGCTTCGGTATCAAAGGGAAGCTTGCCCCGAGATACGTGGGTCCTTTCAAGGTCATTGGCAAAAGAGGCGACCTTGCATATCAGCTTGAGCTCCCGTCCAACTTCTCAAATGTGCACGATGTGTTTCATGTGTCACAGCTTTTCTAGTGCTTCAAGACACCCGAGCGCACTATCAACTTCAAAGAGATTGACCTCCAAGAAGATTTGTCTTATCATGAGCATCCCATTGACATTCTTGAAGAAACCGAGCGCAAAACTCACAACAAGTCGATCAAATTCCTCAAAGTTAAGTCGACTCACCATTCCGACCGAGAAGCCACATGGGAGCGCGAGGATCACCTTCGTTCCGAATATTCGGAGTTCTTTCAGTTCTAGATCTCGGGTTGAGATCCTCTTGTAGTGGTGGAGAGTTGTAATGCCCCGGATGTAACATTCAATAATTGCAACTCCAATTCTTGCCATTTCCGGCAATGTTATATGTTATATCCTCCATGGTTGGGTTTTGTCTTCGTTTTGAATTCTGTTCATGTCATGCATTTCATCTCATGTCATAATGTGGATCTCGTTTGCATTCGTGTTCGTCTCATGCATCCGATCATTTTTCCCCGTTAACCGTTTCGGAATCCGACACTCACACATGCACCCGTTGCACCCCTCAGATCTTGTTTCGTGAGCGGGAGAAAACATTCTCGGAATGGGCCGAGATTTGTCGAGTGGCCTTGGTACATCACCGGTAGGCTGCCTATCAAATTTCGTTCCATTTGGAGGTCGTTTGATGCCCCAACGGTTAACCATGTAACCGCCGAAACCCCTCTCTATTTGTAGCCCAACACCCCTCCACAACATTCCAATAGCCCATCTAAACCCCATCCATGCTGTCCGTCGTTAAATCACGATCGTATGGCCGAAAACCGCACCTCATTTGGACTCTCCTAGCTCCCTCTATCTATAAATAGGCCTCTCCCCCCGAAATTTGTGGATCAAACCCTAGCCACCACCTCCTCCGCGCCGCCGGACACGTCCACTCCAGCAGGACACGTCTGCGCCGCCGGCCCCGATGAATCGTGACGCGCCATGTGTCACCCGCAGTTCCACCTCCACCGCCGGCCCGCCGAGGCTCACGCGCCGCCGCCCGCAGCTCCGCCCCGCCGCCCGACGCCCGCTGCCGCATCACCGTCGCCCGCCTCCACCTCGTCGCGTCGCCGTCGCCCGCCTCCACCTCGCCGCGACGCCGCTCCACCCCCAACACCGGCGAGCTCCGCCACCTAGCACACCGGCGCCGCCCCAGATCCGGCGTCCCCGACCCGCCTGCGACCTCCTCGCCAACTCCGGCCTCCACCTCCCTCGACTCTGGCGAGAACTGCCACCACCTCGATTTGCGTGCCCGGGTCAACCCTAGATCCAGAGATGATTTTCTTCCAAGTCCCCGAATTCTTTCATCTCTTGTGCACATGTTTGACCTGCCATATTTTAGGGCCCATAGCTCCGATTTGTGCATATGATATATCGAAATGTCCGTATCGTGATGCTCTTCATGTTAGTTTCATTTGCATGCATGTTACTGTCCATATTGATGCCCTAATATTCATTGCAAAAGTGCTAAATGACATTGTCTGTTAGAATTATAAGAACTTGCTGATTTGTCATTCTCATAGCATTTTGTGTGTGCATCTTTTGGGCATCATGTCTACTTGTTTTAGGAGAACCTTCATGCCATCTTTGCAGTGGTGAAATCCTTGTATTGTAATGAGCCCGATGGTGACTAGCACAAGCATGCAAAGTAGGCCACATGATGTTGTTGTTTTCAGGCACTTAGATTTTCTGCCAAGTCTTTTCCTGTTACATTAGGTTGCTATGTTGACTTGTTGCCTCTAGTGAATCCATGCATATTTTGATGAAGTTTAGGAAGAGTGTTTTGAAGATATGATTATGCTCTATCTATTCATGCCTCTGGTTGTAATTATGGGTACTATAGCTTGTCATTACCATGCTCTCCTATTGCTAAATATTATTGTTGTCAGTTTTATTAACAGGTAGATCATTTTTGCCATGTGTTTTGCAAGTGATCCATGCATCCTATGACTCTTCTATTGCCATGTTTAGCTTCATAAATGTGTCTTTTTACCGTTGGTTACCTTGTGATGCCATGCAATGCTTTTTGGTGATTGACATGAGCTTGCAAACTTGCTATCATGAATCTGTTTCTGCCATGCCATATTTTCCACTAAGTCTGAAACTGTTCTTAAGTTGCCATGTTTGCATTGATGCTACCATCTTTTCTGTGCATCTTTGTCTCATGTTCTGTAAGGGAGTTTTGTTATTTGCCTTTAATACTAGCATGCCATGCTCAAGTTTGCCATGATAAGTTCCTGTAGCATGTAGTTTACTCTCTCTAAACATTGCTACCTGATGCTGTTTATGCCATGTTCAATATTTTCACTAAGTCTGTGAAACTGTTGTCATTTGCATTTTTGCCATGCTGTTTTAGACTTGTTCTAGTGAGTTCTAGCAGGAGCTCAGTGTTCATGATTTGTAGAGCTTCACCTGTACTTCACTGCCATGTGTTTTGTTGCTATGTTGGATTGCTAAAGCATAGTTTCGTGATGCATCTTAAGTGCTATATTGCTGTTAAGCGCAATTTTGCGACGTTCTTGTTTTGCTCGTCATTTGCAAACCGTGCATCCATTTCCGGAGATCCTTACATCGATTTCGACCAAAATCTCCTAACCTTTCCAATGGCATGCTTGGATTTCCAAGTTGACGCCATGATCATGTTTTCCCTTTCGGAGTACCCATATGCATTGCACATCATATCTTGCATCCCATGCCATGTCTTGCATCATGTTGCTTGTGCATTGCATCATGATTGATTGTTGCTCTGTTGCTTGTGTTGTTGCTTCCGGTAGAGCCGCGAGACGAGTTCGTGAACAAGGATCCTGTCGAGTACGTTTACGAGGAGCAGAGCAAGCTTTCGACAACTCTGAGAACTTTGCAGGCAAGATGATCATTACCCCCGATATCACTTCTATCTTTGCTTGCTAGTTGTTCACTCTATCACTATGTCGCTCTACCTACCACCTGTTTATCATGCCTCCCATATTGCCATGTCAAGCCTCTAACCCATCTTCCTAGCAAACCGTTGTTTGGCTATGTTACCGCTTTTGCTCATCGGCTCTTATAGTATTGCTAGTTGTAGGTTCAGTGCAGGTTGTTCCATGTTGGAACATGGATATGTTGGGATATCACATTATCTATTATTTAATTAATGCATCTATATATTAGGCAAAGGGTGGAAGGCTTGGGCTTTTGCTCAGTGTTTTGTTCCACTCTTGCCGCACTAGTTTCCGGCATACCGGTGTTATGTTCCTCGATTTTGCGTTCCATACGCGGTTGGGGTTATGGGACCGCGTTTGTAACCGTGATGGTCTCTTTTCGACAGAGTTCGGGAAGTGAACACGGTTGGGTTATGTATGAACTTAAGTAGTTCAGGATCACTTCTTGGTCACTTCTAGCTCTGCGTCCATTGCGTAGTTTCTCATCTTACTCTTGTACTCATATGTTAGCCACCATATTTGCTTAGTGCTTGCTACAACTCCACGTCATAACCACATCCTACCTATAAGCTTAAATAGTCTTGATCTCACGGGTTTTGAGATTGCTGAGTCCTCGTGACTCACAGATACTACCAAAACAGTTGCAGGTGCCGATGACACCAATGCAGGTGATGCCACCGAGCTCAAGTGGGAGTTTGACGAATACTTTGGGAGTTACTATGTTTCCCTTCCGGATGATTAGTAGTGGTGCCCAGTTGGGACGATCAGGATTTAGCATTTGGGGTTATCTTCTTTTCTTTTGGATCCATCCATAGTCGGACTTTGTGTGTACTCTGATTGATGTATGAATAATTTGATAATTGTGTGACGTGGCGATTGTAAGCCAACTATTTACTTCATTGTTCATTACATGGGATTGTGTGAAGATGACCCTTCTTGTGACAATACCAAAATGCGGTTATGCCTCTAAGTCGTGCCTCGACACGTGGGAGATATAGCCACATCTTGGGTGTTATAAGGAGGTCGACGGTGGATGAACAGTAGCCCGTGGAGGCAGTCGACGGTGGAGATGAACATTATCCTGTGGAGTCCTGTTTTGCATTACGCCATGACCCTCCCGATAAATAGGACCCCCGTTTCGACCGTAGCGCTCCAACACAAGTCCGTTTCCTCTGTTTTGCGGTACGCCACACCCCTCCCGATCAACATGACCCCGTTTCGACCGTAGGAGGTCAAAGAGAAGTCCATTTCCTCTGTTTTGCGGTACGCCACTCCCCTCCCGAGGATCAGGATCCTGTTTTGACCGTGGCCGGTCGAACACAAGGCCGTTTCCTTCGTTCTGCGGTACGCCTGGCCTCGTTTCGATTGGCTGTTCCGTCCAAGCCGGTTGGCTCCCGATGAACACGATGATGATGCAGTTTCTCCGTTCCTACCCAGCCATGTACACGAGCCCTGGCTGTACGTATGCGTGAGTAGGTGTTTGAGACCCCTCCTATATGTACGTACGTGGCTGTATTTTTTGGTGTGTGGCTGTATGTACGTGTACACGGTTTAGACGAGACAACCTAAACTGCTACGTGGGGGCTCTACTATGACATGTGCCGCTACTTACTCGTCCACGGTTCATCATTGCAGAGCGACCCATCGACCAGTATGTATGTACACATTCATGACAAGACAGACAACGGTAGGTACGCTTCGACCGGGTGGGTCCCAGCTGTCAGGGAGGATAAGGACGCACTTCCTTGCGTGCGAAGATATAGCTGCTGGGTCCCAGCTGTCTGGGGGAATATTTTTATTTGCCCATAATAAGGACACACTTCCATGCGTGCGAAGATGTAGTTGGTGGGTCCCAGAAGTCAGGGGAGAAAACATTATTTGTCAGGGTAAAAAGGATCCAGTTGCATGCATGCGTCCATGGGCGTGGTGCGTCCCCACTGTCAGCCTCTCACGTACAGTCATTTTCCGATGACTCTCATTTGCTGACAACGTTGACCACACCATGCCAAGTGCACCAAGGCCAGTGGGAGACGGCGAGGCCCCAGACTGGAATGACCCGGAGATGGGGAAGACGCGACAGCAGAGTCGCAGATGGAGAGGAGAGGGAAACTTGAATGGTTCGGGTGCGCGGCAGCACTGCCGCCCATGGGAGATAGGAGCAAGAACAGAGGTTGAAGAAGGAGCACGGCTGTTGGATTAACATCCAACGGTCCAGCTGCTAGAATCATTTGTTGATTAACTTGACAAAGCCCCGCGTACATGTCTGGTTAGTAGGCCCACAAGTCAGTGATACGTCTCCAACGTATCTATAATTTTTGATTGCTCCATGCAATATTATCTACTGTTTTGGGCATTATTGGGCTTTATTTTACACTTTTATATTATTTTTGGGACTAATCCATTAACCGGAGGCCTAGCCTAGAATTGCTGTTTTTTTGCCTATTTTAGGGTTTCGAAGAAAAGGAATATCAAACGGAGTCCAAACGGAATGAAACCTTCGGGAACATGAGTTTCTCACCGAACATGATCCAGGAGACTTGAACCCTACGTCAAGAAACAAAAGAGGGAGCCACAAGATAGGGGGGCGCGCCTACCCCGCAGGTGCGCCCTCCACCCTTGTGGGCCCCCTGTTGCTCCACCGACGTACTCCTTCCTCCTATATATACCTATGTACCCCCAAACGATCAGATACAAAGCCAAAACCCTAATTCGACCACCACAACTTTCTGTATCCACGAGATCCCATCTTGGGGCCTGTTCCGGAGCTCCGCCGGAGGGGGTATCCATCATGGAGGGCTTCTACATCAACACCATAGCCCCTCCGATGAAGTGTGAGTAGTTTACCTCAGACCTACGGGTCCATAGTTATTAGCTAGATGTCTTATCCTCTCTTTTTAGATCTCAATACAATGTTCTCCCCCTCTCTTGCGGAGATCTATTCAATGTAATCTTCTTTTTGTGGTGTGTTTGTTGAGACCGATGAATTGTGGGTTTATGATCAAGTCTATCTATGAACAATATTTGAATCTTCTCTGAATTCTTTTATGTATGATTGGTTATATTTGCAAGTCTCTTCGAATTATTAGTTTGGTTTGTCCTACTAGATTGATCTTTCTTGCAATGGGAGAAGTGCTTAGCATTGGGTTCAATCTTGTGGTGTCCTTTCCCAGTGACAGTAGGGGCAGCAAGGCACGTATTGTATTGTTGCCATCGAGGATAACAAGATGTGGTTTTCATCATATTGCATGAGTTTATCCCTCTACATCATGTCATCTTGCTTAAGGCGTTACTCTATTTTCATTAACTTAATACTCTAGATGCATGCTGGATAATGGTCGATGATTGGAGTAATAGTAGTAGATGCAGGCAGGAGTCGGTCTACTTGTCTCGGACGTGATGCCTATATACATGATCATACCTAGATATTCTCATAACTATGCTCAATTCTGTCAATTGCTCAATAGTAATTCATTCACCCACCGTAAAATACCTATGCTCTTGAGAGAAGCCACTAGTGAAACCTATGGCCCCCGGGTCTATCTTCATCATATTAATCTTCCAATACTTAGTTATTTCCTTTGCTTTTTTTACTTTGCTTTTATTTTACTTTGCATCTTTATCATAAAAATACCAAAAATATTATCCTATCATATCTATCAGATCTCACTCTTGTAAGTGACCATGAAGGGATTGACAATCCCTTATCGCGTTGGTTGCGTGGAGCTATTTTCTTTGTGCAGGTACGAGGGACTCACGCGTAGCCTCCTACTGGATTGATACCTTGGTTCTCAAAAACTGAGGGAAATACTTACGCTACTTTGCTACATCATCCTTTCCTCTTTGGGTAAATCCAACACAGTGCTCAAGAGGCAGCAGTCAGCCACCAAATATGTCAGGTCCCAGCTGTCATCGGGAGGAATAGTTTTTTTTGCATAAGAAGGAGGCACTTCCTTCTGTGCAAAGATACAACCGATGGGTACCAGCTGTCAGGGGGAGGAAACAACTTAATAAGGAGGAAATTTCCTTGTGTGCGACCATGGACCTCGTGGGTCCCAGCCGTCAATCTTTCCACGTACGGTCCTCTTCCAATGACTCTCGTTTGTTGACCATGCCGCGCCGAGCGCAGCAAGGCGGTGGACAACGGTGAGGCCCCAGATTGGAACGACCTGGAGATGGGGAAGACGCGGAAGTGGAGTCGCAGACGGAGAGGAGTGGGAAACTTGACTGGTTCGGGTGCGGGGTGAGCCTACACTCGGTAGAGAATAACAAGAGGTGTAGAGTGGAGGTATGGCCTGGCCGTCGGCGGTGTAGCGTTTCGCTACAAGGTGCGCAAAACAGCGCTGCTGGACGCTGTAGGCTGGAGCAGGCGGTCCCGGCAGCGCTGGGGGAAGAAGACGAGAGATTGAAGAAGAATGTCGGCCGTTGGATGTAAATCAAACACCTTGCTTAGGCTTCGACCTTTGTATTTTTATTTTTTGCAAAAGTGCTTAGGCTTCGACCTACTGGCCCACTTGTCACCCAGTCCATTTGTTTTTTTAGTCCATTTGGTGGGTTGGGTGAAACAATGATGTAGCACCTATGCAACCCATTTATATATTATGGTAGAATTTAAAGCCCATTTGCATTTTCTCGAAATCCGCGGACTTGCTGGGCTAGGTGGAATTATCATGTTGGGCTAGACGGAGAAATGTTATAAAAACATAAACACATGATTGCACGTCTATTACTGCATTGGTCAGTAAAACCTTTGCAAACTTATGTACGCAATCACTAGGAGTTAACTTACAAATTTATATATAAAAAATTATTATTATTATTTTGTAAGAACTTTCAATTTACGAAATAAAATATCATTTTAATTTGATGAGATAATAGGACATGGGGTATGATTAATTTTTAGGCTAGACGTGGGACAGTTGAGTTGGTTCTAGGGAAAAGTACTGGGAGAAAACTCAGTTTACATCGAAAAAGAAAGTGGGAGAAAATTCAGATATAGGATTAATGAAAATGAAAAATAAAGGAAGTGGGAAGGTCTATAAAATGGTTGTACGAACGACAGGTTTAACGAAACCTTATGTTGTTTCTATTATATTTATATATGTAATAAAATAAGATATAAACAAATATATATATACTATTATAGAGGGGAAAACATAGGTTCAATTTTGTTGTGGAACGCAGTATTTCAAATTTTTTACCTACGATCACGCAAGATCTATCTAGGAGATGCATAGCAACGAGAGGGGAGAGTGTGTCTACGTACCCTCTTAGACCGAAAACGGAAGCGTTTAGTAACATGGTTGATGTAGTCGAACGTCTTCGCGATCCAACCGATCAAAGTACCGAACACACGACACCTCCGTGATCAGCACGTGTTCAGCTCGATGACGTCCCTCGAACTCTTGATCCAGTTGAGGCCTAGGGAGAGTTCCGTTAGCACAATGGCATGGTGATGGTGATGATGAAGTTACCGACTCAGGGCTTTGCCTAAGCACTACCACGATATGACCGAGTGTGTAACTATGGAGGGGGCACCGCACACGGCTAAAAGGTTAACTTGTGTGTCTTTGGCGTGCCCCCTCCCCACATATATAAAGGGGGGAGGAGAGGAGGCCGGCCATAGGTGTGGCGCGCCAAGGGGGCAGTCCTATCTGGACTGCCGGTCCAAGTAGGATTCGGCCCCCCTTTCCAATTCCTACAAGGAGAAGTGGGAAAAGAGGAGAAGGAGAGAAGGAAAGGCCCCCCAACCCTAACCCAGTTCAGATTGGGCTTGGGGGGGGGGCGTGTGCCTCCACCTGGCCGCCACCTCCTCTCTTCCACTAGGGCCCATGAAGGCCCATTAACCCACCGGGGGGTTCCGGTAACCCTCTAGTACTCCGGAAAATGCCCGAACCTATCCAAAACCATTCCGGTGTCCAAACATAACCTTCTAATATATCAATCTTTATGTCTCGACCATTTAGATACTCCTCGTCATGTTTGTGATCTCATCCGGGATTCCGAACAAACTTCGGTTCATCAAAAGATGAAACTCATAATACAAATCATCATCGAACGTTAAGCGTGCGGACCCTACGGGTTCGAGAACTATGTAGACATGACCGAGACATATCTCCAGTCAATAACCAATAGCAGAACCTGGATGTTCATATTGGCTTCTACATATTCTACGAAGATCTTTATTGGTCAAACCGCATAACAACATACGTTGTTCCCTTTGTCATCGGTATGTTACTTGCCCGAGATTGGATCGTCGGTATCATCATACCTAGTTTAATCTCGTCACCGGCAAGCCTCTTTACTCGTTCCGTAATGCATCATCCCGTGGCTAACTCACTAGACACAATTCTTGCAAGGCTCATAGTGATGTGCATTACCGAGAGGGCCCAGAGATACCTCTCCGATACACGGAGTGACAAATCCTAATCTCGATCTATGCCAACTCAACAAACACCATCGGAGACACCTATAGAGCATCTTTATAATCACCCAGTTATGTTGTGACGTTTGATGGCACACTAAGTGTTCCTCCGGTATTCAGGAGTTGCATAATCTCATAGTCATAGGAACATGCATAAGTCATGAAGAAAGCAATAGCAATAAACTAAACGACCATAGTGCGAAGCTAACGGATGGATCTTGTCCATCACATCATTCTCTAATGATGTTATCCCGTTCATCAAATGACAAACATGTCTATGGCTAGGAAACTTAACCATCTTTGATTAACGAGCTAGTCAAGTAGAGGCACACAAGGGAAACTCTGTTTGTCTATGTATCCACACATGTACTAAGTTTCTGGCTAACACAATTCTAGCATGAATAATAAAAATTTATCATGATACAAGGAAATATAAATAACAACTTTATTATTGCCTCTAGGGAATATTTCCTTCAGTCTCCCACTTGCACTAGAGTTAATAATCTAGATCACATAGTAATGATTCTAACACCTATGAAGTCTTGGTGCTGATCATGTTTTGACCATATCATATCACAACACGCCCTGCAAAAACAAGTTAGACGTCCTCTACTTTGTTGTTGCAAGTTTTACATGGCTGCTACGGGCTTCTAGCAAGAACTTTTCTTACCTACGCATCAAAACCACAATGATTTTTCGTCAAGTGTGTTGTTTTAACCTTCAACAAGGATCGAGAATAGTAAAACTCGATTCAACTAAAGCTGGAGAAACAGACACCCACTAGTCACCTGTGTGCGAAACACGTGGGTAGAACCAGTATCATGAACACGACCATGTAATGTCGGTTTGGGCCGCTTCATCCAACAATACCGCCGAATCAAAGTATGACATGCTGGTAAGCAGTATGGCTATTATCACCCACAACTCTTTGTGTTCTACTCTTGCATATAACATCTACGCATAGACCTGGTTCGATGCCACTGTTTGGGGAACGCAATATTTCAAAAAAATTACCTACGATCACGCAAGATCTATCTAGGATATGCATAGCTACGTGAGGGGAGATTGTGTCTACATACCCTCGTATACCGAAAACGAAAGCGTTTAGTAACGCGGTTGATGTAGTCGAATATCTTCGCAACCCAACCGATCCAAGTACCGAACGCATGGCACCTCCGCGATCAGCACATGTTCAACTTGATGACGTCCCTCGAACTCTTGATCCAGTTGAGGCAGAGGGAGAGTTCCATCAGCACAACGGCGTGGTGATGGTGATGATGAAGTTACCGACGCAGGGCTTTGCCTAAGCACTATCACGGTATGACCGAGGTGTGTAACTATGGAGGGGGCACCGCACATGGCTAAAAGATCAAATTGTGTGTCTTTGGGATGTCCCCTCCCCACGTATATAAGAGGGGGGAGAGGAGGTCGACCATAGGTGTGGTGTGCCAAGGGAGGGAGTCCTACTTTGACTCCTGGACCAAGTAGGATTCGCCCCCCTTCCTATTCCTTCAAGGAGAACGGGGGAAAGAGGAGAAGGAGAGAAGGAAAGGGGGGCCGCCCCCAACCCTAACCCAATTCAGATTGGGCTTGGGGGATGCCTCCACATGGCCGCCGCCTCCTCTCTTCCACTAGGGCCCATGAAGGCCCATTAACCCCCCGGGGGGTTCCGGTAAACCCTGGTACTCCGTAAAATGCCCAGACCTATCCAAAACCAGTCCAATGTCCAAACATAACCTTCTAATATATCAATCTTTATGTCTCGACCATTTCGAGGCTCCTTGCCATGTCTGTGATCTCATCTGGTACACCAAACAAACTTTGGTTCATCAAAACATGAAACTCATAATACAAATCGTCATAGAATGTTAAGCATGCGGACCCTGCTGGTTCGAGAACTATGTAGACATGAACGAGACATATCTCCGATCAATAACCAATAGCGGAACCTGGATGTTCATATTGGATCCTACATATTCTACGAAGATTTTTATCGGTCAAACCGCATAAGAACATACATTGTTCTCTTTGTCATTGTTATGTTACTTGCCCGAGATTCGATCGTCGGTATCATCATACCTAGTTAAATTTCATCACCGGCAAGTCTCTTCACTCGTTCCGTAATGCATCATCCCATGGATAACTCATTAGACACATTGCTTGCAAGGCTCATAGTGATGTGCATTACCGAGAGGGCCCAGAGATACCTCTCTGATACACGGAGTGACAAATCCTAATCTCGATCTATGCCAACTCAACAAACACCATCGGAGACACCTGTACAGCATCTTTATAATCATCCAGTTACATTGTGACGTTTGATAGCACACCAAGTGTTCCTCCGATATTTGGGAGTTGCATAATCTTAAAGTCATAGGAACATGTATAAGTCATGAAGAAAGCAATACCACTAAACTAAACAATCATAGTGCTAAGCTAACGGATGGGTCTTTTCCATCACATCATTCTCTAATTATGTGATCCCGTTCATCAAATAACAACACATGTCTATGGCTAGGAAACTTAACCATCTTTGATTAACGAGCTCGTCAAGTAGAGGCATACTAGGGACACTCTGTTTGTCTATGTATCCACACATGCATTAAGTTTCCGGTTAATACAATTCTAGCATGAATAATAAACATTTATCATGATATAAGGAAATATAAATAACAACTTTATTATTGCCTCTAGGGCATATTTCCTTCAAGTTTTGCATTCTTATAGAAAAATAGAACTGAGCTATGCATCATCTTGAAAAAACAAACATAACATGGGATGCTGATGTTATAGACAAGCTAGGTTGGGAGGCCCAGAGGCCGCTTGATACTTGCTGGATCCAAAAAACCTGGAAACATTTCATGGGTTGCCCATGTTAAACAACAAAACCTAGGCCATGGACCTGGTGGGCCCGAGACTATCAGCCTCTCAACGAATAGTTATCTCCCGATACCTCTTGTTTTGCTGACCATGTTGGGAACGACAGACGGTGGCGCCGCAGCAAGAGCACCTGGGCGGAGGACGACATCGAGACCTCAGACCGAACGAACCAAAGCAGGGGAAGTCGTAGGCGGAGGAGAGTATGAGGGTTGACTTGTTTGGGTGTAGGGTGGGCCGGTGGAGCTGCCGCCATCGGACAATGTGTGGGAGTAGAGGGATGGCATGGCCAATGCCATAGGCTATGATGGCCAGCCGTTGTATAGGAAGTGGACGAAAGAGCACAAAATAAAGAAATACGATTGGATAGGTGGTTGGTCCCATATGTCTGTGTACGAGACCTACTGGGTCCACCCGAGAAGGGGAATATGCTGGGAGGAAGGAAATTCAAAGCACGTCAGCTGAGTGAACTAGTTTTTTTTAAACAAATGAGTGAACTAGTTACATACATAAACAAATAGCCACTAAAAAAGCAAAAAGGTTAATGGGTTCTTAGAAGAAATATTTCTAACAAAACAGATAATTATGACACATAGGCTAATGCATGAAACACTCAGATGATAAAGGTGCTTAAACAGATAAAGTACAACATTTAGACCTTCCTGGCATGCTTGATCATGACGCTGCAGCTGTCCGTGTACTCGTCGGTTATGGGAAGCAGACACACCCTCATGTCCAAGATCCGCCTGTACATGTCGTAGCATACGTATGCGTCCTTGGCCATGTAGGTTATGTAGGCTAGATTCAGAGGTACTTCCCACGTGTTTAGGTCCTTGGTATCATTGTCTTATTTCATGTTGGCGTAGCAGGGGTCGATGATGGTCTCGGCAAGGTCAACAATGGAGTCCTTCTCCTGCCCGTTGCCGATGATCTTGTATTGCTTTTGGATGTCGACAAGCCTGTTGCACCAGATGGCTGAATCATCATGTTCTTCCTTCTCTCCACCATAGCTAAGGTGCAGTCGGCGCTGCCGATGAAACAGGTGAATGCTCCAAAACCTCGGATGGAACTACAATAGTGGTAGACAAGAACCTCGTCCCGCATGCATACCTGGGCGAACGCGATCCGCTGGTCCCTAACAGGAGACGAATGGATGGGCACAAGGTCTAGTCTTGCGACCTTGTGCTTTCTCATCCTGTAGGTACTGCTTGAACTCGGCGAGGCAGAGCTTCACCAAGTCCGGATCGTTGGTGTACATCACATTCAACTTGGTGCAGCCATGGGACTTAACGGTGTACTCAAAGGTGAACTCCTTGCTGAAGTCCATATCCAGCAGGCTCACCCCTCGGATTGCCATTGGAGTCTCTTCAAGTGAACGAGTGGATACGCGGCGATAGAAGTTCGTTTTTCAGCTCTTGGGGAACTGGATTCAATAGTAAACTGAGTGTGTATAGGCGACAATAGTTGCTACCCCTCGCTCGCCCTCTGCATGCCAGACAAAACATCCACCCTCGATGCATCCAAACGCCTCCATTAAGAAACCTATTCCGGCCACAAGTCGGTTCATGAGCGGGTCTGTATTGGTACTGTAATAACAAGTGTTAGTGGTCAGTTTACTTAAATTTAATTACTTTAATAGAAATTTATTATTAAAACAAGCAATGCATTGGCTCGTTCTATCAGTGCCACAGGATCAACATGCCAACAATTTGAATTATTATTCTTAGGACGCACACGATCAGCACATTTGTCACACTTTCACACAGATAATACTACCAAGTTTGAACTGTTTGTTGTGGTTGTTGTCCTATGCATCATCATGCTGTGTTTCCCAGCTTGCAAGATTCAGAACCAACAAATAAGATTCAAATAATAAGTACATCAAAGATGCCTACACATTTCATTGATTCCTAGCTTGCAAGATTCAGAACGAACAAATAAGATTCAAACAATAAGTACAACAAAGACCCCTACACATCTCATTGATTCCCAACTTGCAAGATTTAGAACTGACCCATTAGAGCCTTTTGATAAACTAAATATTGGGATTAATTCCATCTTGGCTAACCGTGTCATATAACCCAAGAACTTGGCGAATGCTCTTTGCCATCACAACATCTGTAATTGAGTATTTCTGTTTGCGCAGACAAGAAACAACATTACTATAATAGTGTCTCTAGTTGAAGCAAACTTTATTTCCAAAATGAGAAAATATTGTGATAGAATAGCTCTATTTAAAAAATAGAACATTAGCATAGTATGAAAAATCACAATGATGTTGATAAAGGACAATACTGACCGATGGTAGGGGCCCTATGCCGCCACGACTCGATGTGGTGAACCTGCAACTCCACTCGGATGAGGCCAGCCTGGAGTTCCATGATTCAATTCATGCGCCTTTTTCTGCAGTTCACCTGAAATGAAGCAAAGATTGCGCCATTCACCTAGCAAGAAGTACTTTCTATCGTGAGCTGGCAGGTTCTTCTTTAGTAGTTGCACTAATATTCAGCAACATTAAGGTTGGCTGTCCTGCTCATGTAAGGTGCAACTATAATTTGCTTATCCTTTTGTGTAGTTCCACTAAAATAAAGTGCCATTATGGTGACAGTGAACACTCATCTTGCAAAATCTAATAAAATGTTGCACGAGATTACCAGCAGAATTTGATGGAGATTATGGAAACTCCAATCACCAATTTCTGCAGGTCCACCAAAATTGAGAGATGTTTCCCACGTGACATTTTAGTTGAACTGCACAAGACACTCATTCCAAAAAAGTGTTTTGTGCAGTTCACCAAAAGGTCACAATAGCAACAAGGTGAAATGGATATCCCTATCTACACAAAAAGATAGAAAGTGAACAGTTGCTGGTCAATAAGAATATACGAAACATACACGAAACAAAAAGAAGCATCTTAATTATGTTCATGGTAATCACGCAAGGACAGTAGAAATTTTAAAACGTCAGCAATGCTTCATGTTACCGGAAGCATTATGGGCGACTATGACATTCGTCAAATATGGGATTACTTTAATGGTGGCATTGCTTGTTTACCAGATACAGTAAATCAACAGCATCTAAAGAGTTGGTTTAAGGGCATGGGACCATGGGGACACCAGGTCACTCAGCAGCGTAAAGAAGCAACTTACTTATCATACTGGGGAAAACAACAGGAGTACCATTTGTAACACAGTTTAATTGCATCATATCACTGGAGGCATTAGATTAATAATAACACTGGTTAGACATGTCCTTAAGGTAACAATGTGATCGCTTCATTTTACATGCGCCCTTACATTAACAACATCAAAAAGTTGGTATAAGGACATGTGACGGTGGACGCATGAGCACAATGTACCTACAAGGAGGCATAAAGTGGTGATGCCGAGTTTGTTCATGCTTTGTGAGGGCAACAAATCTAATCCTGGTGAGATTTTACTATGTGAGGGCAGCAAATCTAATCCTAGAGGCCTTTTACTATGTGAGGGCAGCAAATCTAATCCTGGAGACCTTTTACTATGTGAGGGCAGCAAATCTAATCCTGGAGACCTTTTACTACGTGAGGGCAGCACATCTAATCCTGGACATACTCTGTTGACTTGTCCACCAGGCGCCAATTTCTATCCTTTTTTCAAACAATAATAGATTTGTTCCTTATCCAGTTTGTACCGTGTTTTCCCATTATTTCCCTTTTGAACCAAGAGACCGGTTGGGTATCCGGTCTCTACTACATTCCCCCTGTTATTTCCTCTTTGAATCAAATCCTAGAAAATTTAGGTGGATTTGGAAGAGTTGATGGAAGTAGAAAAATATGCACATGCAGACACGTGGGGAGCTGGGGCAGTAGAGCAAGGCCGCTTTCGAAGAACTTATACCTGAGGGTCGTCGGGATGTCGACGGTGATAGGTCGGATCTGCGCACAATGCATTAGGGAGGAAGAAGGGTCAGAGGACATCTGGAGCCAACGTTGTGTCGGAGAGAACAACATGAGCAGAGGATCGGGTCCCGCCGGTAGCTGTGGGTTTCCTCCCTTGCCGGCGATGAACGCGTGAACGATGCACCTTAGTCCTCTACACACGCCAACCGAAGGGATTCGGGCGGATCTGTGACCAGTGGTGAGCAGAGAGAAAATGTCGCTACCGCTGTCTTGTTTAGATCTGTGACCAGTGGTGAGTATGGCAAGGTCGTCCGCGCACTTCTTGACGAGGTGATCCTGCGGATGCAGTTGACCATCATCTGGCGCATGCAAGAGGTGAAGCCGGCATCGACGAGGGCTATGACGCCGGCAGTTGCCAGTGCCGTCAAGAAACGCTCCGCAGTGCGGGGCCGCAGGTCGGCATCTTGGAAGACCCGGCAGAGCCAACTGCCGCACGCGTCCATTGATGCCATGGGTGCTTGTGGCTTCTGGTCACTTGGTCTTGGTCTTGGATTGGAGTGGGCAGTGTTGCACAAAGACTAGGAGTAGATGGATTGGAGTGATGTGGCGCCTTTATATGACAGTCCAAACTGCGTTGCATTCACATGCTCCATTCTGCTTCTCCAATTACTTACTCCTAGCTCTGCATGATACTTGAATGCGGGGGCATCATTGACCGTTCAATGTTTTGGGAACTGCTACCTTCTGCATCGTTAGCATTCAAGTTGTATCAACGTAAATGCGTGTCAGGAGACGTTCCCGTCGAGGACGAGGTGCCTATGGTGACTTCGTAAATTTAAAGATGATATGCCGGCTTAGTCTTTCAGAGGTGCTCATAGGGGTAGGGTGTGCGTGTGTGTGTTCATAGGGGTGAGTGTATGCACGTGCATATGAGAGCTTGTGTCTGTACTATGTTAAACAAAATGTAAATGCGTGTGAAAAAGAGACTAGTCAGTACTAGTATACTCAATATCGTGCACCGCGACCAAGGCGGAGAGGAAAACGAGAGAACTATGTATTTATTTACGGTGTAGATTCACTCATTTTGCCCCATACTATGTACTACTCCCTCCTTTCCGGTTTATAGGGCTCAATTCAAAGATCTCACCAACCAAGGCAGATGGTGAGTGGTGGAATACTTCTTGAAATTTTCAAAGCACCCAATTAATGCTCTAGTTTTCCTCCAAAATTTATGTTTACCAATGTATTAATTGCAATGCATGCATGCATAATGTACATGCATTGGTCAATTTTCTCTTAATACTTGCATGCAATTATTTAATGCACCTTGAAATATGAACTTGTGATGGTGAACAACCAAATTGAGCCTTATAAAATGGAAAAACTAAGATTTTGATATAAGGCCTATAATCCGGAAAGGAGGGAGTACTCATTTAGGGTGTAGTCTAGTCACTTGTTGAAATATCTAGAAAGGCAAACACTCTTTTCTGGTTTACAGGGCTATACTAGCAAGTACTACAATAGTGGGTTGAAATACCAATTTTGTCTCATGCAAGAGCCTGGCTATATGCGTGCTCCAAGGCACCGCACCGCGCCCCACCCCAACACAAAGACTGCCACGCAAGCATTCACAACTGCCACGTTCGAGTTGCGTTTGACTCTTCACCTCTTCGAGAAGACGAACAATGATGTTACTACTACTTCCACAATATCGAATCCACTGCTGCATGTCCGTCCACTTCGTGCGGGAGGGATAGCTTGTTGTAGTATAAGCAAAAGCCTGTCCTCGTTTGCAAGCCACCGCCCGCTTGGGCGAGGGAGAAGGCGTGTAGTAGTAAAATCAAGCTTCTCCTTGTTGTATGAGTTGACGCGACACATCATAGCACTGGACCCACATGCTTGCCTCTAAACTTGGCTGAAAGACCCGTAGCATACAATATATTTACTGCAACCTCTGACATTTACCCCACCACAAATTTAAATATATATTCCTGTCTTGACCAGATGAGCATGCAAACTACAATCACCAGGATGACAAGTAGGGCCAAAAGATTATTTTAATAATAAATGCTTCAAGACAACCTCATTGCATGGAGCCGACCCCGATGATTTTAAGCTTAGAGGCACAGTACACGCTATCCTAGACTACTCATGAAACTGCCACACGAGCGTCCGGGCTGCGATTGGCTCTTTGCCTCTTCGGGAAGTCGAACAGTGGTGGAGTACTACTGCAGTGGAGTACTATAGTATGCTTATGGCCATCTGACACCGAATGAACTACTGCATCTCCACTGTGTGCGGGAGGGAGAGCGTGTAGCGAAAGCTTCTCGTAGTCCAGCCAGCCACCACGCTCATGGGCGAGGGAGAGACACAATTTCATTGACTTACTGCTCCTGCCTTTGCGTGTATGACAGGTGGGCCCAACAGGTGGGTGGCCCACCTGTCATATAGCCAAAGGAAGATGCAGTTAAGGCACTTGAGCTTAGTCTGTGAGGGAGAGGGCATTGAATTAATCAAACTTCTCGTTGTTGTACGAGTTGACGCGACACATCAAAGCACTGCACTCGATATATTTCAATAATTTGCGTTTACCGATGCATTAATTAGAATGGATGCATGCATGTCGTGACTTTCCTTTTGATACTTGCATGTCTTGATTTAATGCACCTTGAAGTAGTATGAATATGTGACGGTAAAGCTTTGTAATGCCCCGGCCCTAAACTGAGAGATGGTTGTGCACGAGGAGGGCGAGATCATGCCGACAGAACAGGACCTGACGATGGAGCTCTCTATGGTCTCGATGGACCTCACCTTGCTCCACTGCCCCTTGTGCCTCCGCCCCTTGAAGCCTCCAATGTATGAGGTTTGAATAAACTTCGTCCGTTTGGCTGATCGAGCAAGGTGCATGTTTCTTGATTGATGTGCTGTTCGATTGATTTGTGCAGTGCAAGGGAGGGCACCTGGGCTGCGTGGACTGCCGCGTCGAGCGCCCCGGGAACCTGCGGCAGTGCCAGAAGTGCGAGCGCGGCAGTGGCTTCGATGTGAGTGCCCACATGAAGGCTGTGGGCTCTACGTCACTTACCACAAGCTCGCCTATCACCAGAGCGTGAGTCCTCTCGCGCCCTGCAAATGCCCCGTGTCCTCTCTCACACAGGCATCTGTAGCTACAAAGGCCCGCCGCGTGCGCTCTCCCACCACATAAGCACTGTGCATCCCATGCCCGTGCATAGGATCCAGTACAGCAAGGTGCTGCAGATGCAAGTGCCACTATTGGAGCCATGACTCTTGCTGTTCGTGGAGGAGGACGGCCGCATGTTTTTCTTTGTCAGCGGCGTGCTCGACATCGGCTCGCCTATCACCGTGTCGGTCGTCTACGTCAGAGCGGGGGCGTCCCCACTACCGCACTACGTGGCCAAGCTGTGGGCGAACGGCCCATCGGGGAAGCCCAAAGGCAGGACCGACGCCGTCAAGGTGGAAATGAAGTTCACAAGCAGCAAGGATCCCGGTGACGTTGCCGTGTAGGAGCTCACCTTCTTCATAGTTTCGCCCAAGCTACTGGCCAGGGCTGGGTTTTCGAGGACGGTGTCCCTCCACTTTCAGATTGACAAGCTCACCTCCTAAATGATTCTACATTGCCTTCTGTTTATCTTAGTAATATGCTAATATAGGGGTTAGCTCGGTCTACTTTAGCTTAAGAGATGGTGTGTTTTGGTGGCGATGCGGCAATTACTTCAGACCAGCAGGTAAAGTAATTTCCAACAGTCGAACAGATATTTTGTGTCTGTTGGATATAAAGATCCTTTGGGTAATAAGTATAACAGCTTATATGCTTCTTTGTTTAGGAAGTGTTTGCACACTTGTGCGAGTTGACGCGACACATCAAAGTAGTAGTACTACTAGTAGTATTCCCTCCGATCCTAATTTCTTTGCGCCTAAGTCAAGACATAGATACCAAGGAGGGCCTGGTTGTGTCTATACTTGGACAACTCACCCGACTGTTTTTTTCACCAGGTAGACGAAGCTCGTGTCCTGTTGGTGCCGTGTGCGGCCCCCACACTAACCAAAACCTCAAGCCTCCGGCTTGGCCTTCGCGTTTTAAACTTCTTAATATCAAGGCCAAGGAGAAATGTGAAACCTATGATAGAGCCAATCAGATGGTTGAGAACACTACAATTCGTAGCTACAGATGTGTGTGAGAGAGAGGACGAGTGTGTGCGTGCACCCCTTCTCTTCCTGTATAACCTACGTACTAAAATCAGAGTACAAGTGTATGTGGGTGGCATCGACCTAGGGAGCTAGATATGGTGCGTGTGAGAAGTCCCGAGAGATAGGTGTAATGCGTCTAAAAAAGACTAGTCTTAGCTCTCCACGAGGCTATTCGTGTCGAATGCCCTAATAACTGTAAGATATGTATCTGACAGTGTGATACGTCTCCAACGTATCTACAATTTTTGATTGTTCCATGCTATTATATTATCTGTTTTGGATGTTAATGGGCTTTATTTTACACTTTTATATTATGTTTGGGACTAACCTATTAACCGAAGGCCGAGCCTGAATTGCTGTTTTTTTGCCTATTTTAGTGTTTCGCAGAAAAGGAATATCAAATGGAGTCCAAACAGAATGAAACCTTCGGGAGCATTATTTTTGGAACAAACGTGATCCAGGAGACCTGGGGTGGACGTCAAGAAACAATTGAGGAGGCCACGAGGCAGGGGGCGCGCCCTCCACCCTCGTGGGCCCCTCGTTGCTCCACCGACCTACTTCTTCCTCCTATATATATCCATATACCCCGCAAACATCCAGGAGCACCACGAAACCTAATTCCACCACCACAACCTTCTGTATCAAAGAGATCCCATCTTGGGGCCTTTTTCGAAGCTCCGCCGGAGGGGGCATTGATCACGGAGGGCCTCTACATCAACTCCATGGCCCCTCCGATGATGTGTGAGTAGTTTACTTCAGACCTTCGGGTCCATAACTAGTAGCTAGATGGCTTCTTCTCTCTCTCTGGATCTCAATTCAAAGTTCTCCTCGATTCTCTTGGAGATCTATTCGATGTAATCTTCTTTTGCGGTGTGTGTTGGGGATATTACTACTGGAGGTAAACCGGCCTTGGGTAGCCGGGTTGACTCTTTGAAGATTAGAAGCCCATGAAGATGTAAAGATGCTAGTGCTTTAGGGTGGGCCCAGAGGCGAGTACAATATGTAAATGTAAACCGGCCCAGTCATGTAACTTGTATAGTAAGATAGAAAGAGAGAGACCGATCCGGATACGTTTATAAACCGGCTTCGGGACTCTATAGCCCGGCGGGTGTCAACCTATGTATATAAAGGGACGACCCGGCCGCGGTTTAGCAACAGACAACAACAACTCGAAAGCCAAACAAAGCGGATTCGCTCCCTGGCCTTCGAAACCCTAGCAATACCAATCACAACTAGACGTAGGCTTTTACCTTCATCGAAGGGGCCGAACTAGTATAAACTCCCGTGTCCCCTTATCCGGTTTAACCCCTTTAAGCTAACCCGTCGCGATGGCTCCACAACTAAGTCCTTTCACGAGGACATCTGCCGTGACAAACCCACGACAGTTGGCGCCCACCATGGGGCTATCGCACGATGGTTTCAAGTTCTTGAAGGGCAGCTTCGATGGACTTAAGGGATACGCTGTGGGATGATGAAGAGTCGCCGCGGCAAGCTCTACATCGACAATGCAGGATGGGGTCTCGAGGCTGATTCAATCGAATATGGGTATCGGGTCCCCTTTGGTGGGATTCACGTCTTCATCGGCAAGATCGGCGAACCGGCCCCCGAGCCGGACGTCTGCACCGACATCATCGAAACGGCTCGGCGTGCAAGTCCTTCGCCGGTTCAGCCCTAGGCAAGGCATGTTTTCGTAGGTGTCATCCATGGATCAGGGCATGAGGACGGACAGGTGTCCGAGGGAGAAACCGTAGTCTGCTCTGATAACGAGTCTTCTGGAGAAACCGAATCGCTTTACCAGTTGCAGGAC
Source organism: Triticum aestivum (assembly GCF_018294505.1). Lineage (NCBI taxonomy): Eukaryota > Viridiplantae > Streptophyta > Magnoliopsida > Poales > Poaceae > Triticum > Triticum aestivum. The sequence goes on from NC_057800.1 coordinate 609,385,083, forward strand.
GGCCGGATTGAGGAAGGATCAGAGATTGCAAAGGTGAAAGATCAGATAGCCCAGGCCAAAGCGGACCTGGCAGCAGAGAACGTCAGGATGGCTATGGAGCGGGCCGAGTTGGAAGCACAGGCTTACCGGATTAGACTGGATCGGAATGCTTCGGAGGAAGTCATGAGAAGAAGGTACCGATCACATCTCCCGTTGGTTTATGATTCGCAGAATCTTTTCAACACGCCAGGTGCATGAGCTGGCAACCAACCCACATTAAACCAGGTGGGGGCGCCGGGAGCAGGAGCGCCGGTTCAGCCGCGCATGATGGACCTGCCTCGCCGGAACAATGTTGTACCATCAACGCCGCCCGGGCATTATTCCAACCCGTTGGACAACATTGTGGCCGCTGCATCATGCCCGGCAGCCTTCCCAACTGATGACGAGTCACCAGTGGCAGTGGAAGCACGTCGGGCCAGGGATCTCCTTCAGACAGCACTAAATCAACAGCAAGCATATTCATACAGCCGTGAGAGGATTCACTCCACTCCTCGTCCAAGCCGGAGTTATAGCAGACACGTGGAAGACGAACCGGCCGTGTCTAGTAGTGCACGCCGCCGAAATTCGCCACGAGGGAACAACCCGGCTGGGGGAGGTGCTAATGCGCAAGATGTTGTGGATCATGACCGCGCACGTCGAGAGGCCGAGTTGACAGCTAGACATGAGGCACGACAGCATACTCCGGTTCACCCCACTGCCTCCGTAGAGCCAGGGGCGATGTTCAGTTCCTTAGGGGTACCATGTTTATCTCCTGCTTTGCGTAATGTGCGACTACACAAGGATTTCAAGGGACCTCGTAAGGTACCAAATTATACCACCGATTTGCAGCCAGAGGCGTGACTGGAGAGCTATGAGATGGCAATGGAGATGTTAGATGTGGACGAGGCAGTGTGTGCTAAATATTTCACCATGATGTTGGAAGGAACAGCTTGCACTTGGTTGAAGAGCTTGCCGATCAACTCTATTGGATCATGGGCTGAATTGAAGCACCGGTTTATCCAGAACTTCAAGAATACGTGTAAGCAGCCGATGTCAATTGTAGATCTGGCCGCTTGTGTCCAAGAGGATGGGGAGTCCACGACCCATTGGGTGAAACGGGTCTCGGCGATTTTGCATTCGTCGGATCGTATCAACGCAGACACCGCAGTGTTAACGTTAGAGGGTAATTGCAGTTTCAAACCGTTGAAACAGAAGTTGGGAAGGCTCAAATGTCACTGCAACGACATGTCAACACTCATGGCCTCTTTGGTTAAATATGCTGATTCAGATAATATCAAGGATCCGGATTCAGAGGAGGACAAACCGGAGAAGGGTAAGAAGACCGGCAATGCCAAAGGCCAACAACACAATCCGGCAGGCCATGGAAACGCTGGTAAGCGCAAGGCCGATGGTAGTTTGGACTTTGTCGCAAATACCAACGCGCAGGAGAATGGCCAGCGCCGTAAAGGCAAGCAGCCACAGAGGGGTGGAGGTCCAGGCAACAATTTGGAGCGTTTGTTAAATCAGCCCTGTCCAAAGCATGGATCAAAGGAGAAACCGACATCACATCTCTGGAAAGATTGTTATATCATGCGGGATTTCAAGAATTCCAATATGTTCCAATACGACAACGGCCCGCCCGGCGGTTCAGGAGGAGATTTCCACGGGCCGGGTTACGGAGGCGGTGGTTCCGGTTCAGGGTTTCCAGGTAATCAAACCGGACACGTCAATCAAGGACACCAAGGCAACCAGGGAGGTTACAACCATCAGGGGAATCAGCAGCAGCAGCAGTAGTCGGGTTATCAGAGGAATCCCAAACAGCTGAACAGCGGGCAATATCATGTCTTCACTACTAGTTTGTGCAAACATGATCATAAGCTTCACAAAAGGGTAGTCAACTCTGTTGAGCCGGCAGTACCTCAGTATTTATGCTGGTCGGAGCAACCTATTTTGTGGAGCAGAGAGGACCACCCGCCCTAGGTTGATAATCCAGGTCATTTGGCCTTGGTGGTAGCCCCTCAAGTTGGGGGATACAAGTTCACTAAAGTGCTCATGGATGGGGGAAGTAGTATCAATATTTTGTATTATGATACATTCCGCCGTATGGGGTTGACAGATAAGGATCTTAAACCGTCGAACACGGTATTTCATGGTGTGGTGCCTGGTAAGTCTGCATATCCTGTTGGTAAGATAGCTTTGGAGGTAGCTTTTGGAGATGACTACGATTCAAGGTCAGAAACAGTGACATTTGAGGTGGTGAAGATCAAAAGTCCGTATCATGCTCTGTTTGGGCGGCCGGTTTATGCTAAGTTTATGGCAAGGACATGTTATGTTTATCTGGAGCTTAAAATGCCAGGTCATAAGGGGACTATCACAGTACATGGAAGTAGAAAGATTGCTTTGGAGTGTGAAGAAGGCGGTGCGGCTTATGCTGAGTCGGTTTGTGCCACGGAGGAGTTAACATTCTATAAGGAGCAAGTTGATCTGGCAGACATGACCTCCTTAAAAAAGCCAACCACGGAACATGATCCAGCATTGAAGTTCAAATCAGCTACAGACACTAAGATGGTTGACTTTGTCCCTGGCGATTCATCCAAACAGTTCAGCGTCAGCGCTAACCTGGATCCCAAATAGGAAAGCGCGCTCATCGAGTTCATCCGTGAGAATCAGGACATATTTGCATGGAAACCTTCTGACATGCCAGGTGTACCGAGAGAACTCGCTGAGAAAACACTCAACATTGATCCGAAATTCAAATCGGTCCGACAGTTCCTCCGCCGCTTCAATGAGGAAAGGCGCAAGGCTATAGGTGAAGAGGTCGCCCGTTTGTTGGCTGTTGGGTTTATTGTTGAAGTTTCTCATCCAAAGTGGTTAGCCAATCCGGTGCTGGTTCTTAAGAAAAACGGCACTTGGCGCATGTGTGTGGACTACACAGATTTAAACAAGGCTTGCCCTGTAGACCCCTTTGCTCTCCCTCGCATTGATCAGATAATTGATGCCACGGCGGGTTGTGACCGTTTGTGTTTTTTGGATGCTTACTCTGGTTATCATCAGATCAAAATGGCAGTTAAGGACCAGGAGAAGACAACCTTTATAACTCCCTTTGGAGCCTTCTGCTATGTTTCCATGCCCTTTGGACTCAAGAGTGCCCAGGCAACTTACCAGCGATGTGTTCAGAATTGCCTTCATAAGCAAATTGGGCGCAATGTCCATGCATATGTAGATGATATTGTGGTCAAATCCAGAAAGGAGGAGACGTTGATGGATGATCTACGGGAAACTTTTGACAATCTCCGGGTCTACAAGATGATGCTCAATCCGCAGAAGTGTGTTCTCGATGTCCCGGCAGGCAAGCTCTTAGGCTTTCTGGTTTCAAACAGAGGCATTGAGGCTAATCCGGAAAAGTTTGCAGCGATTATGTCCTTGGCTAAACCGGCGTGTATTAACGATGTGCAACATCTGGCCGGCCGGATTACAGCCTTGAGCCGGTTTATCAGCCGCCTTGGAGAGAAGGCCATTCCCTTATATCAGATGCTCAAGAAAACGGATAGCTTTGTCTGGAGTGAAGGAGCTGATCAGGCATTTGAAGATCTGAAGAAACAGCTCGTGGAACCGCCCGTACTGGCAGCACCGATCGATAAAGAGCCCTTATTATTATATGTGGCTGCTAATGCTCGGGCTGTCAGTGTAGCCATTGTGGTAGAGCACAAAGATCCTGGCAAAGAGTATCCGGTTCAACGTCCGGTTTATTATATCAGTGAGGTGCTCATTGAGTCAAAAGCAGAGGTATCCGCATTGGCAGAAACTGGTGTATGGGGTGTTTATGGCAAGCCGGAAGCTCAAACACTATTTTCAGGGCCACCCTATCACAGTGGTCAGTTCAGCTCCTCTAGGTGACATCATTCAAAATAGAGAGGCAACTGGCCGGATTGCCAAGTGGGCCATTGAGCTTGGACCCCACGGGCTTAGATATATACCCCGCACGGCGATCAAGTCCCAGGCACTCGTAGATTTCATCAACGATTGGACGGAGATACAGGCACTTGAGCAGAAACCAGATAATACATATTGGACTATTCATTTTGATGGGTCTAGGTAGCTAGAGGGTTCGGGGGCTGGAGTCGTATTAACTTCCCCACGAGGTGATAAGTTTTGTTACGTCCTCCGTTTAATGTTCCCTTGTACTAACAATGCAGCTGAATATGAGGCTTTACTCCACGGTCTTCGGATGGCTAAAGAGATGAATTTGAGCCGGGTTAAGTGCTTCGGCGATTCAGATCTAGTGGCTCAGCAAGTCTCTGGCACTTGGGATTCTAAGGACCCACTCATGGCTGCATATTAGTCCTGGCCATCTCCGGCCCGGCCCTGTCGGCCCACCCAGGCTTGGCCCTAAAATCCAGGGCCTAGGCCCGATGGGCTTGCCCATGGGCCGGGCTTGGGCCTAAGTTTTGAGCCCATCAGTAGGGCCTGGACGGGCTTGGGCTTGACATTTTGGCATTTTAAGGAAGAGGCCCGGCCCATAGCCCTAAGCCCTAAGGGCTTTTCAGGGCTTTTTTACCAGATGGGCCGGGCTTGGGCTTGAAAAGTAGGCCCGTTGGTAGGGCCTGGGAGGGCCTGGGCCTCAGTTTTCTGCCATGGGCTTTTTAAGGCCCGGCCAAGCCCGGCCCATGGCCAGGACTACTGCATATCGACGAGAGGTGGACATAGTGGCTGGTCACTTTAAAGGTTATCAAGTGGACCATATAGACCGGCGGAAGAATGAAGCGGTGGACGCTTTAAGTCGTCTTGGTTCCCAACGTAAAACGGTTCCGCCCAATGTCTTTCTTGATGTATTGCACAATCTGTCAGTCAAAATACCAACCAAAGAAGATTTGGCTGTTCCTGATCCAGACGCTCAATTGGTGGCAGCTTTGCATGCCATACCGGATTGGACGATCCCATATCTGGATTACATGAACCGGGGCGAGTTACCAGCTGAGGAAACGTTGGCTCGACAGATAATCCAAGTCCATGACCATACTCAATGGGGAGTTACATTGTTACAGTGTTTCAGGAGCGATTCAACAATGCGTTTCTCCTCAAGAAGGTTGTGAAATTCATGAAGGGGATTGTGGTCATCATGCCGGTTCAAAGTCGTTGGTTGCTAAAGCTTTTCGCCATGGTTTTTACTGGTTGATGGCCCATGCTGATGCAGAGGATTTAGTCAAAAGATGTGATGGATGTCAAAACTTTGCCCGCCGTGCGCATGTTCCGGCTCAAGAGTTGCGGATGATTCCAATTATGCAGTCGTTTGCCACTTGGGGGCTGGATATGGATGGACCCTTCAAGCGCTCCAAGGACAAGAAGACCCATCTATTAGTAGCAGTTGATAAATTCACTAAATGGGTAGAGGCAGAGCCAGTCAGCAAGTGTGATGCAGCCACAACGGTTCAATTCATCAAAAAGGTGATATTCCGGTTTGGCTTCCACATAGCATTATAACAGATAATGGCACTAACTTGTCAAAAGGAGAGATGGAAGAATTCTATCAACGTGAGCACATCCGGCTTGATCTAGCATCAGTGGCTCACCCCCAATCTAATGGTCAAGCGGAAAGGGCAAATCAAGAAATTCTGCGGGGTATCAAACCAAGGCTTATGGTTCCCTTAAAGCGGACGCCGGGTTGTTGGGTCGAGGAGCTACCTTCTGTGTGATGGAGCATCAACACCACACCCAATAGATCTACGGGTTACACGCCTTTCTTCATGGTTTATGGAGCAGAGGCAGTTCTTCCTAGTGACATCCGTCACGATTCGCCCCGTGTGGCAGCTCATGTTAAAGCTGATAATGAGAAGGCACGTCAGGATTCTATGGACCTGTTGGGTGAAGAGCAGGATCTTGCAGCAGCGCGTTCGGCGATTTATGAACAAGATCTTCGACGTGATCACAGCCGCCGGGTTAAAACTAGAACCTTTCAAGAAGGTGATTTGGTGCTCCGGCTCATCCAGGATCAGACTGATATGCATAAGTTATCCCCCCCTTGGGAAGGACCCTTTGTGGTCAGCAAAAATCTGCACAACGGATCCTACTACCTCATTGATGTTCGAGAGCATGAAGACTCACGTCAATCGGAGGAGGAGACAAAGCGGCCATGGAACATACCTCTCCTTCGGCCTTACTATACTTGAAGCCATAGGCTTTCTCACCTGTACATATTTATGATAGTGTATATACCATATAATAAATCGGAGCCTCCGTTATAAGCGGCGTATCTGTTCTTTCTTATATCATCTGTGTGCTTTTACAAGTTAACGGTCAAAGCAGAGTCTTTGTTAAACCAGATTTAGCAACTGCATAAAGATAAAGAAAATCACTAGGGGGCTTGGTCATGTTTGAACCACAGCTACACCTCTTGATAGGCTTTTCAGCCACACAATGACAAATTTGTGGAGCCAAAGAGAGTATTGTGCACTGTACAAACTCAAACATAGGCACACACTGAGCATCGCTCACAAAAGTTACTTGGGGGCTCTTTTTTGCAAAGCAATAGAGAGTTTGAAAGGACCCTTGTAATTGGCTATCAAGCCACGGCTTGGAAGCTTGGTGTATTCACCTAAAACCCCGGGTTAACCTGCCTTCATCAAGTAAGCCACTCCTATCTAGGTAATCCGGGCATGACCCATCGAACACTTGACAAGTCAATCTTTTACAGACCCTGAACTTATCATAGTTAAAACGGTGATTGGTTAATTGGAGGCCCATCTTAAAAGGCTTTGTTAAATGGTTCAACTCAGAGGCCTGGCAGCCCATGAAAAGCCTCGATTTGTAGCCTGGCAGCTCGTAAAAAGCCTCGCATTTTTTCCTATTTGAATTTTGTTTGTTGACAATCATAAGTATTTTTTGTTAAACCGGCATCCTTGATCCGGCTTGCTTTCCAACCACCAGCTGTTGGCTCATGATCAGTTATAAACTGGTGGTCACTGACCCGGTATGGTTTGACTAGATCACCAGTATTATGACAAAAATCCGGTAGGTATACCAGTACGGTTTAATAGATAGACCGGCATTATGAAAAATGAGATTATCAAACGTATCGGGTTGGTGTTAAACACCTTTGTTGTATGCACGTTTGCTCACTCAAGGAGGTATGTTCTGTACATTATTTTTTGTACAAACACTTGATTATTCAGCTCAAGTACTATATACTTCTTGGATATTATGACATGTTTAGCGGTAAACCGCTAGACACTTTTAAGTTTTTTGTACCCAGGAAGGCAAGTCATCATAGATTATGCATAAAATATATCCTGAAGGGCAGCACAGATTGTCACAAAGGGTTATGAAGCATGCTCGATGGCATGGTAGATAAACAAAGTTTCAGCTATCCTATTACATGAAGCTTTAAAGCGGCTCAACAGTGCCATTGTTTTTCACAGTAGCCATATAAACCGGTGACCGGATCAAGACTCTTCCTCACGACGGTTTGACGGTTGCGGATCAGTTGGTGCATGCACTTCTTCATCCCTCCCCAGCCGCTGGAAATCATACGTTGACCAATCGATTCCGGTTAAGGCTCGGAATACTGCTTCTTCATGGATAAGATCAGAAGGGTTAATATCAGGGGCATAAGTGTGCTTACGAATCGGAGGAACAAGTTCTTCGACTCCATGGATCTTGGCCGGCTGTCTTTTCCCTTCTGCATCATAAAGCGGTTGAAAATGGGACAAATCGGTGTCTTCAACTAATTTGCTGGCCGCTGGCCGCATCTGTTTGGTCAACCTCCGAAGATCATCATTGTCAAAGTTTGAACCGTCTTCTTTAACGCCTGGATATCCTTTAATGATATCCTCCACTTCAAGATCTGGAATCCAGGCCTTGGCTCGAATAAGGGCAGTTAATGCTCCGGCTCTTGCAGCGGCTCTCTTCAACTCGGCAATATGCGCCGGTAACATGCCCAGCTTCTCAAGGGTTTCCTTAATCAATGTTGGCGCCGGTTTGTTATAGGCTGTTGTACTAATGGCTCGCTGAGATCCGGAGTATAGCTACTCAACCAATGTGTATGCCGCTTTGAGCTTCATCCGCATATCTGCACCGTGGTCAGTTTTAAGATTCATTGCCTGATGCAACATACATATGCAGATACTTACAAAAGATAGCAGAGGTCATAGCGTTGATTTGGCGCTTCAAAACGGCTAGTTCTTCAGCCACCGGTTTCAGGGCTTCCTCGGCATCTACGGCTCTTTTGGTCAAACCGACTTTTTCGGTTTCCCATGCAGCACGCTCTTGATTGAAGGATTCTTTCAATTTTTCCATTCTGGCCAGGGCCTGGTTCAGCTCCTCTTTGGCTTTTGCAGCTTCGGCTTGTTGCGACTTCACATTTTTTTGCAAGTCAGAGTTTTTGGCATCTTTGCTTCTTAGTTCAGCCTGCAACATTGAAGGTATCTTCAACAAAACAACATATATATGCACTAAGTATAAAGCATATAACAAGTTATCCACTTCATACTTGGGGGCTAATGCTTATTTGCTCTCCAATACTACCTTCTATGCAAGTCTCCAGAACAATGCAAGCATTATCCTTGACACTTGGGGGCTAATGTACGTTTGTTCTAACTGGCGGTATGGAATTAAAAACCAGATTAACTTGCCAAGTTAAACCGGCCTTTGGGGGCTATGCTACAGAATGTTATCTCATTTTTCAAACATGAGTTTTATCTATGATTGAAGACACGCCTTGGCAAGGATTAATGATGGGATGCTTAAAGTGTTACAAAGACCTGGTTTATGATTGACAATCATAAAACAGCTCTTGGGGGCTACTTGGAATAGTATTTCAGCTATAAATCAATGTGCAAGGGAGAATAATTTACCTCATATCGTTCTTTCATCAAATTCACCAAACCGGCTTCATAATCCCGGTTTGAGTGCAGACGGTTCAAGAAGCCGGAATGAAGCTCATCAGCGTTAAGATGAGCATAGTTGGATAAGTCGCTGCTCCATTTACCTTTATCCCTGGCAATTTGCTCTTCTTTGGCAATATGCTGAGCCAAAATGACGGGATGACCAGGAGAACTGTGGTCGGCTCCGGTAATAATAACATCATCGCTTTGACCTTCAAGATTTTGGGCGGATGATGATGGAATTTTAGTGTTTTTCATTGGATTAGCCCGGTTTGGTTCTGCCGGTTCAGCATCAGGGGCGGCAGGCTCAACATCTATGGGTTCGTCAGTATGCTGGCCGTCAAGGGGCGGATCATCAAAAGTTGTTTCAGGATGGAGGCCTTCCGGTTCACCTGTTTGCTCTGGTTCAACTCTTGGTTCTTCTTCTTCGACAACATGGTCTTCTGGCGGATTGGTGACCCGAGCTTTCTTGCTAGGTCTAGCTTTGGCCCTACAAACAGAATAAAAAGGGTTAACATCATGTTCAAAAGATATAGGGCACATTGAAGGAAAGGTTTTTCGTAACTCACCAAGCCATAGTTTTCAAAGGGGGAGTTGAGTTGCTGTCGATTCACCAGAAGAAGAAGGAGGTGTCACCTGATAATTTCAATCAGACGGATTAAGAGGCTGTCTGAAATAACCTACCTTGGGGTAATAATGGTCAGAAGTAGGAGAGACCTCAGACTGACGCTTCCGAACCGGAGTATCAGGTAAACCGGTAGAGGTGACCTGTTGGCCACTATGCCGAGTTGTCCGGCGAGCCTCATGCTGTTGAGTCTTCAAAATAAATGTTGGATCCAAGTGAGCAAGAGGATGAGAAAAGCTTACTTTCGGATTGTTTGGCGAGTTTTTTGTGTTGGCATAGAGTCTGAACCGGAGGAAAGGGTAATTACCTCTACGTCCTCAGCCTGACTAGCTTCGGCCTCTCCTGAGGAAGATCATTGTTAACAAGATGCATAAAAAGAGAGCCAAGTGAATCAAGTTCTACCTCAGCTTCTGGGTCATTAGTATCATCATAAAGCTCCATATTAATCCGGTCAGCCGTTTTCCGCTTTGACGTCGGCTTTACGGCTTTGGTCTTCGGGCGGGTTGGCTTGGCCACTTTGTCTCCAGTCGGCTTTGGAGCTTTCTCTATGGATTTCCGTTTCCAGAAGGGGTCATCACCCTATACATATAAAGAAGAAGGGTTACAGCTTGTATAAGTCAAAGATATTAGAGAAGAAGAGGAAGTGTAATGCTTACAGCAGGCGGTTTGTTCTTGGTGTAGAAGGGACTCAGGCCGGTTTGACTACAGACCAGTTCCGATTCATTCAGAATCTTCTTTACACCTTCAATAACTTCTTCCTCAGATAATTGGATGTTGCAGTGGCGTTGAGGATCGTCAACCTCACCAGTATATTCGCACATTAAACCGGGGCGCCGGCTTAGCGGCAAGATACTCCAGGATATCCAACAGCGTACAAAATCCATACCTGTTAAACCGTTGGCCATAAAGGTCCGGAGCTTGGCGATTTGAGGAGCATATTTTGCCCTTTCTGAGGAGCTCAGGCGTTGTGGCATTGGGTGAGTATTGGATAATCTATGATCTCGGAAGCCGGGGAGGGGATTCTCATCTTCAGGCGAAGTGTCTCTGCAATAGAACCATGTTTGGTTCCATTCCTTTGGGTGGCTATGGTGTTTGGCATGAGGAAATTCCACTTCTTTCCGCTTTTGAATCGAAACACCACCAAGCTCTGTATTCGGGCCATTCACAAACTCTGTGCGCCGGTTTAAGTGAAAGAAATCCCGGAACAATTCTGCAGTTGGTTCTTCCTGTAAATAGGCTTCACAGAAGACTTGGAAATTGCATAAGTTGGAGACAGAATTGGGACCAATATCTTGTGGATGCAGTTGGAAGCTGGCAAGCACATCTCGATAAAATTTTGTCCCTGGCGGTTTGAAACCACGGCTTATATGGTCAACAAAGATTACCACTTCGCCTTGTCTTGGGGTTGGAGGATTCTCAGTTCCTGGGGCTCGCCATTTGATCTCAGTTTTCTTAGGCAGAGAGCCGATGCTAACCATCTCATCCAGTTGAGCTTCAGTAACCCGGGAACGAGCCCAGTTGCAGGCGGTGAATTGTTTGGCCATTGCAAAGCGAACAAACTGAAAATAAAAGGATGGTTTATAAATTATGCATGATCATACACAAGAGACAAGGGAGTAAGAAATGTACTGATATAATAAATGGTACAATCCGGAGACTAGTATAATGAGAAAGAAGATAATGCTAGTGCAGGATTGATCAGACACTGTTAAACCGGAGTATATTTGTGAAGGGAACATGCTCTTCCGGTTTATCAGAGGGCTAATGGCATAGACTATTTATCCAATGTCAAATCGCTTATATTGGCGTGAGGAGAAACATATCTCAAAGTGATGTATAATACTTTCGGATCTAGAGATAAGACAGAAAAGCAAAAATAATTGGATCTTGAAGGGGTACAGAATTGAAGCAATTTTTGATAGACAGATTAGTTGTTTGCACATAAAGATTTGTGATGATCATGGTAGGTAAGCTACAGTAAGAGAGGTATCAAGCATGAAGTGTCTATCTATTAAAGGAAGAACATGGAAGAACAACACTGATGAACTTCGGAAGAACTGCTAAGAATATCGAAACCCTAGAACAGCTCTATGGTGGAAAAAGCAGAGCTTACCGGAGCTAGTGAAGGAGAGGAAGGGCGCCGCAGTTCTCTGGTGTGTTCAGGGCGATGTAGCAGCCGAGGTCGGAGCAGAAACGACGGTCGACGGTGGCGGCGGAGTTCCAGAGGTTGAGCGGCGCGAGGAAGACGATGCGAAGAGGCACGGGGGGGGGAACGGTGAAAATGACCCCTCAGTCCTATTTATAAGGCGAAGTGAAAAATGGCAAGTGCGGGAATCGAGGAGTCCAAAAAATGGATAAGTTAATAAAGGTGTCGCCTCGATAGATGGATATATATTAAATGAAGGAAGTCTCCGATATCAACGGATGGATGATGTCAGGACGATTTATCATAATTTTGAAGTATGGCGTCACGGCGGTTTACAAGATCAAAAACAAAGACAAGAGAGAAGATTTTTTCTAAAGTGTGGAAGATTGACATGAACAAGTTCAAACCAATCTGGGGCCTAATGTTGGGGATATTACTACTGGAGGTAAACCGGCCTTGGGTAGCCGGGTTGACTCTGAAGATTAGAAGCCCATGAAGATGTAAAGATGCTAGCGCTTTACGGAGGGCCCAGAGGCGAGTACAATATGTAAATGTAAACCGGCCCAGTCATGTAACTTGTATAGTAAGATAGAAAGAGAGAGACCGATCCGGATACGTTTATAAACCGGCTTCGGGACTCTATAGCCCGGCGGGCGTCAACCTATGTATATAAAGGGACAACCCGGCCGCGGTTTAGCAACAGACAACAACAACTCGAAAGCCAGACAAAGCGGATTCGCTCCCTGGCCTTCGAAACCCTAGCAATACCAATCACAACTAGACGTAGGCTTTTACCTTCATCGAAGGGGCCGAACTAGTATAAACTCCCGTGTCCCCTTGTCCGGTTTAACCCCTTTAAGCTAACCCGTCGCGATGGCTCCACAACTAAGTCCTTTCACGAGGACATCTGCTGTGACAAACCCACGACAGTGTGTTTGTCGAGATCCGATGAATTGTGGGTTTATGATCAAATTTCTATATGAACAATATTGGAATCGTCTCTGAATTCTTTTATGTATGATTGGTATATCTTTGCAAGTCTCTTCGAATTATCAGTTTGGTTTGGCCTACTAGATTGATCTTTCTTGCAATGGGATAAGTGCTTAGCTTTGGTTCCAATCTTGCGGTGCTCGATCCCATTGTCAGAAAGGCAAACTACACGTATTGTATTGTGGCCATCGAGGATAAAAAGGTGGGGTTGACAGCATATTGCATGAGTTTATCCCTCTACATTATGTCATCTTGCTTAAGGCGTTACTCTGTTCTTAATTATGAACTTAATACTCTAGATGCATGCTGGATAGCGGTCGATGTGTGGAGTAATAGTAGTAGATGCAGGCAAGAGTCGGTCTACTTGTCATGGATGTGATGCCTATATACATGATCATACCTAGATATTCTCATAATTATTCGCTTTTCTATCAATTGCTCGACAGTAATTCGTTCACCCACCGTAATACTTATGCTATCTTGAGAGAAGCCACTAGTGAAACCTGTGGCCCCCGGGTCTATTCTCCATCATACAAGTTTCCAATCTATTTTACTTTGCAATCTTTACTTTCAATCTATATCATAAAAATACCAAAAATATTTATCTTATTATTATTATCTTTATCAGATCTCACTCTTTCAAGTGGCTGTGAAGGGATTGACAACCCCTTTATCGTGTTGGTTGCGAGGTTCTTATTTGTTTGTGTAGGTACAAGGTGACTTCCGTGTGGTCTCCTACTGGATTGATACCTTGGTTCTCAAAAACTAAGGGAAATACTTACGCTGCTTTACTGCATCACCCTTTCCTCTTCAAGGGAAAACCAACGCAGTGCTCAAGAGGTAGCAAGAAGGATTTCTGGCACCATTGCCGGGGAGATCTACGCCAAGTCAAGACATACCAAGTACCCATCACAACTCTTATCCTTAGCATTACATTATTTGCCATTTTCTTCTCGTTTTCCTGTCCCCCATTCACCCTTGCCGTTTAATTCGCCCTCTTTTCCTTTCGCCCCCTCTTTTCCATTCAGTTCTTTTTCGCTTGTCTCTTGTTGCTTGTTGCCCTTATGGCTTTACCAAAAGGTGTTGATCCTCACCTTATAAGGTTGGAAGAAATCGAAAACAATGTTAGAAGTTTTATGTCCTTGCAGTTTGAGCATAATAATTTCTTTAGAAACGAGCTTAAAGAACAAAAAGGTTTTATCGGTTTCATGAATAAAGAGCTTGATGATATGTCTAAGGAATTTTATGGTTTTAAATCTCAGTTTACTCATCTAGAAAAATTTATTTCCCAAATTTTTGATAAGCAAGCCACTTTAGTTAATAAGCTGGCCGCTAAACCAGAAGAGCATGATAATAATGATGAAGATCTAAAAGTGATTGATGTCTCCCCTATTAAATCTTTGTTTTGCAATATGAATCTTGATAATGATGGGACTGGAGATGAGTCAACTTTAGTTAGAAGGCGTCCCAATGATTTGGAGTTTTTAGGTCTTGATGCAAAAATTGTTAAAAGTGGGATTGAAGAGGTCAAAACTTTAGATAGCAACGAACCCACTATCTTTGATTTCAAGGAATTTAATTATGATAATTGCTCTTTGATAGATTGTATTTCCTTGTTGCAATCCGTGCTAAATTCACTAAACATATCGTTGATGCTTTGATGCAATCTTACAAAAAAACCTGAGTTGGAAGTTTCTATCCCTAGAAAACTTTATGATGAGTGGGAACCTACAATTAAAATTAAAATTAAATATCATGAATGCTATGCTTTGTGTGATTTGGGTGCTAGTGTTTCCACGAACCCAAAAACTTTATGTGATTTGCTAGGTTTCCGTGAATTTGATGATTGTTCTTTAAACTTGCACCTTGCGGATTACACTATTAAGAAACCTATGGGAAAGATTAATGATGTTCTTATTGTTGCAAATAGGAATTATGCGCCCATAGATTTCATTGTTCTTGATATAGATTGCAATCCTTCATGTCCTATTATTCTTGGTAGACCTTTCCTTAGAACGATTGGTGCAATTATTGATATGAAGGAAGGGAATATTAGATTCCAATTTCCGTTAAGGAAAGGCATGGAACAATTCCCTAGAAAGAAAATTAAATTACCATCTGAATCTATTGTGAGAGTCACTTATGGATTGCCTACCAAAGATGGCAATACCTAGATCTATCCTTTCTTTTATGCCTAGCTAGGGGCGTTAAACGATATCACTTGTTGGGAGGCAACCCAATTCTATTTTTATTCCTTGCTTTTTGCTCCTGTTTAGTAATAAATAATTTATTAGCCTCTGTTTTGGTTGTGTTTTTTTGTGCTTAATTAGTGTTTGTTCCAAGTAGAACCGTTGGGAAGACTTGGGGAAAGTCTTTGCGATCTTGCTGTAAAAAATAGAACTTTAGCGCTCACGAGAATTGCTGCCATTTTTTATTGGAGAATGCTATTTAGTTAATTTTTTAGATGATTATTAGATAAATTACTCACGTCCAGAAATTTATTTTAGAATTTTTGGGGTTCCAGAAGTTTGCGTTAGTTGCACATTACTACAGATTGTTCTCTTTTTGACAGATTCTGTTTTTAGTGCGTTGTTTGCTTATTTTGATGAATCTATGGCTAGTAAAAGAGTTTATAAACCATAGAGAAGTTGGAATACAGTAGGTTTAACACCAATATAAATAAAGAAAGAGTTCATTATAGTACCTTGAACTGGTGTTTTGTTTTCTTTCGCTAACGGAGCTCACGAGATTTTCTATTAAGTTTCGTGTTGTGAAGTTTTCAAGTTTTGGGTAAAGATTTGATGGATTATGGAACAAGGAGTGGCAAGAGCCTAAGCTTGGGGATGCCCAAGGCACCCCAAGGTAAATCCAAGGACACCAAAAAGCCTAAGTGTCGGGTGGTAGGTGCGACATATGCCAACGGGTGGCTTATCATTGTGGGAGCCAGTAAGACATCGCCGGTGCCTGGAAGCGGGATGAGGCGAAGACATGCACGCCAGCGAATCTTACCCAGCTTCGGGGCTCTCCGTGGAGATAACACCCCTACTGCTGCTCTGCGGGGTCTCCGCATGATCGCTAGATGAACAAGTAGCTACACGATGCTCCTTGAGCTGTTTTGTGAGGAGAAGAAGTAGAGCACGGCTAGCTCTCCTCCCCTCTCTATGTAGTGTCTAGAACTAGCTTGGATCAACCCTTTGCATGGGTGTCCCGGGGGGTTTATATAGGCCTACCCCCCGGGGGTACAATGGTAATCCGGCTGGGCGTGGGGCCCAACCGTCTGTGTCTACACTCGTCGGCTTCTGCACCGGCTGCTGGGGCCCGCCGACTGGTGGGTCCCGCTGGCTGCCGGCTCCTTGGTCGACAGGCAGGCCCCACCGTCCAGGGCCTTGTCGGTGGCTGATTACTGCTGCTCAATCCTGGTGACGAGGGCTTCGCCGAGGTGGGCGTGGCTACAGTGCCGCCATCCGGTGGGTGATCGCTGTAGCCTCACCGCGTCTTGTCTCCTTAATGGGGCGTCTCCTTCGAGGGAGGTGGCAAGCCGGCTGTGGAGAGCCAGCTCTGTCGTGGGCCGACTGGGGGAGGCCTGGCCGGCTTCGGGTGTCTCTCTGCCTGAAGGGGCCCACCGCCCGTGGGCCACACTGGCAGCCCGTCATGGATGACATCAGGGTCAACGTGGCAACAGTGCCGCGCCGGACGGGTCATGGTCACCCATACGGCGCACTGTGCTAGGCGTGCTCCGGGATTCGGGGGTGGCAGGATTTACTGTAGCCACGCCCCATCACATCGCCGTTATGTGGATGCAGACTTCGAGGGTACGATCTTGACCGCTTTGTGGGAGCCGGTTTCTTGGAGTCGGCCTTCTCGCGGCCGGCTTCTCGGAGCCGGCCCTCCCGCGGCTTTCTTCATGAGGGCTAAAGTCGGGTCGCCTTCCGATAGCCGGCCTGGGAGACAGCCGGCAAGGGGAAGGCGGCCCCACGTCTTGGATTCTTGAGGGCCGGATCGGCTTGTAATTTTTTCAGAAGGGCCAGGGGGAGCCGGCTAGGCTACCCATGGTCATTTACTCCGACAGTAGTCCCCGAAGCTGATCAAGCTTCGAGGCTGACAAAGGGACGAGAAGCTTGGTTAGCTTCCTTTCCTGAGGGGCCGGCTTTGCTTGCGCGCCGCCTTCAGAAAGCCCCGTTCCTCGTAGGCGGGAACGCGGATCGGCCTGTGAGCTGACCGCGCGCCTTCACGCGGGCCACGTGGCAAGGAAATCCTGCCTACGCATGTGCGCGACGGGATGCCGCCGCAGGCCCAGGCCCGCTACTCCCAGGCCTCGGCCCGAGCGCGGATCTTCTGCGGCCCACACGGACCGCTCGCCTTCCCGCGGTGGTTTTATTACGTCATCAGGGTGCAGTAATCGCGAGACGTGGGGGAGTGGGCGCAGTTGATCCCCACATTCCCCCATCCCACGCCTCCTCGGCTCCTCCGCGCGGGTCTATAAGTAGGGGGAGGAGGGGGAGCGGCAGAGGCTCGCACGCTCTCCCTTGCTCCGCCCCTTCTCGCCTTCCTTCTTCTTCCTTCCGCCGCCGGAGCAACCCATTACCGCGCCGTTCCGCCGCCAGACCTCTCGGCTCCCTCGGTCCCGCCGTAGCGGGGTCGTGCACGTCTCCGCCGTCGCATCGTCTTGTTCCTCGCCGTGTTGCTCCCATGGCGCTGTCGAGCTCGTGGGATGGCTCCAACGTCCACGAGGACCACGTCGAGTTCCTCTGCCGGACGCGGTGCCTGCCGGGCGAGAACTTCATGCGGGTTCGTCAAGCGCCGGCGAGGGAGATTTCGCCGGCACTGGAGGAGGGCAAGCGGGTGATCTTCCGCTCACACTGCCTGCGCGGCTTCGGCCTCCCGGCGAGCGGATTCCTTCGAGCCTTCCTTGAATTCTACCACATCCAGCCACATCACCTCACGCCCAATGCGGTGATGCTGCTGTCGGCTTTCGTCACCCTGTGCGAGGGCTTTCTTGGGGTTCTCCCCACGCTCGAGCTCTGGGGGGAATTCTTCCAGAGCAAGCTCGGCACCGTCGTCGCGCGTGCCCGCCCCCTGCAGAGCCTTCATTGCCATGAGGCGGGCGAGCGAGAACAATCCGTTCCCGCCCATCCCGCTGATCCAGTCGGTGAAGCTCTGGCAGAAGTCCTACTTTTACGTGAGGAACGTCGCCCCGCTAGGCGACTACGTCAACCTGCCGCCCGCCGGCTGGGAGGCAACCTTCGTGGAGCTACCGGGCCAGGTCGCTGTCTCAGGCCGGGAACGCAGCCATCTCCCGGCTTCGGGTGATGATCCAGTCGGAGGGCCTGACTGGAGCCGACTTGGTGGCTGCCTTCGTGGAGCGCTGGGTACTTCCGCTCCAAGGCCGGCCTCACATGATTTGCCAGATGAGCGGCCGCTTCGACCCATGCCGGCTGAGCACCAGGGAGATGCCTCATGCAGAGGTGTCTTACATGGTGAACTACATCTCCAACTGCAAGCTCGCCGAGGATTGGCGATACGGCAAGGAGCCGTATTCTGGCGCCAACCCTCCGCCTGCCGTAAGTTTTTCTTCTTTTCTTGCTTTTTGTAGCCGGCCTCATGATAGCCGACCTTTGATCAGTTGGTTTGCCTTTAGCAGAACCCTCTTCTTCCACCAACAGCCGGGGCCGCAGGGGTAGAGCGCCAACTCCTCCCCGACCGCACGGTGGACGACACCGACGATCCGGGCCTGGGAGCGGCCGCCATGGAAGATGCCATCATGGGGGAAGGCGACTAGGCCGGAGGCGCGGGGCTTGGGGCCGGCTTCGAGGACTGGTCGGACGATGATGAGGTCGAAGCCGTCCCGCACCGCCAGCCGGCGCCTGATCATCAAGGCACGGGCCCATCTGCCACGCCGGCTACCCGTGGCGGCGCGCAGAAGCGCCGGGCCGCATCGACCTTCTTCGGCAGCCGGCCGAAGAAATCCAAGGCTTCTACGGCAGCGACCAAGCGGGATGAGGCGGCCGTGAAGGCGGCCCGCTTTCGCAAGACGGTGAAACAGCCGCAGGCGATCTCGGCGTAAGTCGTCGAACGTCTTGTATATATATATTTTTTGTTGTCCTTTTCGATTGAAGCTCTTCTAAACCTTTCTTTGCTCGCCGGACAGGGCACCACTTTCCCTTGAGCGGGGTCCTGGCGGCTCCGTAGTTGGGCCGACTTGAGGGTCTTCAGGCTCCCGCCGCGTGGATCCCCGCGCCGACCTTGGGGAGGCCACGGAGCGGAACGCACGGGAGGCGCGGGAGGAGCGGGAGGCGGCAGAGCAAAGGACCGCCCAGGCGGCGAAGGAGCAGGCCGACGCGGCGGCCAAGGGGCGGGCGGAGGCGGCAGCCGCGGAGACGGAGGCGGAGGCCTCGCACAACCAGCCTCCGCTGCTCGTCGTTCCCCTCCGCGCCGTGGCCCCCCACATCCCCGTGCCCCCGTCGGAGGAGGTCGACCAAGACCCGCCAGTGATGGAGAAGAGGGAGGACCACATGATCTTCGTGGAGGGGGCACCGCAGGAGGCGCCGACTGGAGCGGGCCAAAGCGGCCAATAAGCCGCGGCGCCAGAGCAGCCGGCCGAGGGCGAGCCGGAGGCAGGGGCCGGCCTCGAGGTGCAGCTCGCATTGCGCCGGCGCGTAGGGGGAGGCACCTCCGCACCGGAGCCGCACCGAGCTGCGGGTGCCAGCCAGACGGTGGATGCCCTGGAGGCGGCCAGCGTCAGCACGTCCGAGTGGACTCCCAGCGGGGGGACGGGCGAGCTGAACGCGGCGGCCCAGGAGGTCCGGAACCGGCTTCAAGCCCAGGCCGCCTCGCTGCAGCGATACACCCAAGAGTTCCTCGCGACGCAGGTCGTCATCTGGGTGAGTCTTCTGGCCTTGGTTGTTTTGCTCTTTTTGATTTCTTCCGTGGGGGTGCGTCAGCGCACCCACTGGGTGTAGTCCCCGAGTTCCGAGTCGGCTGCTGCGCAGGTGGCTTGGAACTTACTAGGTCCTGACAACTGTCTTATTCTCGCCTCCTGTCTGATCTTCCAGGAGTATCATAACCTCCGCGCTGCTGCCTTCAACTCCCGGGCTCAGGAGCTGGGCCGGAGAACCGAAGACCTGACCAGCAGCCGGAGTGCGTGCTTGGTTTCGTTCATCTCCTGTGGGGGCGCGTCAGCGCACCCACTGGGTGTAGTCCCCGAGATTCGGGCCGACTGCTGAGCAGCCGGGTTGGATCTTTCTTGACGACTTCTTCCTTATTGATTTTTCCTTTTTCTTCATGCTTGCAGGAGCCAATGCCGACTTGAGGGGGCAGCTCAGCGGGGCCCAGGCCGCCCTTCGCGCCAAGGAAGCCGAGTACAACGCCTTGGTCCTGGAGCATGACCGCCTGGCCAAGAAGTTGGCCGACCAGGAGGAGAGCCACAAGGCGGCCCTGAAGAAGGCACAGGACAGCGAGGACGCCCAGAAGGCCGAGTTCGAGACCGAAGCGGCGGGCTGGGCTGAGGCGAAGCAGGCGCTTAGCGAGGGCTTCGGTCGTATCGAGGATCTGATCGATGGTAAGCCGCCTTCTTCACTCCTTGCTTGCCCCTTGATCCCTGATTTGTGTTCTGACTTGTGCTGCTTTTTGTTCTCTGTGCAGACTACTTTCCCGGCTACTCCGTCTTCGCCACCCAAACCATCGAGGCCCATCGCGAGGCGCGCCGGCAGGCGGGGGCTGAAATCGCGCCGGACGCGAGCCGGACGCTTGAGGAGCAACTCTTGGCGGTCCAAGCCCGGCTGCAGCCGGCTCACCGTATGCTCCGCTGCCTCCAGCGCGGCGGGGCGCAGGTGTTGACCGCCCTCTGGCCAGGCGAGACGATTCCCCGCACCCCGAGTCGGACTACCGACTGACTGGAGGTTGCGGTTGGCCGCTTCGAGGCCTGGAAGGCATCGGCAGCCCGGCTTGGAGCTGGGCGGGCGCTGGAGTTCGTCCGGGCCTGGTATCCGGGGCTGAACCTGGACCAGCTGCGCACCTGGCGGCTGGAGGCCGACGAAGGAGATGGAGGAGGTGCGGCCGGCTATCGCTCAGCGCGCTTCGACGATCGCCGAGTGCACTGACATCAGCGTCTTCGCTCCTGAAATTAATGACGACGGCGTTGCCCAGCTGGAGGAGTGGTTCGGGCTGGACCTGGCAGCGGGTGAGGACTCGGCAGAGGAGATCGCCTCCAGCGATGAAGGCGAAGACGACGAAGGAGAGGAAGGCGAAGACGTTGAGACGACCGGTGAAGCGGCCAGCCAGCCTCAGCCTGACCGTGCTTCCAGCAACGAGGCGCGTGCTAGCGTGCCCTCTGCGGGAGGCGGTGATCATGCCGAGGTTCGTCAGCCGGCCACTCCTCCAGCCGGCACTGCCGTCTCCACCGACCTGCCCGACTCGCCAATCGCTCCCCTGGCTTAATCTGCCGTCCTTGTTTTTCCTGCTTGTTATCCTTTGAATAATTTTTATTAAACTTGCACAGTTCCACCCACTAGGGGTGTATTCGAACTATGTTGAATGCTGGCCTTTTGAAGGTCTTTTGTGTAAATATGATTGTGTGCGTGTTTGGTTTCCATTCGTGTATGCTTTTTATCCTTAGGCTGTTTCCTTTGCCGCCTTCCCCTTTTGGGAAGGCAAGTACTCGAGCTTTCTTAGATTGAAGCGAGGTGAATGGAAGCCGGCCGGCCGGCTACTCTGGTAGTCGGTCGGTGGTGGGAGAAAAACCGGCTTTTGTTATATTAGTCCGTTAGTCCCTAGCCGTTTTTCGTGTGGGCGTCCTTTCCTGCCTTTAACTCTTGCCAGCCGGACAGCCGGTTCTTCGAACTGCGACTTTTGGCAAGAGAAGGCTTGGGTGCCGGCACACTACTTGTCTGGCCGCGGGTAGGACTTTTAATATAACTCTAGGCGGCCAGTCCCCGGGCCGACTAGTCGAACCCGGTGCCGGACGAAAAAAGTAAATGTGATGACAAGGTCATAAGCATGATATTCTTCATTCATAGATAAAAGATGGCAGTCCCCGAGCTCTCCTCGGGGGGCCTATTGTCTCGTACTTAGTACAAAAGTTAGCGTGATACATACTGCATTTCAACTGTAAAATCTTCGGAGGAGGTTGGCGTTCCATGGTCGTTCCGACTCCTTGCCGGAGTCGTCTCTCTTTCGTGCCTTCGGCTTCTGCGCGTCGATCAGGTAGTAGGAGTCGTTGCCTAAAGCTCTGCTGATGACGAAGGGGCCCTCCCAAGGGGCCGAGAGCTTGTGCTGGCCGGCTGTTCGCTGGATCAGCCGGAGCACAAGATCGCCCTCTTGGAAGGATCTTGGCTTGACCTTCCGGCTGTGGTAGCGGCGCAGGCCCTGCTGATAGATGGCGGACCGGCTGAGGGCTAACAGCCGGCCTTCTTCCAGCAGGTCGACGCCGTCTTCTCGTGCTTCCTTGGCCTCCGCCTCCGTGTACATGGTTACCCGAGGCGAGTCGAACTCGATGTCAGTTGGGATGACCGCCTCGGCACCATACACGAGGAAGAAAGGAGTGAAGCCGGTTGACTTGTTTGGGGTAGTGCGCAGACTCCAGAGGACGGCCGGCAGCTCATCGAGCCAACAGCCGGCCGAACGCTCCAGTGGTACGACCGGTCGGGGTTTGATGCCGAAAAGGATGAGGCCGTTGGCTCGCTCGACCTGGCCGTTTGACTGCGGGTGGGCAACGGACGCCAAGTCCAACCGGATGCCTTGCGTCGCGCAGAAACGTGCCAAGGCTCCCTTGGCGAAATTCGTGCCATTGTCGGTGATGATGCTGTGTGGCACGCCGTACCGAGTTGTTATTTCTGCGATAAATGTCACGGCAGTCGGCCCATTCAGCTTCTTGATCGGCTTTGCCTCAATCCATTTGGTGAATTTGTCTACAGCGACAAGCAGATGTGTCATGCCGCCGCGCGCCGTCTTGAATGGGCCCACCATGTCCAGTCCCCAAACGGCGAAGGGCCAAGTGAGGGGAATGGTCTTGAGTGCTGAAGCCGGCATGTGTTGCTTGGAGCTGAAGAGTTGGCACCCTTTGCAATGTTTAACTAACTCCTTGGCGTCATCCAAAG
Source organism: Triticum aestivum (assembly GCF_018294505.1). Lineage (NCBI taxonomy): Eukaryota > Viridiplantae > Streptophyta > Magnoliopsida > Poales > Poaceae > Triticum > Triticum aestivum. The sequence continues at coordinate 609,407,835 of NC_057800.1, forward strand.
CAGTCGGCCAAAAGAAACCATGGCGGAAAGCTTTGGCGACGAGTGATCTTGAGGCCGCATGGTGGCCGCATTCTCCTTGGTGGATGTCTCTGAGGATTGCAATGCCCTTCTCTTGCTCGACGCATCGCTGGAGGACTCCAGTGACACTGCGCTTGACGAGCTCTCTGTTGACGATAGTGTATGCTCCGGCTCGGCGTTGGACTTGTCTTGCCTCTGTTTCGTCAGCCGGCAGATCTTGGTTTATTAGGAAGTTGAGGATGGACTGAGCCCATGATGGAGCTGCGACTTCTTCTATTGCCAACACGGCTACTGCGACCAGGGCGGGCGGGCTGGGTGGTGAAATGCTGGAGTCGGCCGCCGCCTGCTGTGTTGGTGCAGTCTCCGGGCCGACTACCGCAGTCCCCGAGCCGGGTGTGGCAGTCCCCGGGTCGGGCGTAACTACGGAAGTCCCCGAGCCGCCTGCTGATGTCCCTTGGCCGACTATCGAAGTCCCCGGGTCACCCTCTTGGTTCTTCGAGCCGGTCCCGGCTGTATCGGGGTCAGGCGGCACGAAGATGGAATCGGACTCTGGAGACGGCTTGATAGACGGCTTGAGGAGGCGTTGTAGAGAGACACCGGTTGGTATTGCTTGCCGAGTGGAGCCTATTCGAGCCAGGGCATCAGCTGGCTCGTTGTCGGCTCGCGGTACGTGGAGGAACTCGCATCCTTCAAAATACCCACTGATCTGCTGAACGAGGAAGCGGTAGCTTGCCATATTTGCGTCCTTGGCATCCCAGTCGCCGGATGATTGCTGGACCACCAAGTCCGAGTCGCCATAACATAGGATCCGGCGAATGCCGAGCTCTTTGGCAAGCCGGAGCCCGTGTATGAGCGCCTCGTACTCGGCCACGTTGTTGGAGGCGGCAAAGTGAATTTGCAGCGTGTATCTGAGCTTGTCGCCTTTGGGAGAGGTGAGGATGACGCCGGCTCCCAAGCCGGTGCGCATCTTGGACCCATCGAAGTGCATGCGCCAATGAGTGGAGTCGGGAGCTGGCGGCAGGTACTGGGTCTCGGCCCAGTCGACGAGGAAGTCGGCCAATGCTTGGGACTTGATGGCGGTGCGAGGCTGGTAGAAGATCGTGTAAGGGGCCAGCTCGATGGCCCATTTCGCCACCCGGCCGGATGCATCCCGGCTGCCTATGATCTCGGCCAGCGGGGCGGTGCATACGACCGTGATGGGATGCTCTTGGAAGTAGGGCTTCAGCTTCTTGGCGGCGAAGTACACGCCGTAGCACATCTTCTGGTAGTGCGGGTAGTTCTGCTTCGAGGTAGACAGCACCTCGCTCAAATAGTACACCGGCCTCTGGACCGGCTGGGCTCGGCCCTCTTCTGGGCGTTGGACTACGATGACGGTGCTGACCACCCGGCTGGTTGCGGCAATGTAGAGGAGCATGGGCTCTTTCTCAGTCGGCGCCGCCAGGACAGGCGGCGTGGCCAGCATCTTCTTCAGCTCGTGAAAAGCTTGATCGCCTTGGTCATTCCACTCGAAGTGAGTGGTCTTGTTCATGAGGCGGTAGAGGGGGAGAGCTTTCTCTCCGAGCCGGCTGATGAAGCGGTTCAGGGAGGCCAAGCATCCGGTGAACTTCTGGACATCTCGAAGTTTGGTGGGAATCGCCATTCTCTCAATGGCCTTGATCTTTACTGGGCATTCGATGCCGCGTTCGGAAACCAGGAAGCCTAGGAGTTGGCCGGCTGGCACTCTGAATGCCGCGTTCGGAAACTAGGAAGCGTAGGTTCTCAAATGTTTCCTTGAGGTCTTCCAGCAAGGTGCCGCGCTTCTCCGTCTTCACCACAATGTCGTCTAAGTAGACGTGGGCATTTCTGCCGAGCTGCTTGAGGAGGCACTTCTGCATGCAATGCTGAAAAGTGGCACCGGCATTTCTCAAGCCGAAAGTCATAGTCAGGTAGCAGAAGGCTCCGAATGGTGTGATGAAGGCGGTCTTCAGGTGGTCTGCCGGATCTAACTTTATCTGGTGGTATCCTGAGTATGCATCCAAGAAACTCAACAGATCGCATCCGGCCATGGAGTGTATCACTTCATCAATCCTTGGCAGGGCAAAGGGAACTTTGGGGCAGGCCTTGTTGAGTCTCGTGTAGTCTATGCACATGTGCAACTTGTTGTTATTCTTTAGCACGAGGACCGGGTTGGCGAGCCATTCTGGAAATAAAACTTCCATAATGAAGCCGGCTGCCAGGAGCCGGGCTATCTCTTCTCCTACAATCCTCCTTTTCTCCTCCGGCAGTCGGCGGAGGGGTTGTTTGACTGGTTTTGCGTCTTTTCAGACGTGTAGCTTGTGCTCGGCGAATTCCTTCGGAACACCCAGCATGTCCTTGGGGGACCATGCAAAGATGTCCCGATTCTCACGGAGGAAATCGGCAAGCTCACTTTCCTATTTGCTGTTTAGGTTTGCCCCGATGACGGCAAACCTCTCTGGGTGCTCGGGGTCAAGAGGTATCTTCTTCGTCTCCTTGGTCGGCTGGAAAGATCCTTGGGCATCATACTCCTTGGGATCGGGGGACAAGGCCGACTGTTTGCCGGCCATGGCCACGACTCGGTCCAACATCTTCTTTTCTTCGGCAATCACAAGGGACTCGGCCAGCCGGCTGCTGGCTGCTGCGCACTCGGAAGATTTCTTGTAATCGCCGGCTATGGTGATGATGCCCTTGGTGCTCGGCATCTTCATCTTGAGGTAAGCATAGTGGGGAACAGCCATGAACCTGGCCAAGGCAGGTCGGCCAAGCAATGCATGGTAGGGGCTCTCCAGGTCCACCACTTCAAACCAGATCGCCTCCCGGCGGAAATGCTCCTTGTCCCCAAAAAGTACATCAATCTTGATCTTGCCAATGGGGGCGCAGGACAGGCCGGGTACGATGCCATGGAACACAGTCCGAGTAGGCATGAGTTGCTTCGTCTTGACGTTCAGCTTCTCCAGGGTGTCACGGTACAGGATGTTGATGCTGCTCCCGCCGTCTATCAGCACGCGGGAGAAATGGGCGGCGCGTCTGTCCGTTGCAAGGGTGGCATCCAGAACCAATGCATAAGAGCCGGGAGATGGCATCACCTCTGGGTGGTCGGCCCGGCTCCAGCTGATAGGTTTTTCTGACCAGTGCATGTGCTCGGCAGGGGTTGGCAGCGACCATGCTGACCTCCTGGTGCTCTCGGCGTCTGCCGCGCCGGTCTTCGGGCTGGCTTGTAAAGACGACATAGGCGGCATGCTCGTCGGGGAACTCATCGTGCACGGCTCCGACTGCGGGCCGAGCGGTCGGCGGCTGCGGAGCCGGAGGCGGCGGACCGGTAGGCAGAGGCGGCGCGAGCCCTTCGCCTTTGGAGATTCGGGTGAGCCAGTGGCACTTCCGGGTTGTGTGGTTGGACGGCTTCGCGCCGCTGTGGAACTTGCATGGGGCGTCGAGAGTTTGCTCGTAGGAGAAGGCCGGCTGCCAAGCCGGCTTGCCGCCCTCTGCTTCTTGGGTGCGGGCCGCCCTTCGGGCTGCTCGTCTTCGACTGTGGCCACCTGCCGACTGGTGGAGGCGGCACGGGGCCCTTGCGCTTGTGGTCGTTCTGGTGTGGGCGTCGGCCGGAATCCCCAGCCGGCGTCTTGGGCGCCGGGTTGAGTACTTTCCCGGACGCGTCTACCCGGAGCTCGGTCTTCATTGAGGAGTCGGCGGTCGCGTACTTGTCCGCTATGTCCAGAAGCTCGTCGAGGGTAGTCGGCTCGTCGCAGAGAAGCTTGTGCTTGAGGAGGGTGCCTTCTCGGCACCCGGCAGTGAAGTATTCTATGGCTTGCACCTCGTGCACCCCTTGGCAAGAGTTGCGGAGCTCGGCCCAACGCGTGAGGTAGTCGCGAGTGGACTCGGCGGGGCCTTGTACACACAAGGAGAGCTGTCTGGGCTTGGGAGCCCGCTTGTAGGTGCTGGTGAAGTTGCGGACGAAGGCTTCTGTGAAGTCTAGCCAGCTGTTGATGCTGTATGGCTTGAGGCTGTTGAGCCAGGTCCGCGCCGTGCCTTGCAGCATGAGGGGCACGTACTTCACGGCAACGCGCCTGTTGCCGTTTGCTATGCTAACCGCCGTGGAGTAGTCGATCAACCAATCTTCCGGCTTCACGGAGCCGTTGTACTTGGGCGTGTCTCTTGGGAGCGAGAACCCTTTGGGGAAAGGCTCGTCGCGGATGCGGGGGCCGAAGCAAGGCGGGCCGACATCATCTTCTTCTTCCAGCGCCAGGGATCGCGCTAGGCGGTCGATCCGATGGCGGGCGTCGTTCTCGCCGACTCCTTCGCGGCGACCTAGTCGGCCGCTGAGAGTCGGATGCGCAACAGGCGGTGGGGTGGGATACCTCTCCCCACGGGGCCGAGGCGGAGGCGGGTTGCCCCGCCACTCCACGGCCCGGGGGTGGCCTTCTGCGTCTCGCTCGATGGAGATTCGGGTTCGGCTTCGGCTGGCAGCCGGCTCTTTCTCGCGCCGCGCGCGGGTTTTACCCGTAGTCGGCGTCCGGGACGTCGCGCCGTGATCTCGGCGCGGGGGAGGGCTTTCCGCGCGGGCGTCGGCTTCGTGCCGCTGCGCGGCTGCATCGATTAGCTGCTGGATGCGTCGGGTCATGTGGGGGAGTTCTTCGGCCCCCAGTCCGTCTAGCTCGTCTACGGCCGCCTGGGCGGCGCAGGTTCTCGAGTGGAGTGGCGTAGACTGGGCGGTCGACTCCTAATGTGTCGGCGACGACAGCGCCGCGCTGTCTGACAACGCCGGCCCGGCTGGGCCCGCCTGGGGGCGGCGTGCCAAAGGCGGCGCGGTCGGCTTCGCGTCGGTGGGCCTCAGCGAGGCGTCTCATGGAAACCAACTTCCGGCCCTCCGCGAGGAGGGCGAGGCTGCGGGCTTCCAGTGCTTCAGCGTCGGCATCGGCCGGGAGGGGATGGACAAGTCGTGGACCGCCGCGTGCGGGGCGTCGTGGGCGCTCTCGTCAGAAGCGCCGCCGTGGCCGATGACCATCACCTCGGTGGTGACAGCGTCGCAGCCATCGGCCCGGGGAAGCGGGTCGTTGTAGATCGTGACGTCGGTGGGGAAAGTGTCGAGTGAGGCCGTGTCGGAGTCGACAGGCATCGGATCGGTGGAGCCAACCGACTCCAAGTCCACAGCAGGCTCGCCGGAGACGTGGACCTGGCCGAGGAGGTTGACGAGGTGGTCCGTGCCCGCGTCGGAGGCGAGCTCGTCGGAGATGAGGGTCTTGTCAAGGAGATCGGCGAGGCCGCTCACTGCGCAGACGTTGGTGACGCCTTGCAGCGCGTCGTGGCAAGCGCCATCGGGCGTGCCGGGCTGGCTACGCTCGCTGGGGAGGAAGAGGGTTCCCGTCCAGAACAGGTCTCCGGACGACGGTGCACCTGGCCCCACGGTGGGCGCCAAATGTCGGGTGGTAGGTGCGACATATGCCAACGGGTGGCTTATCATTATGGGAGCCAGTAAGACGTCGCCGGTGCCTGGAAGCGGGATGAGGCGAAGACATGCACACCGGCGAATCTTACCCAGCTTCGGGGCTCTCCGTGGAGATAACACCCCTACTGCTGCTCTGCGGGGTCTCCGCATGATCACTAGATGAACAAGTAGCTACACGATGCTCCTTGAGCTGTTTGGTGAGAGGAGAAGAAGGGCACGGCTCGCTCTCTTCTCCTCCTATGTGGTGTCTAAAACTAGCTGGATCAACCCTTTGCATGGGTGTCCCGGGGGTTTATATAGGCCTACCCCCGGGGGTACAATGGTAATCCGGCTGGGTGTGGGGCCCAACCGTCTGTGTCTACACTCGCCGGCTTCTGCGCCGGCTGGTGGGTCCTGCCGGCTGCCGGCTCCTTGGTCGACAGGCAGGCCCCACTGTCCAGGGCCTTGTCGGTGGCTGGTTACTGTTGCTCAATCCTAGTGACGAGGGCTTCGCCGAGGTGGGCGTGGCTACAGTGCCGCCGTCCGGCGGGTGATCGCTGTAGCCTCACCGCGTCTTGTCTCCTTAATGGGGCGTCTCCTTCGAGGGAGGTGGCAAGCCGGCTGTGGAGAGCCGGCTCTGTCGTGGGCCGACTGGGGGAGGCTTGGCCGCCTTTGGGTGTCTCTCTGCCTGAAGGGGCCCACCGCCCGTGGGCCACACTGGCAGCCCGTCATGGATGACATCAGGGTCAACATGGCAACAGTGCCGTGCCGGATGGGTCATGGTCACCCGTACGGCGCACTGTGCCAGGCGTGCTCCGGGATTCGGGGGTGGCAGGCTTTACTGTAGCCACGCCCCGTCACATCGCCGTTATGTGGATGCAGACTTCGAGGGTACGATCTTGACCGCTTTGTGGGAGCTGGCTTCTTGGAGTCGGCCTTCTTGCGACCGGCTTCTCGAAGCCGGCCCTCCCGCGGCTTTCTTCCTGAGGGTTAAAGTCGGGTCGCCTTCCGATAGCCGACCTGGGAGACAGCCGGCAAGGGGAAGGCGGCCCCACATCTTGGATTCTTGAGGGCCGAATCGGCTCGTAATTTTTTTAGAAGGGCCAGGGGAGCCGGCTAGGCTACCCATGGTCATTTACTCCGACACTAAGTTTGGGGATGCCCCGGAAGGCATCCCCTCTTTTGTCTTCGTTCATCGGTAACTTTACTTGGAGCTATATTTTATTCGCCACATGATACGTGTTTTGCTTGGAGTGTCTTGTATGATTTGAGTCTTTGCTTTTTAGTTTACCACTATCATCCTTGCTGTACACACCTTTTGAGAGAGACACACATAAATCGGAATTTATTAGAATACTCTGTGTGCTTCACTTATATATTTTGAGCTATATAGTTTTTTCTCTAGTGCTTCACTTATATCTTTTAGGGCACGGAGGTGGTTCTATTTTATAGAAATAATTGATCTCCCATGATTCACTTATATTATTTTGAGAGTCCTTTAGAACAACATGGCAATTTGCTTTTAGGCATAATAAAAACTTTCATATAAGTGGATTGAATACTAAGAGAAATTTGATACTTGATGATTGTTTTGAGATATGGAGAAGGTGATATTAGAGTCATGCTAGTTTAGTAGTTGTGAATTTGATAAATACTTGTGTTGAAGTTTGTGATTCCCGTAGCATGAACGTATGGTGAACCCTTATGTGATGAAGTCGGAGCATGATTTATTTATCGATCGCCTTCCTTATGAGTGGCGGTCGGGGACGAGCGATGGTCTTTTCCTATGAATCTATCCCCCTAGGAGCATGCACGTAGTACTTTGTTTCAATAACTAATAGATTTTTGCAATAAGTATGTGAGTTCTTTATGACTAATGTTGAGTCCATGGATTATACGCACCCTCACCCTTCCACCATTGCTAGCATCCCTAGTACCGCGCAACTTCCGCCGGTACCATAAGCCCACCATATATCTTCCTCAAAACAACCACCATACCTACCTATTATGGAATTTCCATAGCCATTCCGAGATATATTGACATGCAACTTTCCACCGTTTCGTTTATCATGACACATTCATCATTGTCATATTGCTTAGCATGATCATGTAGTTTACATAGTATTTGTGGCAATGCCACCGTTCATAATTCTTTCATACATGTCACTCTTGGTTCATTGCATATCCCAGTACACTGCCGGAGGCATTCATATAGAGTCATCTTTTGTTCTAGCATCGAGTTGTAATCATTGAGTTGTAAATAAATAGAAGTGTGATGATCATCATTTTCTAGAGCATTGTCCCAAGTGAGGAAAAAAAGAGAAAGGCCATATAAAAAAGGGAGAAGGCCTAAAAAATGAGAGAGAAAGAGAGAAGGGACAATGTTACTATCCTTTGCCACACTTGTGCTTCAAAGTAGCACCATAACCTTCATGATAGAGAGTCTCTTGTTTTGTCACTTTCATATACTAGTGGGAAATTTTCATTATAGAACTTGGCTTATATATTCCAACAATGGGCCTCCTCAAGTGCCCTAGGTCTTCGTGAGCAAGCAAGTTGGATGCACACCCACTTAGTTTCTTTTGTTGAGCTTTCATACATTTATAGCTCTAGTGCATCCGTTGCATGGCAATCCCTACTCCTTACATTAACATCAATCAGTGGGCATCTCCATAGCCCATTGATTAGCCTCGCTGATGTGAGACTTTCTCCATTTTTGTCTTCTCCACATACCCCCATCATCATATTCTATTCCACCCATAGTGCTATGTCCATGGCTCGCGCTCATATATTGCGTGAAAGTTTATAGGTTTGAGATTGCTAAGGTATGAAACAATTGCTTGGCTTGTCATCAGGGTTCTGCATGATGAGAGCATTCTTGTGTGACGAAAATGGAGCATGACTAAACTATATGATTTTGTAGGGATGAACTTTCTTTGGCCATGTTATTTTGAGGAGACATAATTGCTTTGTTAGTATGCTTGAAGTATTATTATTTTTATGTCAATATGAACTTTTATCTTGAATCTTTCGGATCTGAATATTCATACCACAATTAAGAAGAATTACATTAAAATTATGCCAAGTAGCACTCCGCTTCAAAAATTCTGTTTTTATCATTTACCTACTTGAGGACGAGCAGGAATTAAGCTTGGGGATGCTTGATACGTCTCCAACGTATCTATTATTTTTGATTGCTCCATGCTATATTATCTACTGTTTTGGACATTATTGAGCTTTATTATCCACTTTTATATTATTTTTGGGACTAACCTATTAACCCGAGGCCCAGCCCAGAATTGCTATTTTTTTGCCTATTTCAGGGTTTCGAAGAAAAGGAATATCAAACGGAGTCCAAATGGAATGAAACCTTCGGGAACGTGATTTTCTCACCGAACATGATCCAAGAGACTTGGACCCTACGTCAAGACACAAAAGAGGAGGCCATGAGGTAGGGGGCGCGCCTACCCCCCCCCCCCCAGGCGCGCCCTCCACCCTCGTGGGCCCCCTGTTGCTCCACCGACGTACTCCTTCCTCCTATATATATACCTGCGTACCCCCAAACGATCAGATACGGAGCCAAAACCCTAATTCCACCGTCGCAACTTTCTGTATCCACGAGATCCCATCTGGGGGCCTGTTCTGGAGCTCCGCCGGAGGGGGCATCGATCACGGAGGGCTTCTACATCTTCACCATAGCCCCTTCGATGAAGTGTGAGTAGTTCACCTCAGACCTACGGGTCCATAGTTATTAGGAAGATGGCTTCTTCTCTCTTTTTAGATCTCAATACAATGTTCTCCCCCTCTCTTGTGGAGATCTATTCGATGTAATCTTCTTTTTGCAGTGTGTTTGTTGAGACCGATGAATTGTGGGTTTATGATCAAGTCTATCTATGAATAATATCTGAATCTTCTGTGAATTCTTTTATGTATGATTGGTTATCTTTGCAAGTCTCTTCGAATTATCAGTTTGGTTTGTCCTACTAGATTGATCTTTCTTGCAATGGGAGAAGTGCTTAGCTTTGGGGTCAATCTTGCGGTGTCCTTTCCCAGTGACAGTAGGGGCAGCAAGGCATGTATTGTATTGTTGCCATCGAGGATAACAAGATGGGGTTTTCATCATATTGCATGAGTTTATACCTCTACATCATGTCATCTTGCTTAAGGCGTTACTCTGTTTTCATTAACTTAATACTCTATATGCATGCTGGATAGCGGTCGATGAGTGGAGTAATAGTAGTAGATGTAGGCAGGAGTCGGTCTACTTGTCTCGGACGTGATGCCTATATACATGATCATACCTAGATATTCTCATAACTATGCTCAATTCTGTCAATTGCTTAACAGTAATTTGTTCACCCACCATAGAATACTTATGCTCTTGAGAGAAGCCACTAGTGAAACCTATGGCCCTTGGGTCTATCTTCATCATATTAATCTTCCAATACTTAGTTATTTCCTTGCTTTTATTTTACTTTACATCTTTATCATAAAAATACAAAAAATATTATCTTATCATATTATCTTTATTAGATCTCACTCTTGCAAGTGGCCGTGAAGGGATTGACAACCCCTTTGTCGCATTGGTTGCGAGGTTCTTATTTGTTTGTGTAGGTACGAGGTGACTTGTGCGTGGTCTCCTACTAGATTGATACCTTGGTTCTCAAAAACTGAGGGAAACACTTACGTTGCTTTACTACATCACCCTTTCCTCTTCAAGGGAAAACCAACGTAGTGCTCAAGAGGTAGCACAATGCCAGTTATTGCACATACACAGCAGTAGAAAATAACTTCCATGGCATACGCTACACCACGGCTAAGAACATGTGCCCATGTTACGCCATCCGGGAATAGTGCCGCACTTCAACTAGAACCATCAATAAATTTTGAGCTTGCGTCTCGTCACATTCCAAATTACTACTACCATGCTATATTTAATTCCAAACCTATTTACACTGATCACAACCTAAATGGTTTCCCACTTAGGAGCATATTAGTACTCAGTTATAAATACTACTATGCCAAGATGACTGCACATTCCTCCTCAACTCCTCATACACAAAAAATAAACAAGTCATTTAGCATCCTTCCCTTGCATCTACCATGGCCAGCGTGAGTTCTGGGTCGAGAGATTACCACCAGGGAGAGGCAAGCATAGAAGTGGAAGCACGAGAGATGTCCCGCCTCGCCGCAAAAGCAGCCGACATGTCCCGCCGCGCGGAAGTAGTAGCACAGAGGTCCTGCTGCACCGCCGAAGCAGCACAGAGGTCCCGCCGTGCTGTCGATGCAGCAGACTGGTCCGGCCACGCCGCGGAAGCAGCAGAGATGTCCCGTCATGCTGCGAATGCAGCAGAGATGTCCTGCCGCACTACAGCGGCCTGGGAAAATGTCTCGCGGGCAGGCGACGACTCTTACAGGAGCATGCATGCGATCGTCCATAGCCAGATGGATCAGATCTTCGACTGGGCGAGGTTGCAGGATGACATGAAAGCTTCGGTTGAGCAGGCTACCACCGTCATCCGGCAACTAAGGGAGGGCAATGAGACGCTCTGGGCCGAGCGCGACCTGCTGAGGGCAAAGATCGTCCGAAGTGCAGAGCAGCAGGAGGAGACTAGTGCCTAGTTTAAGAGGATCGGCATCATTGTCAAGAAACTAATGGACGAGAATGACATGCTCTGCATTGAGCGCCAAAGGCTGGTGCTCTGAAGCAGCATCTTGAGGAAACGACCGAGCTCATTGCCGCTTGCCGCGGAGACTAGTTTCCGCGTCCTGAAGCAACGCATCAAGAAAGTAGAGATCAGCGAGCTAGATCATTGTCTTCCTTCTTCTTTTGCCCTTGTGTATTTTGGGCGTAGCCACATGTGGTTTTTTTAATTATCTTCTTAATTATGTAAGACAATTATTATCAACTATCATTGTCCTTATATATTCATCAGTCTTGCTATAAGTCGCAGTAGATGATATATAGGTCCGTCAGATCTTGCATCAAGATCCGTGCAAAATTTTCTTTTCAGATTTTCTTTTTCTCTCTTAAATCTCAGTCAAGTGATCCATAGCCACACCATTAAACAGAGTCTCGGGCGCCATTAATGGAGACCTTGGGAGAGAGGTGGGCGGCAGATGGAGGTCAAAGGGCTCTCCTCTCGATAAGCACGCGTAGAGGTCTGACCGCACGCCTCCCGTACTCAAGTAGCTACCCTGCACGGCGCCTCCTAGCTAATAAAAAAAGGGGACGCGTGGTGGCACGTAAATGGTAAGTAGAACGCCCACGGTTTCAATAATACTTGTGTTTCCGATTGTAATGTGACAACACTCGTTCCAAAATGACTTTGTTGATTGCTAATGTGTGCGCCTTCGCAAATCGGATAGCAAAATTACCACATCATGTTGGTGCCATGTCATGACACCAAGCCAAGTTTCAGGATTTTCATGCATGTTTTGGATTTACAAGAAATAAAAAACCAAAATTTTCAATGTTTCCGGCCGAGCCACGACGCCCAGATGTTTGAATTTCATTCCCATTTCTTGCATGGGACCTAGAAATTTACCCGAGGACACACATGTGATTTTTCAACCAACTTTGGTGCACTGGAGCATGTGCTTGTATTTCAAATTTGAATTATGCACACAAAGGTGACACGTTCCCTCTTAGAACCATGAGCCTTCTTGAGAGAAGCTTCGGTTTGCAAGAAGCTTATACTAAAACTTGTTCCTATTCGGCCATTTTTTTACCACAGCATGGTAGTACCATGACATGACACCATGCCAAGTTCCATGATTTTTAGGCGTGTTTTGGATTTACAAGAATTTTAAAACCAAGTTTCTCATGACACCAAGCCAAGTTTCATGATTTCCAGGCGTGTTTTGGATTTACAGGAATTAAAAAACCAAGTTTCTCAATCTTTCCGGCTGAGCCACGATGCCCAGATGTTTGAATTTCATTCCCATTTCTTGCATGGGACCTAGAAATTCCCCCAAGGACACACATGTGATTTTCAACCAACTTTGGTGCACGAGAGCATGTGCTTGTAGTTCAAATTTGAATTATGCACATTAAATTACTAGAAACTCAATTAATGTATAAAAAAGGCCAAACGAACCCGGAATAATTCCAAAATTTAACAGGGCACTCATATAGTTTTGTGTTTCCTCTGTAAAGAAACTCAAGGGGGGCAGCGTATATCGTTTCGCACTCAAAGGTGACAAGTTCCCTCTCAAAACCACGAGCCTTCTTGAGAGAAGCTCCGGTTTGCAAGATGCTTATATGAAAACTTGTTCCAATTCGGCCCAATTTTTTACCACAACATGCTAGTGCCATGACAAGAAACCATGCCAAGTTTCATGATTTCTAGGTGAGTTTTGGATTTACAGGAATTTAAAAACCAAGTTTCTCGATGTTCTCTGCCGAGTCACGACGCCCAGATGTTTGAATTTCATTCCCATTTCTTGCATGGAACCTAGAAATTCACCCAATGACACACATGTGATTTTTCAACCAACTTTGTTTCACCGGAGCATGTCCTTGCAGTTCAAATTTGAATTATGCACATTAAATGTCCAGAAACTCAATTAATGTATAAAAAGGCCAAACGAACCCAGAATAATTCTAAAATTTAACAAGGCACTCATATAGTTCTATGTTGCCTCTGTAAAGAAAATCAGGGGGAGGCACCGTATATCATTTCGCACAAAAAGGTGACACGTTCCCTCTCGGAACCATGAGGCTTGTTGCGAGAATCTCCGGTTTTGCAAGAAGCTTATACCAAAACTTTTTCGAATTCAGCCAAAAATTATACATATGAAAACAAGGTTTAGATTATTCTGAACATCTCCCTACCTAGACCAATGTACTCTAATTTGAATTCAACATAAAATGGATCCAAATATTTGAATTGGAGATCGTATGGTACATGTAGTTCATAGTGAAATATGATTACTGCTATATGCATGTTCTTTGTTATCAAGATAATATTTAAATGATGTTATAACTTGACATCAATCGTATTCAAATACGGAAAATTGATTCAAATTTAGTCCATATGGTATACGACAATATATATGTTCATAGGGTGGAGTAAAATGTGCATATATGACGGAATATCAAAATGTAGGACTACATCCATTATAAAACTGCAAGGTCACCAAAGATATATTCGAATTCAACATAACATGGATTCAAAAAATTGAGATTCGAGATCCTGACATTTGTAATCATATAAAAAGGGGCATGACTCTTTCTTTTAGTGGGAATTGATTTGTTTTTTGTTGTTGTTGAGGGAAGTGCCATTCGATTTGGTACTGTACATGGTAATCTTGTTCTCCTGATTTTGTTTACATTTTTCTTGTAGTTTTTTCAATGGAATTTGTAGCAATATAGTAAAAGGGGATATGACTCTCTTGTGTCTTGTATGATTTTTTTGTACACGTTAAGTTTGTTCTGCCGAACATGGAATCCGCGCCTTGTTATCCCAATATTTTCAAGCTCGAGTATCTTTGGTCTCATCTATTTTGAAACTCCCGCCTCTTCAACCCGCTCTGTGCCTTCTTATCCCGAAATTTCGACGCGCACGAAAACTCCCTCCTCATCCGAAATTGGTCCCGCAGCCCAGACACACGAAATCCCCCTTCTACCCCTCAGCCAGAAATGTCGGCTCGACGTCGCGTGGTCAAAACCGGTGGGGGTACGCTGGTAACTTACCCTACATTTTGGACAAGCGTGTCCCTAAGCCATGGCTCCCCTACCTTCCCCTTCGCCCCCATTCGTACACCGAGGCCACCAAAACCGCGAAACCCCAAGCTCCTCCGTCGGCCTCCTGACCGCCGGCCAGCTAGAGACTCTTCCCCGACGATGTCATCCACCGCAATAGCTCGTCGTCCCTCATCCACCGCACCGGATGAGGATCTGTCGTCGATCTCGTCATCCTACCGGATCAGCCGCTCCGTCCTCCACCTCCAAGGAGCTGCCCTGACGTTCGCCTCGCCTATCGCGCCACCTCCTTCCCTACAGCGCCGTCTTGATCCGCCCCACTGGAACCGCAACACCCTCACTAATTCCTTCGATGAAGCCGAGGCCAACTCGACGCCACCAAGGAGGTTCTGCACTCACCACCGCATTTTATCTTTTGTTCGATCTCACAAGGCTGCCTGTGCTCGATACCGAGCAAGCATGGAGGGTCTCCATTGACGGCACCGTCGCCAGCCACTTCATCCACGTCGTTTCTCCCCCATCTCATTGCTTCCTCGGCGGCAACCTCCACACCGGCACTAGTTGCAGCTGCTTCGGCTCTCGCTCACGCTGTTGCTGCTACCGCTCCGGCTCTCGCTCGCGCTGCGGCTTTGTTCTTGCTGTCGGCCGCGCTGCTGCAGTGCTCTTGCTTTCGTTCGTGCTGCTGCTCTACTCTTGCTCTCGCTCGGGCTGCTGCTACACTGCTGCACGACCTCTGATAGCTACAGGAGTTGCTGCTTTAGCACTTGCTCGCGGTGCTGCTGCACGACTTGCTCTCTACTAGTGCATTCCCTGCTCGAGCGTCTGCTGATTTAGATTACTGCTTCTCTGCTACTAGTGATCGAATGCCCTAAACTTCTATTGCAATGCTCTGTTACTAGTTCAATCAGTTTCGACAGTAAAATTCAGTTTTGACTGTAAAGTTCAGTTTCTTCAGTTAAGTTCAGAGTGAACAGTATTTACAGCATCTGTCAGAGCGGTCGTGGCGCGGCTGATGCGTTTTACATCTAGCACTTTTTGGCGATGTATTTTACATCATCTATTGCATATGATATTAGAGTCCCACTTCAGATTAACGTTGTCTGTCTTGTCCTGCTTCAGCCTCGCCGCCGTACACCTCACCGGAGCTGCTCCAACGACAAAACCGTCCATCACAGTGGAGTAGTACCCTCGGTGCAATTTCTAGAGGTCACAGATCTTCTTCCCCGCCTTCGACAGTCACACCAGCATCACCATCCTCCACCTCCAACCCAATGATGCTGAGGTCGACAAGGCTATGCCAAAGAGATTGTACACTCGTCGCATCACTTTGTTACTCTGCATTCATGTCGACCCCTCAGGGATCCTTTGTTATGGAACTACTATTGTACTACTATTTGTGCATTTGGTTAGAAGGAGTGGGGCAAAGCAAAACTGGAGGATTTTTTCTTTTGGTGTCTCTTTCAAAGAAAAATGCAGGAATTTTAATATCCACTTGGACGTCCTTTTCAAATTAATATGCATGAAGAACAGGACTAATTGCATTATTGACATAATAAGATTCTTATTTTTTCATTTTCACGAGGTTTGACTCTAATTTTACCATGTTTTTCCATTCCTGTGTTCTTCCAATTCATGTGAACCAAACACTCAGGTTGACAGAAGTCCTACGTTTCCAAATGCTATGTTTTACATGTGCATTCCCATCCTATTCCTGTGTTTTTCCCGTCCCTGCGTTTATAGAATCCTCCCATTCTAAGGAGCCCTTACAGATTTACTTCATTTTCAGATAGGTGTCAAAGAAAACTCTGTGTGTTATGTCCTGCTCCTACGGTGTTGTCATCCACGCCATCGACATAAGCATTCACTACAGCAGAGATTCCCCTTGCAGACTTCTTTTCGCCGCCTCGGATCATCCTCCCCGTTGTCGGCAGCCACGCCAACTACATTACCATCATCGACTGAGCAGATGAACCTGAGGACTACACAGTTCTGGAAGAGAGGTCGCACTCTTTCGTGTTTGCTTAAGTTATACATCGATTATTATTACCTGCTACTTTATCGTTCAAACTTGAGTTTTAAAATGCCCGTGGGGCACATATCGAGGCAACAACGAATAGTATCTGTCTACTATCAGGTTCATCTGGGTTCTTCTATGTGGTTCATGTTGGGTGGGCAACAAACAGTAGATGATCCATTGTCTATCTTTTTAAACTTAAGCTACAATCTACCTGCTATCATTAGTTTTGGATCTATCCACTCGTTTGCTACCAATAGGCTTGATTTCTGCATGCACTCCTTAGGCCTTACAAAATCTAACTATTTTTTTATTATGCATGTCAGTTATTGTGCACAATCGTACTGAGCATGTAGAGAAAAGGAGAAGACCGTTGCGTGGCAATATAATGTCATGCAGACGCCGCTCCATGGTGGGCGAAGTGGGCCCCCTCCTGCCATTCCAGATTGTATTCCAGAGGAAGATAACTGTTCAGATGGGGATTCAGAGGGAGCCGACCACTCCTATTTACCACCTAAGGTGTTTGCTCTAACCTGGCAGGCTGATGTTGGTCATATCATGCATATGGCGCCTCGCATTGCTTACATTATACATCTTTTATGTCATCACCTTAGTTTAGATTTTCTTTGTGTGAATGCCACCTGTTTGGTTTCTATATCATACTCCCACCGTTCCTAAATATTTGTCTTTTTAGAGATGTCAACAAGTGACTACACACAGAGCAAAATGAGTGAATCTACACTCTCAAATATGTCTACATACATCCGTATGTGGTAGTCCATTTGAAATCTCTAAAAAGACAAATATTTAGGAACGGAGGGAGTATATGGGAATTATGCAATGCCATCTTCTTTAGCTAGACATCATATATGTGAGTCATGCAATGCCATCCTGTTTAGCCAATCATCGTATATGTGAACTGTATCGTGCCATTTTTTCATAATGTATTCCATTTGTCAACAATGTTTATACATTCATCTACTCTTCCTGTGCATCAGCCATTTGAGTTGGTCATGAGAAAATCTGGAGTGAAAACAAGGCCTTCTGAGCAGTCAGTGCTACCTGTCGATGCAAAATTCTTGCTAGTTACAGATAGCTCCTCAGAGAAGGATTCAGAGATAGATGACCAGTCATATTCCCCCCCCCCCCGAGGTGCATACTATAACTTGGCAGGGTCATATTGCTCATATCATGCATATGGTGTCTTGCATTGCCATGCCATCTGCTTAGATTAGACATGCTTTGAGTGAATGCCTCCTGTTTGCTTTCTATATCAGATATGTGAATTATGCAATGCCATGTTTTTCAGCCAGTTATCATATATGTGAATTATGCACCACCATGTAGCCAGGCTTCAGAAATGTGAATTATCTCATGCCATCTTTTTTTCATTACGTATTCCATTTGTCAACAATCTGTGTATATTGAGCTACTCTTAATGTGTATCGGCCATTTGAGCCGGTTATGGAAAAATTAGGAGTGAAAACGGTCTTCACAGCAAGCAATGGTACCTATTGAAGCATATATCTCGGTGGTTACAGGAAGGTCCTCAAAGGAGGATTCAGAGATAGATGACCAGTCCTATATCCCACCTGAGGTGTATGCTCTATGTTGCAATGTTTATATTTCTCATACCATGCATATGGTGTCTTGCATTGCTTAGTTTAGACATCATATGCATAATATTGAATTCCATATGCTTAGTTTAGAGATCATACATGCGAGTGCCAGCTGCTTAGTATATGAATAAATTATGTCAATTATATCATGCCATCCTGTATACTTAGACAATATGTATGTGAATTATGTCATCCCAACCTATTTTAGAAAGACATCATATAGTTTTGTCATGTCGTCCTGTTTAGATACTTGAAAGTGCAACTATCCCTAGGTGGTTTTGGTAATTCCTAACAACATATAGCTCATTGAGCTAATGCTATTCAAAGATGAATATTTCAGGAAAGCTCAATGGTTAGCATGGCATGGATTAGAAAGTGGACCCTTCAAAATGCTAAGGATAAAAGATTGGCTCAAGCTCAAAGCACAAGACTCTACATTTTGTATTTTAGTGATCCAAGATCACATTGAGTCTATAGGAAAATCCAATACTATTAAGAAGGGATGAGGTGTTGCTTAATGAGGTGCTTGCTCAAAATGCTTAGTGATATGCTCCAAAACCCTCCACTACTTTCTCATATCCACATATGTCCCGCACCATATATCCAACTCGGCCCCACCGATTCTTTCTATTCGGCGCCACCGAGTTCAGTTGACATAGCCACTGCCAGAAACCCTAGTCTTTTCGGTCTCACCGATAGGGATCTTGGTCTCACCGAGATGGGATTGTAATCTCTCTGTTTCCCTTCGTAACATTTCGGTCAAACCGAGATGAGCGATCAGTCCCACCGAGATTGCGATGTAAACTCTCTGTTTCCCTTTCGTAACACTTCGGTCCAACCGAGATGAGCGAATCGGTCCCACCGAGTTTGCCTGACCAACTCTCTGTTAGTCCATTACCAAAATCGGTCTCACCGAGTTTGTGTAATCGGTCTCACCGAGATTATGTTATGCCCTAACCCTAATGAAATTGGTCCCACCGAGTTGACAAGTCGGTCCCACCGAGAATCCTAATATTTACATTTTGAACTAAATCGGTCTGACCGAGTTTCATGATTCGGTCCCACCAAGTTTGGTGATTTGTGTGTAACGGTTAGATTTTGTGTAGAGAGCCATCAGAACATACCTACAATTCCAATACATATTTTCTGAGAGAGAACCACCTACACTTGTGTTGAGGTCAAGATATTCCATTCCAACCACATAAATCTTGATCTCTAGCCTTCCCAAGTTGCTTTCCACTCAAATCTTCTTTCTACCAAATCCAATCCTATGAGAGAGAGTTGAGTGTTGGAGAGACTTTCATTTGGAGCACAAGAGCAAGGAGTTCATCATCAACACACCATTTGTTACTTCTTGGAGAGTGGTGTCTCCTAGATTGGCTAGGTGTCACTTGGGAGCCTCCGACAAGATTATGGAGTTGAACCAAGGAGTTTGTAAGGACAAGGAGATCAACTACTTCGTGAAGATCTACCCTAGTGAGGCAAGTCCTTCGTGGGCGACGGCCATGGTGGGATAGACAAGGTTGCTTCTTTGTGGACCCTTCGTGGGTGGAGACCTCCATGGACTCGCGCAACCGTTACCCTTCGTGGGTTGAAGTCTCCATCAACGTGGATGTACGATAGCACCACCTATCGGAACCACGCCAAAATCTCTGTGTCTACATTGTGTTTGCTCCCTCTAAACTCCTCCCTTTAGCTTCATATGCAATTGTTTTACATTCCGCTGCTATACTCTTAGAATTGCATGTGTAGGTTGATTACTTGTTTGTGCTAAGTTGCTAAAATCTGACAAGAACTAAAATTGGGAAAAGGCTAGATTTTTATCAAGTCAAGTAGTCTAATCACCCCCCTCTAGACATACTTTCGATCCTACAGTACTCATCACATGTTGAATTATGCCATTATATCCTGTTAAGTTATCTGTCATATATCTGAAACTATGTCATGCTATCTTGTTTAGTTAGGCATCATATATGTGAAATTGTGGTTGTCATGTTTGGTTAGACAACATATATGAGGAGTACCACATATGTCTATCATACAATGTCTGTATGTTCAATTTATTTTCTTGTTTATCAGCCATTTGAATTGGAGGGGTGATGGTAGTATCTAAGGGAGCAAAAACCCGTTCTTCACAAAAGACAGTGCTACCCATTGATGCAGGTAGAACCATGGTTGTACTGGCCCATGAACTAGCCCCACCACACATAACCGAGACTCTTCCAGATTGCACTTGCACCGTTGGGCAGAGAACCGGCTACAACCCATCTAACCCCAACCCCAGCGGATAGTAACCCACTTCTAGTTGACAGCAATTGTAGTGCCCCCACATGAGCAATTTGTAAAGCAATTGCAGTGCCGAAAGCACGAAGACCACCACAGCGAACCAAAACTCTACATTTAAAGCAGAAGAGCAACTATTCTCAGGTCAGATTCCGTAGCTATGGTCCGTACTCCTTTGCATCATTGTATTTACTCATTCCAACTACTTTCAAATTTGAAGGATCCAACTGAAACTCCAATGGCGCAACAGGTATGTTTTAAACCTATTTCTTTAACAGGATTGTTGTTCTAACTTCTTGCTCTATGTTGATTTTAGTTTGAGTTGTATAAACAGTCATGTTCTCATGTGATGCACATTACAAGTGTTGCCAATGCTGTGTAGTTTCTCACACTTATATTCTGTCTATGTTGCCGTGTCTTAAAAATATATGAGTTGAACTGTGTCTCTATCTTCATTTGGCAACATAAACTAGAATGATATGGACAATACAGTGACCATAGTACATAGATATATGTTTGTTTCATGCTGTTATCCTGTCCACCTTACTACTGAATCAGTTTACCAAAATGAGTTTCATATACTACATGCTAAACATGTGATGTGTCTGCTTGTTTCTCTTGTAGTATGCGAACAGAATATTGGAGAAGAGCACCCCACTATGCAATGGTAGAGAAAGTATTGCAGATAAGGTTCAAGATAGTGAGACAACCCTGTTGTTCTCCAAGAAAGGTGATAAAAATGATCTTGTAAACATTGAGAAAACCCCACAGTCATGCGTTGATGTAGTGTTCGAGTTACTAGCCAGTACCGCTGGCACAAGCTCTTCGAACTCGCTTCCTAAATCACTCCGGCTTCTTCAGTCTCAGCTACAATCTGAAAGGCATCAGTCAGTTGTGCTATGGCAAGAAGCCGAACGACTGAGGAAGTGCCTGCAGAATTCAGATGCATACTTTCTTGTGCAATGGCAAGCGTTGGAGGATTTAAGCGCCAAACAAGAGAAAGTTAATAAGCTTGCTAAGAATCTTGCTAGCATTATGGGTACCTAGGATATTTTTTCTTGAGCTCTTCTGAAGTAGTTTCAGTTCTGGACTTGTTTTGCTGCGGCGTTTAATTACACTGTGTAGCAATCCGACCTCAGACGATCAAACATCTGTGTATAAGTGTCATCCCTCGATCGGTAATGCTGACACACACACAATACTTGAAGGATTTATAACGGAGTAGCAACCACACACTTATTACATCGAATGTCTCAAAAGAGAACTTATTACAATAAACATGGCTTAAGGCCATCTAAAAGATAACAGCGGGAGGCTTGGAAGATAAAGTGAGTCCATCAACTCCAACGGCATAGCTGAGTGCACGACAATGACTTAGCACACCTTACACTTTGTCTGAAAAGTCCGCAACATGATATGTTGCAGCCCGAAACGGGTCAGCACATGGAATATGCTGGCAATGTAACATAGTATAGCAATGAACAGAATAAATGCTATCACTACATGCATATATGGATGGTGGAGGCTCTATGGTTATAAAGTTTTGCGAAAAGCCAATTATTCCCTACGTCAACGGAATATATTTTGTTTAACTATCATGGTAGTGGATAAACATTAAGAATGGTAAATCCCCATCTCAATCCCAGTTAACAAGTAATTAACAACCCAACAAATTAATTTAGAGTGATGAGATCAACATGATAATCCAAGAACCAGATACTCAAGATGTCCATAACCGGGGACATGGCTAACCATGATTAGTTTGTACACTCTGCAGACGTTTGCGCAGTTTCCCCCACAAGAATCAATCTCCTCCGTTGGATTTCTCGCACTACATGGTGTTCAAGAAACGGATGATCGAGACACAGTCTTTCAGAAGCATTAACTCTAACCCCGGGTAGATAGTACCAACCTACATCCCCTACATCTGCTAGCCTACCACTGGAAGAGGTCATGCAACATACTCAACTATGCTACAACCCATAATAGCTTGTGGATGCACACGAAGTTTCTAGCATGAATAATCTTATGATCCCTTTGAGCCTGGGTGGCGAACCAAAAGGACAACACTGGTATATCCCCAGGTGCCCGCAACCAATCCACCCAGATGTGTATTTAAGTAGTCACCTTAAGTTAACCATTAATTAACAATCTCCCATCTGTCATGGATACACTCAAACCCAATCCATGCCTACGAGCATAGGATGGCAATATAAGCATAACATAGAAGTAACTCCCAATGGTTTGATAATAAGGGCAACAGGTTTTACCTCATCGTCTACTTCCCAAAACCCACATGTTAAGAGATCCTACTCATGCAATGTTTGAGGGGTTGAACTAATGTATAAAAACTGGGTAATAAAGGGGTATGTAAATGTGTTACTTGCCTTGCTGACGGTCCGCAAACCCTAGAGACTCGTAGTAGCACGCTTCGCACTCCGGGAATTCTATCGCAAACAAACAGTAGCATACATAAGCTCTCAAGCAATGGTGCACGGGTAAAACTCAAATAAGAAGGTCAAATATGAAAGTTCAATTGAAGAGCTTCAATTTGCAAAAAGAGTCAATCGAATCGGAGCTACGGAACTGAAACTACGGTAAAAAGAACTTTGAAACAAATCTACTTGAAACCAAATTTTAAATTGTCAAAACCTTGTTCAAGTTGAGTAAACAGAAAGAGGGGCTCGAGACGAAGATTTTGGCGTTGGATTCACTGGATTTGGACAAACGGTTAAGAAACAGCAAGGGTTTGAAGATCAGGGGCTAATGTGCGATAAAAGTAATCGTGGATACGTTCCTGGCACAAAAAATAAAATAAAAAGAAAATAACTATTGGACGAATGTCCGCTAACAGAGACGAACGGGTGAACGTGTTCGTTAAAAACGAACTAACGAGCGAACGCTCGCTAAATAACGAACTCGAAGAAAACCAAACTGAACCGAACTGATCTAAAAAATCGAACCTAGGGTTTTGTAAAAACCAGTGGTTTTACCTAAAACCAAAAAAACCGGCAGTGGATCCGTGAGGTCCACGGCGGCAGAGGGGCAGCGTGCGTCGGCGAGGGCGCAGGGCTGCGGCGTGGGCGATGGCGGCGCGGGCGCGGGGATGCATTGGCGTTGCGGGTGGCTGGCTGCGGCGCGGGACAGTGGCGAGCGGTGGTAGCGGCGGCTGCGGCGGGTGGTGCGGGGCTCGAGGTGGGGAGGCGAGAGGCAGCGGCGGCTTATAAAGAGGGGAGGGGGTGTGTGCCTTGGGGAGGGGGCCGGCCGGCGGCATGGCGGCGTCGGACTCCTTCAGGAGTCCAGCTCGGGGACGAAGGCGATGGCGGCGCGGGAGTGGGCCGGCTGGGCTTCGGCCTATTGGTCCGGAAGCTTTTTTTAATATTATTCCGCCAAAAGAAAAATCCTAAAGAAATATAAAAAAATTCTAAAAAATGCCAAAAACAATTTTCCCTGTCTAAATATAATATTTAGAACAAAGTGAACATTTTCTTGGCCTAAAAATGCAATTTTGAAAAATGCATATTTTTCTTATTCAAATAAAATAGCAATAGAATCCAAATAAAATTATTTATTTGATTTTAACATTTTTCCTCCAATATTCCTTTTGTTTTGGAGAAGTCATATTATCTCGTCTCATGTATATTAATATTGGAAATATTATTTGGAGAGAAAAATAATCAAAACCAAAGTGATCCACTTTTCAATATTTGAGAAAATTCAAATATGAAAATAATAAAATCCCCAACTCTCTCCGTGGGTCCTTGAGTTGCTTAGGATTTTTAGGATGACAAAACCAAAATGCAAATAAAGTATGATATGCATATGATGACCTATGGATAAAATTCCAAATTGAGAATTTGGGATGTTACAAACCTACCCCCCTTAAGGTGAATCTCGCCCTCGAGATTCCGATTAGCTAGAAAATAGGTGTGGGTGGTCTTTCCGTAGATCATCCTCTCGTTCCCAGGTGGCTTCATCCTCGATATGGTGGCTCCACTAAACCTTGCAAAACTTGATAACCTTACTGCGGGTAACTCGGCTGGGAAACTCGAGAATCTTGACTGGTTTCTCCTCGTAAGTCATATCACTGTCCATCTGAATTCCTTCCAGGGACACTGTATCTCTCAGAGGAATATCGGCCATCTCTGCATGGCACTTCTTCAACTGGGAAACGTGAAACACATCATGAACTCCTGACAGTCCTTCAGGTAACTCCAACTTGTAGGCCACTTCTCCCAAACGTTCCAAAACTCGGAATGGTCCTACAAATCTCGGGGCTAACTTTCCCTTGACTCCAAAATGTTTAACTCCTCACAGAGGTGACACCCGAAGATATTCTCTGTCTCCTATTTCATAGAGTACCTCCTTGCGTTTTGAGTCTGCATAACTCTTCTGTCTGGACTGAGCTACCTTCAGTCTATCTCGGATCAATTTAACCTTTTCTTCTGATTCTTTAATCAAATCCGGTCCAAACAATTGATGGTCTCCAACTTCATCCCACATCAACGGTGTCCTGCACCTTCTTCCGTACCAAGCTTCAAAAGGTACCATCTTCAAACTGGCTTGATAACTGTTGTTGTAAGAGAACTTTGCATAGGGAAGATTATCATCCCAACTAGATCCATAATCTAGTGCACAAGCTCTCAACATGTCCTCCAGAATCTGATTGACTCTCACGGTCTGTCCATCTATCTACGGATGAAATGTTGTACTAAACTCCAGTCTGGTTCCCAAAGTCTGGTGTAACTGATGCCAAAACTTTGAAGTGAACTGTGTTGCTCTATCTGATACGATGGTCCCCGGAACTCCATGCAGACATACGATCCTGGTCATATATATATCTTGGCCAACTTCGCACTTTTATAAGTGGTCTTTACTGGTATAAACTGAGCCACTTTGGTCAAGCAATCCACTACTACCCAAATAGAATCATATCTCAATCGGGTCCTGGGTAATCCGGTGATAAAATCCATGCCAAGCTTATCCCACTTCCATTCGGGTATTGACATAGCCTTAAGTAATTCTGATGGCTTCTGATGTTCTGCCTTCACTCTTTGACATACATCGCATACTGCTACATACTCGGCAATATCCTTCTTCATTCCTGTCCACCAGAAACACTCCTTTAAATCCAAATACATCTTGGTTTTTCTGCAGTGTATCGAGTATGGCGAGTCATGAGCTTCCTGTAGTATAAACTTCTTGATCTCTGCATTATTGGGTACATAAACACGGTCGTCAAACCACAAGGTGTCGTGCTCATCCTCACGAAAACCTTTTGCTTTTCCTTTTCTCATCTTCTCCTTTATCTTGGCAATTTCTTTGTCATCCTTCTAAGCTTCTCGAATCTTTCTCAATAATGTTGACTGAATCTCCAATACTGCAACAAAACCTCTAGGGACTATCTCCAAATGAAGCTCCCTGAGATCTTAGGCTAACTCCTTTGGCAAACCTCTGCGTACGAGGGTATTGGCATAACTCTTCCGGCTCAAAGCGTCTGCTATGACATTGGCCTTTCTTGGATGATAGTGCAGCTTCATATCATAATCCTTTATAAGCTCCAACCATCTCCTTTGCCTGAGATTCAGCTCCTTCTGTGTGAAAATGTACTTCAAACTCTTGTGATCCGTGTACACATCACAACAATTTCCAACTCTTATGAGCGCATGCACTACGGGTGCTAACTCCAAATCATGCGTGGCATAATTCAACTCATGTGGTCAAAGTTGACGTGAGGCATATGAAACAACTCTTCCATCTTGCATAAGTACACCTCCTAGTCCTAAGCAAGATACGTCGCAATACAC
Source organism: Triticum aestivum (assembly GCF_018294505.1). Lineage (NCBI taxonomy): Eukaryota > Viridiplantae > Streptophyta > Magnoliopsida > Poales > Poaceae > Triticum > Triticum aestivum. The sequence goes on from NC_057800.1 coordinate 609,433,702, forward strand.
TTGGAAATCCTTGCGTATATCTGGCAGAATCAGCACTGGGGATGTAACCAAACATTTCTTCAACTCTTGGAAACTTGCCTCACATTCACCCGTCCAATTGAACTTGGTGTCCTTCTTCAACAACTCCGTCATGGGCTTCGCAATCTTAGAGAAATTCTCAATGAATCTCTGGTAGTATCCTGCGAGTCCAAGAAAACTGCGGATCTCTCCTACTAAGGTGGGTGCTAGACAATCAGTGATGGACTGAACCTTGGTAGGGTCTACTGCTATACCTTATCCTGATATAACATGTCCAAGGAATCCAACTTCCTTCAACCAAAACTCACATTTGCTAAACTTGGCATACAACTGATGTTCTCTGAGCTTCTCGAGAACTAAACGCAAATGCTCCTTATGCTCCTCTTCATTCTTCGAGTACACCAAAATATCATCAATGAACACCACAACAAATTTTTCAAAGAACTCCATAAACACCTTATTCATCATACTCATGAAATAGGCAGGGGCCTTAGTCAATCCAAATGACATAACCGTGTACTCATATAGCCCGTACCTTGTGGTGAAGGCTGTCTTAGGTATATCATGTTCTCGAATCTTCAGATGGTGGTATCCCGACCGTAGATCGATCTTGGAGAATACTTTAGCTCCTTGCAGCTGGTCAAACAAATCATTGATCATCGGTAGTGGGTACTTGTTCTTGATCGTCACTTCATTCAATGCACGATAATCAACAACCATTCTCAAAGATCCATCCTTCTTCTCAACCAAGAGCACTGGGGCTCCCCGTGGTGACGAACTTCATCAAATTTAACCTTTCTCTGATAACTCCTTAATATGTTTCTTGATCTCCTCCAGATCATCTGTGGGCATCCGGTATGGTCTCTTCGATATTGGTCCGGTGCCTGGTAACAGCTCTATCAAAAACTCAATTCTCGATCCGGTGGCATGCCGGGTAACTCCTCTGGAAATACATCCGGATAATCCTTCACTACAGGCACTTCCTCCTGAACAACTCTAGTGAGACAATTTACTTGGGTCCTCCTCGGCGCATGCCTGGATACATACTTGATCCTTTTTCCCTCTGGGGTGGTGAGCAGAATTGACCTACTAGCAAAGTCAATGTTTCCTCCATACTTCGATAGCCAATCCAGACCTAGTATCACATCCAATCCTTGTGACTCAAAAATTATCAGGTCTGAGGGGAAAACAGGGCTACCAATGGTTAAGGGTATCCGATCACACCATCGGCTGGCCATATACTCTGCTCCTGGCGAGCTTACTAACAAGGGTGTCCTAAGGGCTAAGGTGGGTAACTTAAACTTGTCCAGAAATCCCCTTGAAATGTATGAATGTGATGCACCAGTATCAAAAAGAACAAGAGCGGTAAATGACTTAACCAAAAACTTACCGATAACTGCTTCTGGCTGCTCTTCAACCTCCTCCACGTTAACGTGGTTCACTTGTTCCCTGTTGAAAGGGTTGGGCTTCTTCCCAAAGCTTCCATTTCCATTTCCATTCTTTGGTTCGGGACACTCATTGGCATAGTGTCCAGTATTCCCGCACTTGAAACAAGTAATGTTCCTTTGGTCCTTCTTGGCGGGAGTGGCTGGGTTAGAGAGGTTCTGATTACTTCCTGCCCCGTTCCCATTTCCATTTTTGGGGCCACTTTGGTTACGCGAGCTTCCACCATTGTGGGTATGGCCTCCATGGTTGTGGGTATATCCTCCCGAGTTCGGGGTAAAGAATGGCTTCTGCTGAACTCCTGAATTGTACTTCCCTTGTCCATACTTCCTTTTGCGGCTCTCAATCTGTTGCTGCTTCCCTTAAATCATAAGAGCCTTGTCTACCAACTAATGGTAGTTGTTAGATGTTACCACCATTAAGTGCATACTCATCTCATCATTCAACCCTTCCATAAACTTCTCCTGCTTTGTGACATATGTGGCCACACATCTGGGGTGTAACGAGCTAACTTGCTGAACTCATCCAGATACTGCCCCACGGTACGATTTCCTTGGCGTAAGTTGCAAAACTCATGCTTCTTCATGCTCATAGCTCCAGTTGAGACATGAGCAGTGCGGAACGCTTGCTGAAACTGCTCCCAAGTGACATTGGCTATTGGGAAAGTGGTTATGTAATTCTCCCACCATGAGGTTGCGGGTCCATCCAATTGGTGTGCAGCAAAACGCACCTTCTCAGTATCTGTGTAACATGTGGTGGTCAACTCCCTTCCTATCCTGCGTATCCAGTCATCATCAACTAATGGCTCAGTGCTACTAGAAAACACCGGCGGCTGCAACCTTAGAAAACGGGCTAAGTTATAAACTGGGGTGGTGGCAGTGGGTTGTTGTTGTTGTTGCCTTGGTTCTGGACTAGTAGCTGCATCAAGGCATTCTGCTGTTGGATCAACTGGGTGAGCTCCGGTGGGAAGACAAATCCGGGGTCATGTCTTGGAGGCATCTGATGGGTTTAGAGGGGAGAGATTAGAATAGAATGAGGTCTAGCGAGAAAGCACTACCCATATGCACATGAGACAAATACGTTCATATCACACCAAAACAATTCAAGCAAGGGTATACAATCGATCTAACTATCGTTACAGTGCTCGGACTACTAATATATACATGGGGGGATACTACTGATAATGTGGTGGTCGACTAGAAATTTTGATCGGTGGAACACTCCATGATATCCGCTCTAGCTTCGTCTTCATAATCATCATCACTACTGTCGGGGTCGAAGTCGGTGTCATCGATGATGATGTAGTCTTCAGAACGAATGTCACCGGGATGGTCATCATCTCCTCCTGGCGCAGGGTCTCCCATGAATATTCCTAGCTTCCTTGTTAGGTCGTCATTCTTCTCCACTAGTATTACGATTTCCTCCTCGTATCCGTCGCGTGTAGACTTGAGTTCCTCTTCTAGCTCCATGTTCCTGGTCATCACCTTCTTCAGGTCTATCATGCTTGCACACATCTGGTTCTCCTGTCGGCGAATGTGTTGGTTTAACTCTTGGATGGAAGCTGCAATGGACCTTTCCCTCCTGGTGTTGATCATCTCCCATTGCTCATCTCGGGGCCCACATATCTGGTAGATGGTGTCCTTAAGTTCCTTGTGATAAACTTCGCCGATGCATCCCATGGCGATGTGGGTTGCCATGCTCTTTCCTAGAATCCAGGTTGGTCCATCAAAGGAAAACTCTATGGGCTCAGTGACTGGCGTGAATGTCCTTCCTGGAACTTGAACTCAAATCATCCATCTTTCCTCTTCTGGTAAGGTGGCGGTGTAGGTCCCGGTGAAGCTTGGTATTCCTATGTTCAGGTACCTAGTGACTTCCTTCAAGTGTCGTCCAAAAGGTGTGTCTTCATCCGGTAGTGCAAACTTGTTTCTTGAGTCCGCCATCCTATAGAGTAGAAAGTGGAGAGGATTCAGAAATGAGTAGAGAAGAGTAACCTATGGTTCATCTTAGTGGTCGTGTCCTACATTCAGCATGTGCTCTGATACCATCTTGTAGCGATCCGACTTCAGACGGTCATATCTCTGTGTATAAGTGTCATCCCTGGATCGGTAATGCTGACACACACACAATACTTGAAGGATTTATAACGGAGTAGCAACCACACACTTATTACATCGAATGTCTCAAAAGAGAACTTATTACAATAAACATGGCTTAAGGCCGTCTAAAAGATAACAACGGGAGGCTTGGAAGATAAAGTGAGTCCATCAACTCCAACGGCATAGCTGAGTGCACGACAATGACTTAGCACACCTTACACTTCATCTGAAAAGTCCGCAACATGATATGTTGCAGCCCGAAACGGGTCAGCACATGGAATATGCTGGCAATGTAACATAGTATAGCAATGAACAGAATAAATGCTATCACTACATGCATATATGGCTGGTGGAGGCTCTATGGTTATAAAGTTTTGCGAAAAGCCGATTATTCCCTACGTCAACAGAATATATTTTGTTTAACTATCATGGTAGTGGATAAACATTAAGAATGGTAAATCCCCATCTCAATCCCAGTTAACAAGTAATTAACAACCCAACAAATTAATTTAGAGTGATGAGATCAACATGATAATCCAAGAACCACATACTCAAGATGTCCATAACCGGGGACATGGCTAACCATGATTAGTTTGTACACTCTGCAGACGTTTGCGCAGTTTTCCCCACAAGAATCAATCTCCTCCATTGGATTTCTCGCACTACATGGTGTTCGAGAAACGGATGATCGAGACACAGTCTTTCAAAAGCATTAACTCTAACCCCGGGTAGATAGTACCAACCTACATCCCCTACATCTGCTAGCCTATCACTGGAAGAGGTCATGCAACATACTCAACTATGCTACAACCCATAATAGCTTGTGGATGCACACGGAAGTTTCTAGCATGAATAATCTTATGATCCCTTTGAGCCTGGGTGACGAACCAAAAGGACAGCACTGGTATATCCCCAGGTGCCCGCAACCAATCCACCCAGATGTGTATTTAAGTAGCCACCTTAAGTTAAACTTTAATTAACAATATCACATCCATCATGGATACACTCAAACCCAATCCATGTCTACGAGCATAACATGGCAATATAAGCATAACGTAGAAGTAACTCCCAAGGGTTTGATAATAAAATGGCAATAGGTTCTACCTCATCATCTACTTCCCAAAACCCACATGTTAAGAGATCCTACTCATGCATTGCTTGAGGGGTTGAAGTAATGCATAAAAACTGGGTAATAAGGGGTATGATCAATGTGTTACTTGCCTTGCTGACGATCCGCAAACCCTAGAGACTCATAGTAGCACGCTTCGCACTCCGGGAATTCAATCACAAACAAACAGTAGCATACATAAGCACTCAAGCAATGATGCACGGGTAAAACTCAAATAATAAGATCAAATCTGAAAGTTCAACTGAGGAGCTTCGATTTGCAAAAAGAATCAATCGAATCAGAGCTATGTTACTGAAACTACGGTCAAAAGAACTTCAAAAACAAATCTGCTTGAAACCAAATTTTAAATTTTCAAAACCTTGTTCAAGTTGATTAAACAGAAAGAGGGGCTCGATATGAAGGTTTTGGCGTTGGTTTCACTAGATTTGGACAAAACGGTTAAGAAACGGCGAGGCTTTGAAGATCAGGGGCTAATCTGTGATAAAAGTAATCGCGGATAGGTCCCTGGCAGGAAAAAGGAAATAACTATAGGACAAACGTCCGCTAACAAAGACGAACGGGCGAACATGTTCGTTAAAAACAAACTAACGATCGAACACTCACTAAATAACCAAACCGAAGAAGACCGAACAAAACCGAACCGATCTAAAAAACAAAACCTAGGGTTTTGTAAAAACCCTAGGTTTTACCTAAAACCAAAAACAAAACCGGCGGCGGATCCGCGAGGTTAACGGCGGCGGCGGGTCAGCGAGATCCGTCGGGCGGGGCGGCGTGGGCGATGGCGGCGCGGGCACGGGGCTGCGGCGTGGGTGATGGCGGAGCGGGCGCGGGTGGCTGGCGGCGGCGCGGTGCTGCAGGCGGCGGCGAGGGATAGCAGTGAGCGGCGCAGCGGTGAGCGGCGAGAGGCGGCAGCTGCGGCGGGTGGTGCGGGGATCAAGGTGGGGAGGCGAGGGGCGGCGGCGGCGGCTTATAAAGAGAGGAGGGTGTGCCTTGGGGAGGGGGCCGGCCAGCGGCATGGCGGTGTCGGACTCCTTCGGGAGTCCGGCTCGGGGACAAAGGCGATGGCGGTGCGGGAGTGGGACGGCTGGGCTTCGGCCCAGTCGGTCCGGAACCTTTTTTTAAATATAATTCCGCCAAAAGAAAAATCCTAAAGAAATATAAAAAATTCTAAAAGATGCCAAAAACAATTTTATTTTTTTGACTATATATATTAAAAAAGACTGACGTCATTCCACACTTTTGCCCCCCCCTCATGCATGAGTTAACATGCAACTTCAGGTGACAGACCCGTGGGTTGGCCCAGCTAGAAGTGTGGTGTGACTGCTTTTTGCCTCGGCAGACACCAAAAACAATTTTCACCGTCTAAATAAAATATTTAGAACAAAGTAAACATTTTCTTGGCCTAAAATGCAATTTTCAAAAATGCATATTTTTCTAATTCAAATAAAATAGCAATAAAATCCAAATAAAATTATTTATTTGATTTTAACATTTTTCCTCCGATATTCCTTTTATTTTGGAGAAGCCATATTATCTCCTCTCATGTATTTTAATATTGGAAATATTGTATGGAGAGAAAAATAATTAAACCCAAAGTGATCCACTTTTCAATATTTGAGAAAAATCAAATATGAAAATAATAAAATCCCCAACTCTCTCCGTGGGTCCTTGAGGTGCTTAGGATTTTTAGGATCACAAAACCAAAATGCAAATAAAATATGATATGCATATGATGACCTATGTATAACATTCCAAATTTAAAAATTGGGATGTTACAAACTGGTCGCCAACTTTGACAACCAGTGTATATGATATGCTACTTTGTTACCTATATTTGCACTGGTGGCGAACTTCGATGCACAGTGGATGTAATATGTGTAATAGCCATGATAGCCTAGCGTAAGTTGCTTGCTTATTTATTTCCTTGTCGTCTTATTTATTTGTTTGCTTGTAGTCAGTGCAGTTCTTTTTCTGCGGTTTGCTAGTGACCGGAATAACCTAATTTTCAAAACTAGGCCACAATAACCATGGGCTACATATTTACTATTGTTACCATGGGCCTCCTACGGGCTGTAGAAACAATGGGCCTTCTAAGGGTCGTAGAAACAATGGGCCTTCTACGGGACGTAGCATCAATGGGCCTTCTACGGGTCGTATGATCGATCGGCCAAAAATGGGCTAATAACAGACCGCATTATGGGCCGTAACAGGCTAGATTTGGAATTGTCCGTTCATGGGCCGACCATAACGGGCTATCGTTAATCAGCCGTATTTGATGACGCTATGGAAACGGCCCAGCGGATTAATGAGCCGCAAACGGGCCGATTGTAACCACGGGCTAAATTTGGCCCACAAGCAAAAAAGGCCAGTAATGGGCCGTAAGTAACCAAATGCTGGAAATAAGCCCAAGAATAAATGGGCCCTGAGAAGGCCGAAAGATAACACGGGTTGGAAACGACCCAATGGAATACTGGGTCGTTAATCGGTATAAAGTGGTACACTGTTCATTGTGGGCCAGATTCACCACGGGCCGTTAATTGGCCAAGAGTTACAAACGGCCTCGTATGGGCCGAAAGACATCATGGGCCATACATGGGCCGGAAGTTACAAGGGGCTGGAATCATATTGGATGGCCCAGATGAAGCTACTGGGCTTAATTCTGATAGGCCGTAATGGGCCGTGAGTTAGCGGGCCGTAAATGGGCTATATACGAACAAGCCGTTAACATGCTTTCCATGGGCCGGTCTGTTGCCTTTTGACCAAGTCAATGGGCCGGCCTTTTCACCAGAATGGGCCTATGCTGGGCTGTGCTATCGATGTATCATAGGCGCCTCCTGTCCAATGAATGGATGGCATCTGTCGGTGAGCCAACACGTGTTTCCTCCGGCCAATGAAAATTTTACACATGGAAAATCCTCATTGGCCCGGGCTGTTAACTGGTTATCGGATCCAAAACCGGACCCGGTAGTTTAACAGCGACCCGTTACGGTGGACGTCAGGTGTCGGTCACCCTTGACGAAAGCACTTCCATGACGTGCCATTTATCGACATGGAAGTGGACACTTCCGTGATGATAATTTTGGTAATGTCATGGAACACTTCTACGACAGCACAGGTATGAATGTCTTGATTCTTTCATAAAATTGTCATGGATGTACATTCATGACAGAAAATGTGACCTACTGTGACAAACATGTATCATCACGAAAGTGTATTTTTTGCAGTGTTACCATGAAATGAATTCTCTCTGCACCTAATCTCTTCATTGCAGGAAACGCATCTCTATTTTCACTATTATTCAAGTTATTTACTTTTCAGAGTTTTTACCATCTTTACTATAGACCTTTTACCTTTGTCATCCTGGTTTATTAGCCCACCATGACAGTAGCAATATTTGCATAAGCTCAACCAATTACTTCATACAAGAACTATGACACATTGTGTGTGTGACAGAAGTGTTAATATAAATACTCTCCTCTGCTCTTCGTTGGGACGATAACTAATTGGGATGGTTCCACAAAAGTGCTACACAACCCTATTTGGCTTGCAGGCATCAATACTGGATTTAATTTACCCAGTGTTTAATTGCCATTAAAGATATTTTAGGCAGTGTATGTATACACCAGCTTGATTAACTTCATAGATGGCATTCAATACAACTTTGAGAAATTGTCTTATGTACGTCTAAAGTGTTGTGAAAATTTTCAATGGAAAATTGGTGGGCTATATCCTTTTCCATTCATTGAAAGTAGTTAAACTTGGTCAGAATCAACTTGGAACCTTCATTCAATTAAAAAAATGTTGGGCCATATAAATCTTCTTTTTGTCAACAATCGAGCAATGCACCAGTGGGATGGCTAATATCTGCTAAGGATATGCAAACACAGAGACATCCAGCTGGCTACATTTGATTTATTTGGATTGCTCTGTCACTTCCATAAATTACTAATAGCAAAAGAGTGGTGGAACGCCTGGTTTTCACTTGAATAGACTAATGGGACAAAGGTTTTTTGAAATTGTGATTACTATCAGACTTCTACCACCATGGGACCCTGGTGATACAAGGGTAGTATGTTTCAGATTTTCCAGATCTTCTAATTGTGGGCACGGAACAATTCAAGGAAGGAGGAGTGTCATGCCCATGGCCATGTTCCTCAATCAAGTATGCACCGATCAAAAGTACTAGTGCTTCGCCTTCGATTAAGTCTAGGCCAACAATGACTACTACCTCGATGATACCTTTGTCTTTCTCCTTCCTCAGGTCTAACTCGACCGTGGCTTCTACAATGCCCCTACCACCATGACTCTAGCAATGCCAAGGAATATCAAGGCCCAGTTCTTTTACCAGAATCTCAGAATTCTCCCAGAATCCGACCCCTACCTAGCTTCTCCCAGAATATTTGAGCCTCATTTGTTTGGCAATCCTATCTAGTTAGGGTCTAATTAGATAGGATTCTAAAACAAATGGGGCTCAAAGATTTTGGGAAAAGCTCGGTAGGGATCGGATTCTGGGAGAATCCCCAGATTTTGGCAAAGAACTGGGCCCAAGTGTCATGGGACCCAAGCAGGAATTCGACAACATCAACTTGGGGTCAAGCCGAATCTCAATGAGTGGGGGATTGTCAACCACTCTTCTCTGGGTTACCAATGTGGGCCATGTGCTAGCATCCGAGTGCAGTGGAATCCAGTTAGGCGTCAGCTTGGGTTCAAGACACTTTTCAAGGAGGGGGATGTTAGGAGCCGTCTAACCTATACAGTTTACATTGGACCAGCTCATGGGCCTGACCTGTTTGGGAAGCACCAGAACTACAAGTATTTGAGAGGAGGCAACGACCATGGTATCCAGTGGATCAACAGCGAAATGACACCCGTCGACTACGTCCTTCCCCTACACTTATCATTCTTTGCCATGCATATGTCACAAACACCTGAACTACTTGTGACTTCTGGGCCGTTCTTAGGTAAGCTAGTAGGTTGTTGTTTCACGCCTAATTACTTTGCACCATCTTCTCTTCTAGAACCTCTTGTGCACACCCAATTATATGAAAATTATCCTCTTGTCTAGAATATCCCATATGTCACTTGACTTTCCATCTAAAATGTTTATTTTAAAGGAACAAAATAAATAAGGATATTTCCAATCTTTTGCATTTATTAGCATTAGTGGGGAAGTTGAAATGATAATCTCGAAATATACAAGAATATCTAGTTTATACATGGGTAAAAATGAGTGTAAACTCCACTCGTCAATCCTATGGACTACGAGTTCCTAGCAGTAGCTATGTGTCATCCTATGTTCCATGACTCAACATAGTGAACATATGCGATGGTTGTGATCCATATGATGTAATCTATGCGGTTATTTTTTATGTTGTGTGAAGATTTATTACTTTATGATCATATTATTTATTTTGTCCTAGATTAATTTTACATTATATTGCTCTGCGATTCATTAGTCTGATATATGGGTTGGAAGTATTGAGTGTCGTTCTAAGGAGATAATAGATGTCTCCTATTCTCTCATGTTATGTATGACACTCCAACAAATTTTTATGCACTCAATAGGTTGATGGAGTGGCATAAGATCTATCCATGGAGATGCATAGCTACGAGAGGGGAGAGTGTGTCTAAGTACCCTCATAGACTGTTTAGCGGAAGCGTGTACAACACGGTTGATGTAGTCGTACACCTTCATGATCCTTTCGATCAAGTACCAAACACACGACACCTCTGCGCTCAGCACACGTTCGGCTCGATGATGTCCTCGCCTTCTCGATCCAGCAAGAGAGTCTAAGTAGTAGACGACTTCTGGCAGCACGATGGCATGATGACAGTGGTGGTGAAACTATCCACAAGGCTTCACCAAGCACAACAGACGTGGACAGAGGAGGAACTAGAACTAGAGGGAGACGGGGCGGCACACATGGCTTGGGGATCGTGGTGTGTGTTGCCCCTCTCCCTTCTCTCTGATATATAGGTGGGGGAGGAAGGTAGGCAGCCTAGGGCGACCCAAAGGGGTCGGCGGCCACCCTGGGCTCTGGCCCTGGCCGCTCCCCCTTCCTTCTTAGGCACGTGGGAAGAAGGTAGGAGGGGTAGCGCCCCCTTCCCTTTCTCTCATGAGGAGGGGAAGGCGGGCGGGGCTAGCCCTCCACCTTTCCTTCCCTAGGGCCGGCGGCCTAGAGGTGGGGTGCGTCGTCCTCTTGTGGGATGGTGTGCGCCCCGCGTCTGGGCCATATGGCCCAATAACCTCCCGGGGCCTCCCTGAACCCCTTCCGGTGATCCGATAAATACTCGGTACATTCTGAAACCTCTCCGGTGACCAAATAGTATTGTCCTATATATCAATATTTACCACCGGACCATTCCGGAGCTCCTCGTCATGTCTGTGATCTCCCCTGGGACTCGGAACAACATTCGGTCACTATTTCACATAACTCCTATAATACTAATTCGTCAATGAACGTTAAGCATGCGGACCCTACGAGTTCGAGAATGATGTAGACATGACCGAGACACCTCTCCGATCAATAGCCAATAGCGAGACCTAGATGCCCATATTGGTTCCTACATATTCTACGAAGATCTTTATCGGTCGAACCATTATGACAACATACATAGTCCCCTTTGTCTGTCGGTATGTTACTTGTCCGATATTTGATCGTCGGTATCTTCATACCTAGTTCAATCTCGTTACAGGCAAGTCTCTTTACTCATTCCATAATACATCATCCTGTAAATAACTCCTTAGCTACTTTGCTTCCAAGCTTCTTGTGATGCTGTATTACCGAGAGGGCCCAGGGATACCTCTCCGTCATATGGAGTGACAAATCCCAATCTTGATTCATGCTAATTCAAAAGATACCTTCAGAGATACCTGTAGAGCCTCTTTATGATCACCCAGTTATGTTCTAACGTTTGACAACACATAACGTATTCCTCTAGTATCTGGGAGTTGCATGATCTCATGGTCGAAGAAACATGTATTTGACAGTAAGAAAGGAGTAGCAATAAACTGAACAATCATATGCTAAGCTAATAGATGGGTCTTGTCCATCACATCATTCTCCTAATGGTGTGATCTTGTCATCAAGTGACAACTCATGTCTATGGTTAGGAAACCTTAACCATCTTTGATAAACGAGCTATTCAAGTAGAGGCTTACTAGGGACACGGTATTTGTTTATGTATCCACACATGTATTTAAGTTTCCAGTCAATACAATTCTAGCATGAATAATAAACATTTGTCATGAATAAGGAAATATAATAATAACAACTTTATTATTGCCTCTAGGGCATATTTCCATCACATACTACTTTGAAAACCACCAAAGGCCATCAGAAGAGGACATGTTTCAAAGAAAATGATTCACAAACCAGGCATGGTGTTTGAATGATAGAAGGTCCATAGGTGATTTTTTGTATAGCTTTGACCTAAATCTACCTCTTGGAGTCCTTCAAAGTATGTCCTAGTTTCTAGATCAAACACAAAAGTTGATTATAATGCATTAGCTAATGGAACAACAAAGAATATTTCAGTAGAGTCGTTTCTTGGTGAGCTTGGTGGCACTCAATAAAGAATTACATATTAGATGTGTGACAATATTTGCACTAATTTCTTTGCGAATCCAATATTTCTTGCTCAGAAAAACATATGGAGGTGATATCAATCTGTTCAAGAACGTGTTGCTAGCATATTGTCGCAAAATTCAATTTTTGGCTTCAAGTGAGCATGTTGTAGATGAATTCACCAAGCCTTTACCAATGTAACAATTATAAAATTTCAAGTACAACATCAAGTTGGACAAGTTGGTAAAAGGGAGAATGTTATGGTAATTCCTTGTGAACCATTGTGGATTATAAATAGCGACTTTTTAAAGAGAAAGATATGATATGTAGCTTGAGAGCCAAGTTGTAATGTATGTTTATCCCCGACTTTCTAAGTTACCATGTTGGTTGATGTTTGCAATCTAGCTCCTTGTTTCATTTGTTATAATAACAAAATTATGATATCTGTAATTTTTTCTTCTAAACATATGATAATTTTGGCCTCAAAATGTGGATACCAAAAATAAATATTCAAAAACATCCAAGTGTACCTAGACATAGGCTGATAAGGCTGTAATGCTGCTATTAGTTAGTGGTAAGCATGTAAGTTGAGAGGATGTATCTGATGCACCGAAGGAATCACACCATGCTATTATGGACAATTGCATTCTTGTCCGACCGATGCAGCCTGACTGGTAAATGGACTATTGGCATGTTAGCAACGAAGCCCTCATGCATTATCAAGATTAACCTGCACTCCACCGTTTTTCTCTCCCATTACTAAATGCATAGTTTTTTATTTATTTCTTCAAACATACGAATGACCATATATGTCGAACCATATATCAGAATTTAGATTTGGTTTTACCACATCTTTGTTTTGATGAGATGTTCGAAACAAGATGAATGTTTGCTAGTGCAACAAACCCTGGGTCTGCTGCCCAGACTGTGCACATGCATGGGAAGAAGATAGGAGCACCAGCCCAAGTCAGAGTACAAGGACCAAGAGATGCAAAGGACTAGCGTGTAGACCAGAAAGACCAAGATGAAGCCAAGCAAGTAGAATATCGACAACAGAAGGGCCTTCCTTACCGGACGACGAGCCTGGCAAGGGGCGAGGTCACCACCTGAGGAAAGCAACCAAGACACCCTGGCAGGGCCTCCCGGGGCTCACGGAGGGAAAAACCACCTCACCAACCACTCAACCACGACTCACGTCGTCGATTAGTGCGGTGCCAAGTCACAAAGTGACTAAGTGGTGGCCATTCACCACATGGCGGCCTTTCCTACAGGAGAAACCCGTAGATGACACCCGTCCTGTGACGTGTCAAGAGAACATGCGCGGAGCTGGCAAGATAGCCCTGACAAGCCTTGCCGGGCAACCAGTGATGTGACACTAAGCGGTGCATTTAATGTGTCCTGTCAGCC